>NC_060213.1:3160454-3484090 GCF_021130785.1 Homalodisca vitripennis
CTATACAATATACTACACGACTGCCCGCATTTTACTTTACAAAACGATGATACTACAGCCTTTGAATAAAGATAAAGGCACAACTTTGTGAGAACCTGACTATACCGTATAGTCACGTAGAAAATGTATTGAGCCAACGTCCTACTTAGAGCACGTTCCATGTCAAGGCTTACTCCGGACTTTGCTGTATCTTGTCACGAGTAAACCTCTTACTCCCGTCACTCTGTTCGGCCAGCATTTTAGACAGTTCTACAGTAAATACACATCGAATAATATTTTTAAATAATGTACTATATTGTTGCGCGTTGTCGTGTTGATGCGACCGTATTTGGAGAGTACGTAGCCAGGGATCGCCGTACACTTTGAAAGTGGAGATAGGAAAAATATAATTACTAGCTATACTTGTAAATAGATGTTCTTCGGATGTGTTAAGAAATTAGGATAAAATGGTTAAATAGAACAATATGAACGATTATAGGTAGTTTAGTAACTGAACGAAACTAATAGATAGAAGATAAAAGAACCGTATGAAAACTGTATGACTGAATAGTTATTTAGTTTTATTTACTTTTTAGTATTATTATTAACGAAATATTAACAGTGCAAGGCAATAAAGTTGTAAAAATTACATACAAAGGATCATAATTAATATTTTAAAATATTTTATTTTATTACTACCATTTTATCAACGAAACATTTAGTTAGACGTGCTGCATTCTATCTGTAACTTCTTGACTCATGAAAACATGTTCTACTATAATTCTTTATTATTTACTATTATTTTTAGCATCGCTATAGAAAACATTCATTGTTACAAGATTATTTGGTGAAATATAGGTTAAGCACCTATAAAAAAATCACAAGTACCTACTGAATTTTACTGATTGTAGTTATACAATTTTAGAGATAGCTGGAGTAATAAACTAGAGAATAAGAGATATACGAGGGAAAATAGAAGGAATGGTGAGAATAACGCTTTAAGGAAGTTCATCCCTTAAATTATCATTAGATCTTAAACGTTTTAGTGGTCGTTGTGGTAGTTCATACGAGGCTGGAATAATCACTGAAAGTGTTTTTCCAACTCGTTATACTTGATTTAGCCTAGTTCCTCTTTTTTAGGATGCGTTACATGTTTTGACGTGTTCTTTAGTTGTTAATACTGCACAAATTGCATGGATATCATGTAATGAAGGTACTTTTCAATGAAATAATAGCCCACGATCCTCCAGATATTCTATTCCTTTGGAAAAGATTTTCCGCAATTCTATTATCCTTTGATTTAGGTGACTTAACGTTACAACGCTTCTTAGTTTATACGGCGCTACTTATTTACTGAGTTTTGTTTTGTTCAAAAGTATGTTTTTACCACGAAATGCTCATAATTTGTTCATAGCACCAGTGAGAAGTTCAACTATAAGCACTGTAGCAGAATAAAGTTAGGGACATGGCGCCATTATAACAACCCAACGTTCTGAAGCATGTAATAAACACATATGCAAATTTACCGGTAACCACCGCCAGCCACGACGACATACTATATCGCAGATTGGATTTATGTATTTATTGTGTATCCACGTGTGTTCACGTGTTTGCAGAACAAACAAAATCCCCGACACGATGTTTGATCGTAAAAAAGTGGATATATACGCAACACAAGCTAACATGCTGTTTAAAAAAAAAAAAAAAAAAAAAAACTGAGATAAAATTGTAGTTACACCGCTTTTATAGGTTGAGCTCACACGTTTTACCCCTGCATGTTTAAACGTTCCAGTCGATGTATTTGCTTCAGAGCAGTAATAAAATATTGTTTTTTTATTGTACCAAATAGTGAAGAATATTTTTCTTTCAGATGGACAATTACACACAAGATTTATTCATGCGTAGAAAAATATCTGAGATATTTAATGATTTTATTATTCCTAAATCGAGGTATATTGTACTCGTATGATCTAACTCAACAATATCCATAGCGTTGTATTTTATACTACCTAGAATATACATACATTTCTTATTACTTAATAGCCTTGCGTAGCAATTAGCATGCACAGTAAAACGCCCTTATATCGTACTCTCACTTCACAATCTAGGCTATTAAGGGTTAATCTATAAATACTATAACCTCATCTTAAGCTAGAAATTTAACCTAGTTCTTGCTTTGTTTACATTGTTTCGTTGCATATGAATGATTTTTAAGGACAATAACTTTTCGGGCGTTTTCCAACAAAGGAAGAACAAAAATGGAACAAATCATGAAGATTAAAATTACATCCTCTTCCTCATGTGTCAAAAACCTTAAGACAATAAGTTAGAAAACTAAAAACAAAACAATTTGTGTTGATTAACATATCCAAGTCATGTTTAGCAACTGAAACTGCTGTAAGTAAGAAACCCAAGCTTATAACTGATGACCTGGACCAACTAGAGCAAGTTCCAACTTTCTCCCTTGACGAATAATCTCACTAAACCACACCACACCCCTAAAGGTGGTGAGGTTATCCTTTGTCTTTTCTTCACCTTCTTATCCCTACCCCACGCTCCCTTACCTATGCCATATTTTCGTGGTTCGGATTCCATATTATTTCCTTATAATGTACAATTTTAATCTTCCGTTCCATTTAGTATAATTTTGGACTAATACAAATTTCGGATTGAAACATGAAACTTTGAGAGAAGTGAGTTATTCATCTTGAACAAGGTTGGATCCAGAATGTTTTTCTTTCTTCTTCCACTGAACTTGAGAGGATTGGGTTGTATGGAGGGCGGCCAGATATTATATCTGGAGGAGGGCCAGTGTTAAGCTACCTAGTATGTATTTAGTTTAGGGACATGATCTGTAGGGGAGGATTTCACCTTTAATTCGGATTCGTGGAGGCAACTAAGCCCCCGCCGCTTTCGAAAATCGGCTTTATATATTTTTTTTAATTTTTCGGCTACAAACTTGAAACAAAATTACTTTTTAAAAATAGTGGGCCTAGAAATTCTACAAACTTTTCCCTCCCCTCAGTTTATAAAAAAAATGTACCAGTTAAAAATTTTATATTTACTACTGCCGAACCTGAAATCATGTTATTTATATACCAAATTTCTATTTATTATTTTATTTATGTTATTTATATTATATTATTTATTTATTATGTTATTGTTTCTATTTATTATGTTATTGTCAATATTGGAATTCTATTTATTTTTGTTATTTAGTTTTTAAGTTACGCGGTGCACCGTGGTGCTGCAGTTAATTGTATTTTGCATAAAAATGTTTGCCACCTAATAATTATAAATCATGTACTTGAAATCTTGTCTCTCTCTCTTCCCACTAGTGGCATGTGGTTGTTTTTTTTTATGCTTTGCTCCGAGTTTGGGAGGGGCGCGCTTCCGATACCTCCTTTCTATTTTCGCTAACTCGGGACAGAAGTAGCTGACTGTAATTTTATTTAGCTTTAATACATGCAATTTTCATTGTGTTATACATTTGTAATTTGTTATGTATTTATGTTTTTACGAACAATTTTATTGTGCTGCTTCCTTGCATTATTTGAGTTTATTGAAAACCTTCAAATCACTAGTTGTACGAACATAAACTTCTTATGTAAAACCCCTAAGACTTATATTGCAATCTATTGATACAGTCTCAGAAAAAGGGAAATACTTTGTTTGTAGTTTATGTCGAAAATTACAATCTTTCCTAAAGATGAGCAAGCGTTTTAAATGGAAATCTCAATTCATTTAATAAATTTGACTATTGGACATTCCACTTTTGTATCTTTCAACAAATGACACCAAAGAAAGTGCTTTGATAATAATCAAGGTAGGATTGCGTCACACCACCTGTCGCACAACACGCTTCACGTGAGATAACATGCAGAGTTAGAAGTGTATAGCCTATTTCATTGTTGAGTTTAAACATACTGGCAGATAATCACACAGATAGCAAATTTTTTACTACCCCCAGCATGGTTGTGCTCAGTTTATTTACACATTCATTTATTCTGCTATTTTCTCGTTGCCATCATGGTTATCATAAGACCAGAGTAAACATAATATTCGTTAAAGCTCAGCTAAACCTATAGGTTTATATGTATCATTATTGAAGTCAGAGTTCCTAATGTATAAAGGCTTCAAGCGAAATCAAGTCTATAGGTTGTCAGTTTGTTTCTGAGAAATACCGCAGACAGACAGACAGGTATACAGACAGAAATTGCATTTGTCCAATAACTCGAGTTATGAGCTTCGCTAACACTCTGGTAATAGCTTAAATCTACTTTATATTTTTAGTTCAGTTCTGTAGTTTTTTTTATAATTTTTATGTCTTAGTAGAGAAAATAGGTTTGAACATATTATTCATCGTAAGTTATTCAGCGACATGGCTTTGGCACTAAAGTAAATTGCTGTCTGAATTCCAAATATATTACAAATCTTGATGTATATTCGTCTCTATCTATACAACTACTCTAAATTGATCTCGGACATTCTAAAAGATTTAGTTACAACTGAAACAACTACTCCTAGCTATAATCCGGTTCTGAAATTAAATTAAACCATGCTTTGTTGGAACATGGAGTCAATTTACATTCCACTAACTCCAAACTACTTGCAGGATATTACAGTTCTCAACTGCAACTGGAAATGAATCGCGTCAGTTACAACTCTCATTGAAATTTGAACTAATTTACATCATTCACTACTCTAGTTAGAATACTGTTTACCTTACACAAGTTACTCGGTGAAGGTAACCTGAAATTAATCCCTCACAATCTTTGTGTGATCAAAACTAAAAACACCTACACTGGAACATGACTGAACATATTTTATTACCAGCTCCTTCTAAACATGACCTAGATTAGAATTAAAAGTCTAAAGTGAACTTGACATGATTTGAATAAAAAGTGACTCTCATTATAAAATTTCACGAATTACAAAAATTTAAAATTTAATTGAAACACGATCTAAATATGCATTAATTGCAACACCCATTGCAAACACTCACCAATTGAAAGTCTTTTGGGAACATGATTTAGATTGCCTAAAAACAATTGAACTTGACCTGAATTGCTTCAATTACGATTGATCCTATTATACGATTTCCTGAACAGCACCCGAAATAATAATTATAATTTAGTAACAATTGAGTGACCTTTTCACATCAATTACAACGATAGTTTGAAAATGACTCGAGCTAAACAAATAATAATAATAATTTTCATAATTAATAATAATAATAATAATTTATTATTCAATCAATAATTTACAAGAACTTTTTTCGGAATTTACAGACAACTAGTGTGGCCATTAGTGTGGCCAGTTATATAATTTTATAATAATATTAACCTAAATATTGGTAAATAAACGCCGGACAACAGTGATTTTTTTTTCATTGATTGCCCAACCTGTTCAGAGAGCTAAGTTCAGTTTTGCTCTCTGACAGACGTATGTCCAAACTGTGCCGGGCTCAGTCATGCATTAGCCGGCATTATTCTGGATAACTCAGTGACACAATTCAGCAGAAATAAATACTAAACTATCCATTTACAATTTACTATCCTATCCACATTGTGTTTTCCTATATTTTGTTGAAATTGCCACAAGCGGCTGTGTTCTGAAAACTAATAGGTGTGATTGTGTGGTAATTAATACAAGTGATACAAGTATTGTGTTGTGTGTAACTAACCTATTAGTGGGTAAGCTAATCAAATTCTAACTTTTCCTTCCTTCTTGTTACTGAGTGCACTAACTCATTTTACTGTAGATCATGTACAATATATATGACGGTATTCATTATATTAATAACTCAACATAGAATAACAGCAATTAAACTACCAGAAACACTTCAATAACAATAATAAAATCTTAACAATAACAATAACATTTCAACAATAACAATAATATTTTTAACAATAACCGTACCAAATCAACAATGTATCATTTAACACATTTAATAAATAAACCATGAAATAACAAATATATAAATATAATAATATGTAAATATACAAATTCATGTTAACTGAACTATATTTTATCTGAGGACATAATTTAAAAAATTAACATCTTCCTGCAACAAAAGCCAGCTAAAACATTTAGCACAATTTGTTTTAAATGGATTGCAAGTCCTAAAATACATTGGTGGTTGATTAAAATATTTAGGAGCAAGGTATTGGAAGGAATGCCTAAACATTTCTTTGTTCACTTTAGGAATTCTTATTGTACCCTGTTTTACATTACGGGTAGAGTAAACACCCGTTAATTACAAATGAAATTGGAACATAATATTAAAATAACATAGGTTGCAGTTAGTTGTTACAAATCTAATTTGAACTGACCTAATTTGAAACAATTAAAACAGCTTTTGTTATAAAATTAGCTGAATTACAACTCTCAAAAATAATTATAGAATTTAATATGAGTAATAAATAAGTGACTTAAAATTCACCAGTTGCAACTCTCATTGGAAGATGACTTGAATTCAATACATACAATAAACCGAACTGAAACTTGACCTATATGCATTAAATGTAATTCCATTTAATGACAGGAACATGACTGCATTCGAACTCTAATTTAAACTTGACTTGAATTCCATTAATTATTGCTCTCATTAAAATATTATCTGAATTGCACCAGTTAAAACCTAATAATATAACTAAACAATAAGCGAGTGATCTTAATTTGTTTCAATGCGACTCTGATTGTGCGATGGCCTGAATTGTTTTCAATACAAATTTCATTAAAACGCGACCTGAATAACCATTAATACAACTGGAACAGATTTCATCATAACTCTACTTTTTAATTTGACACGAGTTGCATCAATTAAAACTCTCATTAGAATATTGCCTTAATTGGATCCGTCAAACCTAAATAACATAATATCATTGAATAAGAATTGAATAGCCGGATTGCTTGAATTGTACTGTCACTTGAATATGGCTAAATTGAATCAGTTACAATTCTTGTCGAAAGGTAAACTAGATGCAACTAAAACTATAATTTGAACTGGAGTTGAACTAAATTAATTGCTTCTCTCATTAGAAGACGGTTTTGATTCTATCAATTGCAACGCTCTTTAGATATTCTCTCTTGAATCAGTCACAAGTTGTCATTAAAGCATGGCCTGAAAGACGTTTTCCTTGGAACTAATACCTAATTGAACAAATTACTACTCTCATTATAACATAACCCTAATCTGGTTTATTTTTAAAACTGGTACTGCACCAAAATGCATGGTCTATAGCACTGCACTGTATAATAAACTAAAATATTATCAGAACAGTTCTAATCCATCGAACCCTGATAGGAACATAACCCATAATTTCCACTAAATGTTTCGGAATGAATGTTCCATCATCGGGTGGTTACAAAGGGTTGAAATTGATTCCACATGGGGTTGTCAATGCTTAAAAATAAAAAATAAACATACAAACATTACGGCGGTAGGCCTAACTTTTGTAAACCTAAAAGTATCACATTCCTGAATACAGTTTTTTTGTCTAAATTTATAAATTAAGGGTTTGTGACTTTTTAAATTTGTAATGGCCACCATAAAGAAACAAAATGTCACACCAACCGAACCAACAAATGTAACCCAGATATACATTTATTTGGCAAGTTTAAATTTGTTTCAGCCAGTTCTTGGTAAACGGAACGTACTTACGGGATTTAAACGTAAAAGATATCTATAAAACCGTCAAAATGAAAGTAATTTGTCAATTACAAAATGTTTTAGTATTACTATGAGTATTCCAGAACAATTTTTGAGTTTTCTTTTCGTTCATAAACAATGGAGTTTTGAATTTTATTTAAGTTTGAACATCCGCCATTTTAAACGAAATGGTGCACTAAACTAGTCAACGAATGTAGCCGATAAAATAGTTTTCGTACAAGTTTTAACCTGTTTGGGCTTTTTTTGGACAGTTAGCGTTTCCAAAAGACCTGTTATAGAGCATAATATGAATGTGGGGAGGTTTTGGGCTCTGAATATCATGTTTTCCGAAGTAATGGTGACCATGGCAACTGCAATATTCTAATTGTGCATACCAAATCTATCTAAATAAGATAAATACTAGTATCTTATGAAATGTTCAAATTATATATTTTATAGTGCCATTGTATATTTTATAGACATATACAGAAGCTTTTTCCCCACTCTGACTTGATACGTATATAGACATCTGCACGTGCTAACATTCTATTTCCAACTTCAAGATTCTGACACGTTTTACTTTGGATTCATGAAATTCGGTCATTCTGAAGTCGAGAATGACAAATTCTAATGACTGTCACTTATACTGGAATGCCATTTATTAAGGAGTTTCCTATTACGTCATTGTTATACGTTGTTTTGTTGGTGCAACCATGTTTCGAGCTTACATTCGCCGTACAATTAAAAACATGCTAAAGTGGAAAATATAATTATAAGCTGAACATATAGCAATAGCTAGGTTGCAGTTTGAGTTTCCCTGCATTTTTCAAATACCCTACTTTAAAACGCAAATGTAAACCAATTAATTTAGATACATCCATCAGTTTAACTTGTAACGCTAATCATTAAAGTTAAATGTTTTATTTATCGTATACGAAATACTGTCACGTACTACGTGACTTCCATATCAGATGATATATTTATTAAAATATGATGATTTAAAATTTGAATTAATCAATTACACAACTCGTACAAAAACTGTTCTGATATTTCGTAATGGTTTTTTTTCAGGATTCAAACCAAGAGTTGAATGATGAATGAATACGTCTAATGTATTTTCCAAACACAAAGAGTCAGTTTCATTGTTATTATATATGTTGTAAATTCATACTTAAATGAGCTTAATTGGGAATGTGGTTCAATTTTTTTGATATTTGTTCAACACTTGTAAATAAAACAGTGTTGCGGTCTCTGCGGTTATTTCGATCTTTAGAAAAATAATCCAAATTCGCTACAACACCAATTCTATAGGTATTCTATATTCAAGAAATATAAATCTATACATATATATATATATATATATATATATATATATATATATATATATATATATATAATTTCAATAGACATTGAATCGCAAAAATTACTTGCTCCGCCGGGAGTCGAACCCGGATCTCTCACTTGCCGGGTGAATGTGCTACCATTACACCACAGAGCGCTTACTTTTTCCGATTCAATTATTTTGTATTTGGCCGTATCTGTCACATATGCGTTTAAATAAGCAAACTAACATATGATCGGAAGACCAAATACCTGTCAAACGACTTTTATTTACATTAAATTGTATAAATGGCAATAGCCTTATTTAATTTCAATAGACATTGAATCGCAAAAATTACTTGTTCCGCCGGGAGTCGAACCCGGATCTCTCACTTGCCGGGTGAATGTGCTACCATTACACCACAGAGTATATATATATATATATATATATATATATATATATATATATATATATACTCGTGTATATATATTGCAAGAGGAAGCCGTCTTAGTTGGGTACGCCGATGACGTTGCGGCTCTCATCGTCGCACGCATCGTTGTGCTGGCCCAGCTAATGTTGAACCAGGTCATGCGAGTGGTCAACGCCTGGATGTCCGAACACTGTCTTTCGCTTGCTATGACCTAGGCGACTCGCCCGGGTTCAGCATCAAGCTGCGCTCCGGGTGTGTTCCGCCTATCGGACAGTATCCGAGCCTGCCGTCCTGGTGGTTGCCGCAGTCATCCCTGTCAAGCTCTTGGCAGGGGAGAGGAAGGCGATTTATCGGAGACAAGGCGAGATCGGCAAGGACGCAGCAAGTTCCGAAGAGCGTGCCCAAATCTTCCAGCAGTTGCAACTCATTTGGGAGCACGAAACCCGAGGACGATGGACTGCGCGACTCATCGAGCAGGTTCAACCATGGGTCGAAAGGCGGTATGGCGAGGTGGACTACTACCTCACCGATTTCCTGACAGGTCACGGCTATTTCAAGTCGTACCTGAATCGGATGGGTAACACCGGTTCACCGGATTGCATCTACTGCTAATTTAAGCTAATATTGATGGATAATGCTTTCAATATCGATATTAGGAACATCGTGATTGTGAATTATGAATTCAGAGGATCCCACTCTAACTAGGAATTTGAATAGGGGGGAGGATTGTATCTGATTGAAGAGCTAGTCCATTGCTGCAGTTTTTAGTCTTTTGATGAGTTAGGACATATTTTATACCTTAGGAAGAGGGTAGAGGTTCAATCCTGAAAACGTAGTATTACTATTTTAAACTTCTGGTGATGAATTTGGTAAAATATAATGCAATTTATATATAAAAAGTGTATAATGTGTAAACTATTATACACATTCATTACATTTTTTGTAGAATTACGTAATTACTGCTGTTCTATTTGAAAACTATAACTTGTTTGCTTTCAATCAGTAATTACTTTTGAATACGAAACGTTTGTTATTTTTATGTCAGTACTAGCTGACCCGACAAGTTTATTTTGCCATATGAATTCTTATTAACAATTGTTGAAGTAAAATAAACCTGGGTCCCTATGGCAGACAAAATACAAAAGATGGGGTTGAAAATTGGCTACCAGCACACATCGACTAACTCCACTTAAAAGCAGAAAGTTTACAAGGTCTATTCCATCCCCTCCACAAGTAATGGGTTAAACATGCACCTGGAATAGTACGTGATGGAAGGATAGAAAATCACCATCCTTCTATAAGAAACAATATTTTTACATAGGGACTTTCAAGCTAAGGTATGCATTTATCAGTAAGTCTTAATTTGCGTTACTATCAGGGAATGCAGTGCTTATATTCTCGCCAGCAGAATACTTAGTTAATGTGTTTTTTTTAAAATATTGAGAGCTTTTTAACAACACGTGTTAATTAAAAGCCATTTAATTATTGAGGTCCAACCCGTTATTGGCATTTATTCCACAAAATTATTCATTTGATAGCAACTAAATATTTTAATTCTTCTCCATATAATTATATATCTAGTAATTATCTTCCCTCTTCACTGGAGAATTGAAATGGGACTTTAGTGTTATATAAGTTTAAAGTACTGCGCTCGTTATAAGCAAAACAACGATAAATGATTAGGTGCGTACCTTCAGTAACCTTTATACAGATTATTTAAATATTGATAGTATATAAAATAATAATATCTTATCTTATTAAAAGTATAATTTTGGTGTGCACATTTTGAAATGACTACGCGTAATATGTTGTACTCGTAATATATATTAAACTATACTTTTAAATGTATAACTTTATAGTAATACCTCAACGGGTTTTCTACTTTTAAAATATATAAAACACGTCTTGCCTTTATACACAAAGGTGTTCAGAATTCAAAAGTGCTTCAGGCAATTTTGTAAAGTCACAGTAAAACTAACAAATAAATAAATCTTTAATAATTATTAAAAATATAATATCTCAAACTAAATATACTTTCTTGCAGAATTTTATTTTGTTAGTTAAAAGAATAGTCCTACTGCCACAGTTGAATGAATAGGGATGATTTTGTGACAGCTGACATACTAATAGGGTTTATTTCCAGGTTAATTTATCTGAGTAAGAAAACAGATCGCTAAATTCGAAACGTAGTGTTACTGATTTGTTGTAACACTTAACGATGGAAAATGTTTGAAAAAATCCTATTTTATTCATGATACTTCATAGTCAAAATATGAATGTTAAAGAAATATTTCAACTTGCTCCCGCATTTCTTCTATCAGTTGTTGGCGGTAGACAGATACTTATGAAATTTACTTGTAATTGATATTGATAATATCAATTGCAATCTAAGCTTTTTTACTTTTTCTCTAAGGTCATTTTCACGGAGTCAAGGAGTGTGCCTTTTTAAAACATTAAACATACCCATTTTAGTGCGAAAATCTGGCCAACAAATTATAAAAATACGTGTAAGTCAAATCTTTTAACTTGATGTATAGAAATATAAATCCGGGACTGTGTTTAGTTTTTGGGTTGTAAAGTTCATACTCTGTGATGTTATGTAGAAACTTTACATAAATGTTAGGGTAAAAATTAGGGTAATTTGAATAAGTCAGTATTGTATACAAAATTTACTTAAAAATAAGCTACTGTCAACACCATTTGTATGAAGAAGTCATATCTTATTTGCAATGTTTATTTTCAAATTGCTGTTTTTTGTTTATGTGGGAGTGCCGATGGCCGAGTGGTCTAAGACGCTGAACTTTGAGTCTGAGTTAGAGATAGCGCAGGTTCGAATCCTGTCTGTGACCGTTGCACTTTTTATCAGTACCATCGAACTTGTACTGTATCGACTCTCCCCCTTATTCTGTTTGATAAGATCCTCGTACAGGCCAGTGGCCCATGTGGACGGGCAAAATAAGGCAAAAAGGAGATCGGCTTCTCCTTAAAAAAAAAACTAAAAAAAAAAAACAACAAAATCTGTTAGTTAAATTGTTTTCGAGACATACTAATCTACTACATATACGAGTAAACCCATGAAAATGGCATTGATACTGAATTTTACTTATTTAGTTTCTACTCAGAGGATTCAAACACGTATTTCAAATAGAACAGAAAATAAATCTGCCGGACATAACGTCCATGGCAATTTGGCTCACACCACTTCCGTAACTCGAACTTTGGCATCGAGGAGTGTGTCAATTCATGCATAATGAAGCTTATGCCTCACCATGGAATTTGCATGCTTACCATGCTGACCTCATTTATGCCTTCGAAATTTCAATACCTCATTTCGATTCCAGTTTGTAATAAAATATACAACAGGTAATAAAATATACAAATATTAACGAACAATAATTACTGAAATCAGAAACAAAATGTTTATTTCGAACATATTTCAAATTGTTTAAAAGTTATCGTTACTAAAATAACTAAAGAATAAAATATAAAAGTATCTTAATAAATAAATATAACATAACTAGAGTGACTCAATATGTCATTTGCAAAGTAAAATTTAAATAATTGGTTTGTCTTTAAGAAATGTACTGACCAGTTAGGAATTCTTAATTCTTAAATTGAAATCCAATTGTACGCTATGATGAATGGAAACTTTAGACTACTATTTTTGGGAGAGAGGTATAAAGATGATAACTGTCACTATACATGGGCCACTCCGTTTTTTAAGTTACCTTTACCTCCCATTTAGTAAGTGGAGAGGGGAAGTTTTAAATTAATTAAAAACTCTCTCCTGTGGTGTTATACACATTAAGGCGGGTCGGAGTTTTAAGGCAATCTTTTTTTTTAAGTATTTATATAATTGTATTTATTGAATTAGCTAAATGTAATCATTAACTTCAATATTTTAGAGTTAAAAAAGACTAATCCAGCTGACCCCCCTTGTTAAAACAGATCCCACTTATCTTTTCCTCTTTTTCAATATGGTTTAGTTAGTTTATAACGAAATATATCCATCAAAATTCTGAGTTTGAAATATATGTACTATAGTGCGGAGTCCATGAAACCTGATCTGGGTTAGTTAACTACAACAAAACAATACATAGCACATAAATTAGGTACAACATTTGTTATATCATTCAATGGAGCAAAACAAACGAAGTTTCTTGATTAATAAATTAGTGGGAAATTCATGGAATGAGTACTAGTGATGGATCAGGCTTCATTAATAAAATGGCGGCTTTTGATTAACATATGTAATGAAGTTTTCGGTACGCCAATTTCGATTGAAACCCTCTTTAATTAATCAGGCGGTGGTATACAAGCACTGGCATCAACCGAGCAACAACATTACACAAATTCTCAGGTCATTAAAAATAATATTTGTTTTAAAGTATTTTTTTTGTATACCACGTAGGGTTTTTTAGATAGCGTGCGTACAAAGTATCATTGAGTTACGGATACGTTTCGGGGCAAGATCCTTGTCGGAGATCAGGACTTGAAATTGTCCTGGAGTAGCAAGGAATAATGGAGTCCAGACGTTAGAGTTCTTTATAAATCACAGTAGCTGACTTCATTCATAACAACTTTTAGTTTTTTTAGTAGTCGGAGTCCCAGTTTATGTAATGACGATTTTTGCAAATTACATGAAATCAGTTGTAAAAATCTAGACCGAATTGTGTGCAGATATTTTGCATCCTCAGAGTTACCACGACCTACCTCATCACTACACTACGAGGATTATACTAGGTGTTTGGTTTTGGAATAAAACCTTTTATGTGCTGAAGGAACGAGCAGGACAGAGATAGGATTTAAGTTAAGTTAGTTTCAGTTTGGATTTCAGGTGAAAGTTCCTTTAGGAGATCTTTGTATCATGGTGTTGAGGATCTGTACAATGCAAAATAAGCTTTAATAGTTCGAAAACCCACATTTACAGACTATTATAGACATAAAAAATACTCATAATCTTAGTTTGGATTGAGAAAATTATAAATCAAATGGCATTTTTTTCATTACCGACTCTGTCTATTATAGTATGATACAACTGAATAAGGTATTTATACGGGTTGTTATTAAAAAAAAACTAAAATTTATCTGTGATGGAATGGCTATAATGGACTTTTTATAGTTGCCAAATTAGTGAAAGTTTTGTCATCTAAAGTCATACGTATTCATCTACAGCCATATAAACAGAAATAAAAATAGTTACATGTTTTGATAGAATAACACTTTCTTGCGACAAATAACATATGCAGCCATGCAAGAGAAAACATAAACGGGTAAACATCGTCCAATACAATACTGCCGCCAGGATATGTATATGTAGATAACGATAGACAGTCTCCTCAAATTGGATTTAGTCCCCAGTGAACCCTCAGTCCTGCCTAGCTTACTCTGACCCTGTATCTCATAGCTCTGTATCTCATAACTGCAGCTTCATCTCGTAACACTCGGGTGTTAAAGGGATCAGTAATGAATATTGTATGTGTAGAGAGTGAACGTTGTCTGTCTAAAATACTCTCATTTACTTGTTCAGACCATTACACTGTACTCTAATTGTCTCCTCTTCAAATAAATATGTTGAAAATTATTGAAATATTTAAATTATTATATATGCGTTTCATTTATTCATAGTAAATTTAAATTATATCTAATTGTAACATAACAAATGTTATCAATTGTTGGTTTGTTAAAAAATGTTGATTTTAAATTCAAGCTCTTTAAAAATGAATTCCTGAATACATAAAAAAGTAAACAAGGTTATAACTCCGAATGAAGTTGTTATAATTTAAAGTAGAAAATATATGGGGATTTTTAAATCAACTCCAAAAAATTACTCGTTACAACAACAATATTTCAAATAATTTTTTTTTTCAAATTATTTTAAATAAAAAATATGGCATTGTTAAGTTTTAAATGAATAAATTAAATGTTACTGATTGAAGCTACAAATCGTTTAACATACTGGAAAAATGTCAAGTTTATATCACTAGATGTTTTATTTGGGTCTGATTACAAACTTTCTTGATTTATCCTAAGGAGCGTTGCGTTTTATTTAAAATATTTGTCATACCTGCAATCGGTTATATTATAGAATTTCCTTTACATTGAGGCTTTATCCAATAAATTCAAATAATAAAACAAAACAAACCCCTCCTTTTCTGAATTTAAATGACTTATTCTTAAAACTTATCTTAATGATTAACTTTGGCAGCATTGGATATTTAATAATAAAAGATAACAATCCAGAATTTTACACTCGGTTCCAAAGTAACATTGATTGATCATTGGTTGTCTATGGCTCGTGAGTAGGCTACTACAAAATGTAAATGAATGTAGCTACTTTCCAATTATTCTTCGCTAAATAAGGATTGATTTGGGCTTTGAATTGATTAACTAAAGGAAATGTTTTCACAATCATCACACTGTGAAAGACAGATAAACCAAAATGTGTCAACTTCTTTCTGGTTGTGTACCTGTGTAATCACTTATACATCAAAATGTGTTACATAAGAAGGTCCAATTAGTCAAAACTAATAAACCCTGCAGTGATGGTAACGAAATATAAAGCAGAAGATCAGCAAAACGGTAATTGAGTATTCATGGTTCTTGTTATTTTTCAAAAAGGGTTTAAATTATTCACTTAAACATGATCAAACATGACTTTCATTGTGAGTGCGGATAGCCGAGCGGTCTAAGATGTTGGACTTTGGACCTGAGCTAGAGAATATGCAGGGTCTATCACCATAGCACTTTTTATCAGTACCGCCGACAGTTTGCTGTATCGACTTTATCTCTTATCCTGTTTGATACGATCACCCATGAGAATAACCCTTGAAAGGCGATCGTCTTTTCCTTTTGTACAAAAAATATTTATTCCGATACATCAAGCAACTACTTTCATAAGGTCGTTTACAGTTGCTGCCTGATAGTTGTGAAATGCTTTTCCAGCAAATATCAGAGCCATTAGATAAGCACACTCCGTCCTGTGTAGATGGTCCAGAACTCGTAGGTTGGTACTCTATACTAATGTTATAGGGGTGTAGGGGTGGACGCTATGGAGTGTGGCACTTGGAACATTCAAATGTAATTCAAATAATAACGAGTTCTTTTACTACGGATATTCTGTTGGTAATAAGAATGGAGAGAGATATGTATATTAAAAGTAATTATTTATAAAGGATTATGTAAGTTACATTTTATTAAATTATTTTAATAGCAAAGAACTGAATTAAGCTTAGTAATTTAATATTAAAATAAACACCACTTAGCGTATCGCGTAACGGGCGTCGCTGAAGTCGCATTAATTCCTAGTCCGTAGCTATATTAGTTATATTGTTCTTATTAAAATGGGATTAAATTCCACTAAATTAAGAGATAGTTTAGAATTTTATATTAAAATTTAGCAAAGAAAGCATATCAAATACAAAATTATAAGTCTTTAGTTAAAAGCATCGGTTTATGTTATATTGTAGTATTTTAGGAAACAATGATACTAAAGTTATAAAAACGGAATCGTTTTAGTAGTTAGTTGTTATGAACCATGTCATTGGACTTTATGAGCCTATGTCAATGCTTTGACCCTAACAACTGATGTCAGGGGGGAAATAACAATAACGTTTGGGAAGACCGGGTAATTCAAGGGTAGTGCACCCGGTTGCCCTTGCGGACCCGAGGGTCTTATTTCCTTTAAATGGTAAATCTGCCTCTTTTGTCGTATCTCTCCATGGGAACTCTGGTATAAGAGTATGCTCTAGAACAAGGTATCGTCTGGGAGTTGAGTTGGAAAGCTATCGACTGTGTTCTTTAATAATTAATAATTTACTATTTAATTGAAAGCTGGAAGCATAATAATTGTTACCAACAAACAAGGTAGCATTATGCAACACCACATATCGCAGGCTTCGCTGAGGTTGCATGCAAAATTTAAAGCCTACAGCTCATTTCATTCTTGAGATGTCCTGTTAAGAGACAAGGAGACAATCATTAGATTGTACACTTTTATATCCCTTTGGCGGAAAAAAGAGTAATTGCGTCATCCTACTTGCGTCATTCACTTATTGTGAATGTGAATGTTGTGCCCTTGATGAGACAATGAGAATACTATTCATCAAGATTACACTATATTTTTTATATTTTGTAGCCTGGGAGGCTCTGATATCGACACTATGTACATAGTTCGTTTTGAGCTTCTTCATCGCCGAACTTTTTGGATCTCTCTAGACGCACATTATCACAACAGTAAAGTCTGTGACAGCGTCAGATTCCAAACGCTGCTGCGAGAGGAAGGTAACTGAAGGTGAACTTAAAATTAAATTCACATTTAATCAACCCTTCCTTCCATAGCTACGTTATGTGCGTGCTACATATTTGTCTTCAATGACGCTCAGCCAAATTCCACCATAGAAAATACGGTGTTCATGTAGAAAGTAATTTTTATGTAACTTATGTCTGAAGATATAATATTTTTCAAGATATCAATAAAAATTTTCAATCTGTGGTTTTTTCGTTTTCTAGATATCGTGCGGACAACATACACTGATATACATGAATGAAATGTTTCCAACCCCTCGAGTGGTATGCTTCGCTAACGCTCAGCCAATAAAGATAATATGTGCTGATGATTTTCATAAAATATTTCATAGGAGGTCATATATACTGAATTTTACTTGCATTAAACTCTATAAATGGCAATAGCCTTATTTAATTTCAATAAACATTGAATCACAAAAAGTACTTGCTCCGCCGGGAGTCGAACCTGGATCTCTCACTTGCCGGGTGAATGTGCTACCATTACACCACAGAGCGCTCACTTTTTCCGATTCAATTATTTTGTATTTGGCCGTATCTGTCACATATGCGTTTTAAATAAGCAAACTAACATATGATCGGAAGACCAAATACCTGTTTAAATACATAATACAAGTTTACTTGCATAAATATTTATATAAAAGTAGTAACAATTACCTTTACAACAATTAAGAACCTTATAATTATTATTAATTTAACACCTATCTTAACTCTGTGTTAGATATGAGTATAATAATTTCAATAATTACTTTTCTCTTTCATCGAATGGGAATAATGAGTTTCAAATCATATAATTATGAGGAAAACTTTTTTAAAAATTAAATAAGAAAACGACAAAACATATTTATAAAAATAATTTTATAATAATTGAAACTTACGTTCGTTGTTGCATTTAGTTAAAAGTAAACTAAAAGTACTTAAAATACATTTTGGTTAGCAGGACATAAAATACACCATAACAGACCAGTACCATGTTTATGCCAAACATATGCCTAAATAGTGATTAAAACATTGATTTAGAGCTCTGTTATGAATTCCGAAAAAAATCACAAAAAGAAAGTTCCTATAGTTTAGTGGAGGGAAAAGTCTATTCTGAATATGTCCGTCACTTCCTGTTTGTCTAAGAAGAATCTTTTCACCAATTTCCGGTCGGTCTCAATTAGGCTTCAATCACTTTTGCCTAACGTTGACATTCAACGAGTTGAATATATTTTTTTTCAAAGTCATACCATTCAATCAGTTCAAAAGTTTGGTCTCAATATCTGCGTTCGCAGTTTCCCAGCATCATGATCCTCCAACTTGAATTTCCTGGTAGCACACGCGTCCTCTGATAACAACAGAACTTTCCTCACTATAGAAGGTTATATGTGTTCATTAGTTTTTTACATCTACCCTCTGTACTGTGCTTCTCAGTATTATTTTAACCCCTTTTTTATCGTGTTACTCTAGATCGTACCCAATTCTTTGATTACACTTATTTTCATAATTAGTTTCAGTCAGCAATTCCCTTTTAAAAACGTTGTTGACCCTTTGACGTTTCTAATTGCTACGAAGTCAACAATAAATTTTATAAATATTTTTCCTTTCAGTATTTAACGAAGCCCGTAAAAAAACTTTATCTGGATAAGTACTTTTAATTTCCAACAATATAGCTCCACAGTTTATTTAATCGGTTTTTTTTATTAATATATTAAGATTTTTCATTACGAACATAGATAGCTCTAAGCTGAGTGCTGAAGTTTTATAATATGTGTTTTTTTAATTATGTTAACATTGAATTATCCCAAGTTATAGATTTTTTTGGCCCTACTTACAATCTAATTGTAAACATTTAAATTATACAATTTGAATTCATGTTTTAATATTAAAGTTACAGAACGTTCATGTTTGAGCGTATGTAATTAGAAATATACAAAACTAATGAAAAAATGGCTAGTAAAATAAACATAAACTAATAAAATACCGAGCTACTGTTGACAAACTTCCATCCTCAACTAAAATGATTTCATAAATATTTGAGTTTTTCAATTAAAGCAGATTCTACATCCACGTGGCAAGTAAACAATGGTATGTGCTTGAATCATTAAGCATATGTGACCTGCGCAACCTTGCAACGTTCTGTCACCCAAGGTTTTAAAGATGGCCAACTATATCCTAATCTATTTATATTTTAGGATGAAGAAGAGATTTTCGGATGTTTTGCCAAGAACAAAATCTAATGAGTTTTCAGACCCAAAAAGCCTGTTAAGACCATTATAAATATGAATAAAATCGTCTATCATAATAAGTCATGATGGTAGATAGCTTTCAGGGGATAGGATTGCAGACTCGCTGACTACCTCTATAATCGCGAGGTGATTGTGAAATGATATAGTTACGACTTCCAAGTAACATAGCTCTAGCCAAACATATTTTCATGTAGACAGAGAAATTACAAATCTCTTTTTACGTGAATAGCCATAGAAATTACTATTTAAAATTATTTATCTCTTCAAATTTTCGGGGAAAATCGCATATTTTTCTACCTGTGACTAAATATACAAATAATTTCGGTTTGTGAGTTAACAGCGAAATTTTTGAGCTTTATACTATCAGTAAAACTATTTTAGAATACTTGTAAATACATATTTCTTTTATGTTTTGAGGCAAAATATGGATAGATGGATTAGAAGGAAAAAATCCTATATATTATTGTAGAAATCAATAAGGTCAAATATTTGCATTTATTTCTCTTATAAGAAGACGGCTTAAAACACATAAAATTATTTCTGACACGTCCATCAGTTTAAATAATAAATTTCGTCACAAAAAATACAAACTTATCAATACTTGAAAAATACATAGTTTCTACCTGATAAATTACTTAAAACATTATTTTTTTGACTGAGGTGAGTATGAATAAAATTGTAAGCAAACTATAAATTAAAAATTCATTTTCGTGGTGTTACACGATACAAATTTTACTTGAAAATATAAACTTTTGATAACTAGAACAGTTTACTATTCATGACCATTTCAAAAAAAATTATTTTGTCTTTAATTTTATCCTTCTGATCCACTGTCTAGTTATTAATTTTTTATTGATAGACTCTGTCTATATATAGAGTTTTCCAATGTTGATAACGGTTTTGGTGATAAGTTTAAAAGTCTGATTTTTTACAATAAAACAATATACACACACAGACGGTAAACGAAAATAGATAGACCATCGGTTCAAGGTAGTTTTTTTGCTCCTCTTGTTCTATTGAACAATGTCCTAAATTTTGTAAGGACAATTTTTAAAACAACGCCTGTGTTGTGAATGTAATGCAATAAAAGAACTATTATTAGACTTACATAAAATAAAACGTTTTGGATATACACTACTTTGTATATTGAACTGTATAAAATATATTGTACAAGACTATCCGCGTTATACTTTAAAAATACAGCATCTATATGATACTACAGCCTTTGAATAAAGATAAAGGCGCAACTTTGTGAGAAACTGACTATACCGTATAGTCACGTAGAAAATGTATTGAGCCAACGTCCTACTTAGAGCACGTCCCATGTCAAGGTTTACTCCGGACTTTGCTGTATCTTGTCACGAGTAAACCTCTTACTCCCGTCACTCTCCTCGGCCAGCGTTTTGTAGTAACAAAATGTAGTACGGTACTCAAAAACCTCAACATTACTTTTATATAATGTACAATTTGGTAGATAATTTCTTCTACAAACCTAGGTATGTAACATGATAGCGGAAACATATGGTAAACTTTAAAGTTGAATACTGATTTCCTTACCTCGCTCATGTATGGTTGACGTTTTTTTTTAAAAAAAAGTATTTCTTAAAATCGGAAAAAAGCAACCATTTGAAACTTTTTCGCATGAAGAAAACCCTATATTGAACACTGTTTTGAAACCCTGCGGCAGTAGTTTACACTTAAATCACTGAAAAAACGGATGAATTTGAAGAAAGCAATGTAAAAGAATAGTAAAATATAGCTGAACTTTACATGCATAATTTACATATGTTGTAGAAAAACGTATAGTAAAATTAGTCCCAATAGCAAATATACGTTTTTCATTGTGTGAGAAGACATTCTGGTTATTCTAGAAATCCATACAGGAATTTTCTCTTAGAAAAAGTTTGATGGTCAGCAAACGTTAGCTCTAGTGGAGGTATATACAAGAGTATAACTGTCAAAAATATGAAATGGTAGTTTTTCTTAGATCACATATATTTCTTAGCCTTATACGCTTACAACCAGCCTTCGAGCACTTTATTAAATGTTATTTAAGCGTCAGATACAGACTCATTAAATAGCGAATTCCAGTCTTGTTATCTAGTTGTGTGAAGATGATATAACAATTGTTTATGTGTCCTATGTCGGTTGTAAGTGTATGCAGGTAGGAAAAATAAAATACGAAAAATATATGAATGCGGTACCTTTGCATTTATAAAAAAATTAGGGACCTCATAAAAATATCATAACTGCCGATTGATTTCGTTCTTTGAAAAAATCTTCCATAAAACTTGGTCAGTGAAGATAATTTCTTCACTGATTGTAGTGAAGTTTTTCTACTGATCTCGGCTCCTAGATTAACGGGTGGGGGGAGGGTTGCAAAAAGATGTTTTTTATTTACCGACTAAGGACTGCACTACACTACTCCGATAAGCAGATCTATCAAAATGTCACAAAGCGTTTATTGTCATGGTGTCGTGAGTACAGTACCAAAGTTTCTTAATCTGGGAAAACAGTTGCAGTCAGCTCGTGAGATTTTCGTTAAGTTCTTTCGAATCCTTCGATATATCGATGTGTATCGATTTATTGACCTCGACTTTATACTACTGACCGACGATTTCAACAACTCATAATTTCTATACGTGACGCTTTACACAGCATAGCATTTAAACGAATCAACACCATGCAAACCCTTTGTGTGAATGACACAATGGTCGTCGATTATTTACAGACCGTATTTGCTATTACGACGCTTTCCCTCATGTCAAAAGACAGAGTCAGGCAAAACCATTCATTGCTTAATAACAGAATCACTTCATTATGGACTAACAGTATGTCATAAGGCAATAGACTAGCAGTAGACTAGTATTAATATAGTTACGCAATATTAATGCGTAGAAATCATTACGTAATAAGATCTAACTGATTATAACTTCTCTAAATTAAAAATAGTACGAGTACATTATTTTCATAAGTGGTAAACATAAAATACATAGCATTTGTGTCTTAAGTTAACCTGTTATGGAAACAATAGCGTGAGTTAGGTAATGAGGTAGGCTATTCCCAATTCTTTCTGGTAATGCTCTAGAGAACGAACTACAAAACATTAACAAAAACAGTTCTTCATTAACAAAAAAGAGTGTAAATCATTGTAATAGCACTCGCACATGGTGTAGTTAAACTAGCAGAGGACTTAACAGTTTTGGAGAAGTTAACAAGAACATGTATGGAGGAAACAGGAAAAATGAGATTGGGAGTGAATTATGTAGAATTGAATACATTCACTTTGTGAAAAATTAAAATGGAAATAAGTAGAAATGAGTTTGAAAACATTAATAGTTTTAAATGCTTAAGAATAATCGTATCAAATAACAATTATAAGTACCAGAATTCAACAGGTACCTAAGCGCCTGTAATTGAATAATGCCATAAAAACACAGCTAATACAAAAATAAGATTATATAAAAAATAGTATCCCTAGGTTTGTTTTATGGGTCTGAACAAACAAATCCTCATTGGGGTGTAAAAATAAATTTAATATCTGTTATTTTATAGATGTTTTTTATTATTGTAAAGGCTATAACAAATAACATGAAAACTAGAGATGTCATTCCACTCTAACGTAAAATGGAAACAAAAACTCAAATTTTTAATGAATAATTTACGCCAACTTATTTTGAATTTGTAAGGACCAAACAGATGTTTGTTTATCGTGTCGTTCCCTGTACATTTGTCTGGCTGTCGTGCAATAACTCCAGACAAAAAGTTCATTGAGATTTGAAACTTAGAACAAAGATCCTTATTCCATGGAAAATTCAAATTACGGAAGGATTCCATTCATTTTGATTCCAAACGTCAATATTAAACTATTTTTATTTTTTTGTTGTGGATGGCCATAGTAGAAACGATAAAATTGGATTATAAACAAGTTTGTAAACAGACTAAGTATATTTTTAATTAATCAAATTAAATTAACTTGACAATGGCGTTGTCATATTGGTGATTTTGTATGGAAAAGTTACTTTGTATGATTAATTATAGTCATAAGTTTATGATTAGCTGATTATTCGACCTGACAATTCAGTGGTTTTGTTACATTCTGTCGACCACTAAAAGAGAGTTGTGCCTTTCGCTTCATTATAATTAGTAATATGAGGTAGTAAATTTTGATGACGATATGCATACTTCCAGTTAGTCTAAAAACTAGACCAAACTAGTCAAAAAGAGATAAAAAAAACTGAATGATAGTTGTGTATTTGTATATTTTTTGGTTTTGTTTATTTTTTAAATATTACTGATAACAAAATATTAAGACCATAATGTATACAATTTTAATAATGTGTAAAAATTTGTATAATGAACAATTAGTAATTTATAATATTTTCTCTCAATATAGCCAAATTATCATCAGAAACTTTAGTTGGAAGTGTTGCCTTTGTCTGCAACAACTCATGGAATCACTTTCTACTATAATTCTGGATTGTTTACCATTCTTTCTATCATCACTATAAGTCATGGTTTTTATTATACGATTACTTTGAAAAAATAGGTATCGTTGCTTAGATTCATATGAGTCTTCCTAAAGCTTTGAAAATTACTAAAACTGCTTTTCCAAGTCGTTATACTTGATTTAGTTACTCTTATTATGGATGCGTGACCTGTTTTGCCTGTTACTTTAGCAGATACCTTATTTATTTATTTATTCTAGTGACAGGGTTCCCGCAACCAAGATCCTTCCAATTCAGGTGACTAAATTCCTACCTTTCTTAGTTTACTCTGC
Source organism: Homalodisca vitripennis (assembly GCF_021130785.1). Classification (NCBI taxonomy): domain Eukaryota; kingdom Metazoa; phylum Arthropoda; class Insecta; order Hemiptera; family Cicadellidae; genus Homalodisca; species Homalodisca vitripennis. The sequence goes on from NC_060213.1 coordinate 3,185,151, forward strand.
AAAAGTAAGTTTTCACCATGAAATGCTCAAACCTTGTTCACAACACTTGTAGGTAACTTAACTATAAGCACGTAGCAGCAAGTTATGGGCATGATGTCTTTGCTAAATCCATTATAACCACCCACCGTTCTGAAGCATATAATAAATACATATGCAAATTTGTCCACAGTCACCGCTATCCACAGTGCTTTATATATTATATCGTATATTGGATTTATGTGTTTGTTGTGTATTCAGTTCACGTGTTTGCAGGATAAACACAATTACCGACACGATGTTTGCTCGTGACAGAAGCGGATATATACGCAACACAAGCGAGTGCATACGCAACAAAAGCTAATAACCTGTTAAAAAATGAAAACTGAGGTATACTTCACGTTACACCACTTTTATAAGCTTGCACGTTTATACTTGCGTATTTAAACCTTCCAGTCTATGTATTTACTTCACCGCGGTGATACAAGTTTGTTTAATTTATTCTGTCAATATAGTGAAGAATATTTTCATTTTAGATAGGTAAAACACATGAGATTTGCTCATGAAATATAATGATATAATTTGCTCCAAGACATAGAATGATTTTATATTCGTAAAAAAACTATATTGTATGATTATCAAACTTAATGATATTTATAACGTTGAATTTTAAACTAGCAAACTTATACATTTAAAAATAAAATGGAGAACCATTTAAGAATTTAGTGACATTCCAATAATGTTGTATATGTCGTTACTTGTTACCACCATGTATCGCGTAACAGGCTTGACTGAGGTGCCATGAAAAATTCGAAGGGTATTTCATTCCTGAGATGTCCTGTAGACACATAAACAGGTAGACAATCGCATAGAAGCTGTATATCCCCAGCATCAATATACTCAGTTTATTACAAATTTATTTACTCTACTATTTTTTCGTTACCAATAATGTTACCCATAAGATCAATGTAAAAATATTTGCTAACGCTCAGCCAGACATTCGGAGTAACATTTACTATCATAGATTTCAGTATTACTCATTTGTAAATTAAGTTTCATCCAAAATTCTATATGTCAGTTCGTTTTCGAGATATCGAGCGGACAGACGGGACTGTTATACAAGGCAGATAGACATAAAGATAGACATAAATTTAATTTTCTTCTCGAGTGATAGACTTCACTAACGTTTAGGAAATGAAATAAATCTAATTCACATGTTTAGTTCGATTTTGTTGTTTTCTGGAATTTGTATATTTCAATAGAGAAAATAAGTTTGAGCATTTTATTCATCGGTAGTTGGAGCGACATGACGTCGGCACTAAATTCACTAAATTGCTCTCTGAATTCCAAATATATTACACATCTTGATGTATTTTCGTTTCTCTCTGCAACTGCTCTACATTGATCTCTGACAGTCTGACAGCGTTACTTACAAGTAAAACAACTACTCCTAGCTGTAATCCAGTTCTGAAATTAAATTAAACTGTGCTTTGTTGGGAACATGTAGTCAGTTTACATTCCACTAACTCCAAACTACTTGCAGGATATTACGGTTTTCAATTGCAACTGGAAATTAATCGCTTCATTTACAACGTTCAATGTAACCAGACCTGATTTACCTAAGTACTACTCTTGTTAGAAACTATTTCCCTTACACTAGTTACTCGGGGAAGGAAACGTGAACTGAATAAATTAAATCACTTGTTTTATCAAAAATAATATGCACTAACACTGGCTCATTTACACAAGTTGCGACTGTCCTTGGAAAATGACGTGTAATAAATAATTGCAATCTAATTGGAAACACCTGGATATGTATTGAATTGCAATTCTCATTGGGAAGATGACAGGTTGTAGTTACAACACTAATTTGAAACTTTCCATCAATTACAATAGATCTTATTATATGATTAATTGGATTAGTATGAATCAAAATTGAATCAATTTTTATTTGGTTATAAGATAACCTGAATCCCTTAACTAATTATAGAATTTTGTACTAGTAATAATTAAGTGACCTGAATTACATCAACTCCATTTGTCCATTGGGAAGATGACTTAAATCGCATACATAACAATTCCATTGGAATACGACCTGAATATGCATTAAATACAATTATACCCGGAACATTACAGCATTATAAGTCAAATTTTATCATCACCTAACTTCCCACCAATTACAGCTCCTTACCTTAATTTCGACCGTTAATCAGTAATAAACAAAACTAAATAATAAATTGAGTGGACCTAAATTGAAACTCTGACTAGGAAATGTCCTGAATTGCACAGGACAATACTAATCTCATTAAAACACGACCTGAATATGTATTAAATACAACTAAACAGGAAAATGACTAATTACAAACTCTAATTACTTGGTTCGAATTGGATCGACTTTAAATCTCATTAGCAGATTAAAAATAAACTGAATAAAAATAGAACAATTAAGCATAAATTGCAATCTTATTGAAATAGGAGGGAATGTAATCAATTACAACTCTTATCGGAACGTAAACCATATGAAATTAAAACAGTAATTTTAAATAAACTGAAGGTGAATAAAATGAATTCTATCAGCTTCTCTCGTTAGAAGATGGTTCTGGTTCCATCAGTCGGAACTCTCTTTGGATCTTCCGTGTTGAATCAATTCCAAGTTGTGTCATTAAAGCATGACTTGAAAGATACTCTCGTTACATTAATTACTACTCTCATTAGAAAATAACCGAGATTTGAAACTATTATAAAAAGCTACTCTTAATAATTCACGGGATGTTATGTACTGCATTAGGAAAATTTAAATCGACAGCCGTGTCGACAGATATAACAATATTCAATGACAACAATAATACCAATTCAGCAAATGAAATTTTACAGCCTATAACTGTTTAAATAAACTAATATATGGTACGATAATTTGCCAGAACCGTTCCAAATGTTGCAGATTTACAATACATGTTTCGGAACGAAAATTGCATCAAAAAGGTAGTTGAAAAGTTGTAAAAAGTGCTCCAAAAAGGGTTGTAAAAAATTAAAGTAAATAGGGGACAAAATAAATAGTAGCATTCGACAAAAAAAACATTACATAGGCCTAAATTTTGTACAAAAATTCCAGAGAAGTTTTTTAAGTTTATTAATAAATGTCTATGAATCTTTTTTTAATTTTTAACAGGAAAACCATAAAGAAACGAAATAGCGTATCAACTTGGCAAATTAACCTATATGAAATATTTATGTGATATATTTATTTTAAGAAATCTTCAATTTATTTCAGCTAGTTCTTGGTGAACAAAAAAGTTTCTTATGCGATTACAACGTAAACGATATCCAAAAAACCGGTTAAGATATGAAACAAAATTGTTTATTACAAAATGTTTTTGGAATTGGTTTAAGCATTTCAGAATAGTTTTGGGATTTTCCTCATAGGTTCATAAATAATAGAGTTATAAAATGTTAAAACAGTCATGAACGGCCGCCATATTGAAATGTAATAGTGCACAAGCTGGCAAAGAAACGAGCTGAGAATATCTTAGATCATAGTTATTCTTAAATCATGTCACCCCCCACCCCCCCCCCCCCCCACCCCCCCCCCCCCCCACCCCCCCCCCCCCCCACCCCCCCCCCCCCCCACCCCCCCCCCCCCCCACCCCCCCCCCCCCACTATAAATGTACACTTTTTGGCACATTTTTCGATCGTAGCTACAACGCATATTCAAAATTAGCGTCAGATATATAATTTACTCTAACTATAAGTTCATAATTTACTATATTTAAAAGGAAAATCGTATTTTAAAGCGCCGTAAGCGCATATGCGCGCGAGGATCGACTTTGCTCTGAACGCCGTAAGCGCGTAGACGCGCAATATACTTGTTTTTACTATTTTGGCACTGTTAGTTCATGAGTTTGTCCGCTAGGACTGTGAGGGGTGTATGTTACAGTAGTGTTAGCGGGGCTGTGCCACATCACGTGACAATCTTTGTGTTTAACGATCGATACTGAACCGGTTTTTGTTGAACAGCTGGCAGTTTGGTAGTATTGCTCAACGCCGCAAGCGCATTTATGCGTACGTCACTGCCTCGCCGCGCGCCGGGCAGCTCTTGTGTTCTTCTTCATATCCTGTTGAAGCAGTGCGAATAGTTGATCGGTAAACTGCTGTGTAGTTTTATGTGTTATATGATCATCTTTTTATGAAAGTTATATATTTACAAACTTTTGAAATAAACAGTTTCTTGAATGGCGATTAAAAGTCTTTTTTCCTCGTAGAAATATTTTTACTCCTTATATTTATAATTATTTATTTTAGCTCTTGTTCCGAAATTCTACATTTATGTTTATTTTTTTTATTTAGGCTTGTTTTTACTCCAATAAGTGTTACAATATTTTATTTACTTCTATAAACATCTGAAAACAATTTTGTAATTATTATAAAAATAACACCCGTTAATAATTCTTAGAGGACTAAGAATTTGGAAAATAATTGGTTTTCAAATTTTTGGCATGTAAATTTAATTTTTTATTATAACTTTGTATTAAATATGTAATATACTTATTTTCTAGTTCTATTCTAGTACATATAAGCACGCAAATGTCATCATTGATATACATAATAATAAAAGGAAACAGTAAGCATTGGGTAAAATTTATAAAGGAGCTGGAACGCTACATAGTAAATCATGTGTATTTTGGGCAATAAATATGATAAAAGATATTTTTTTTGCAGTTTCTGTTTTATTTTGATACCTAAAAAAAGAAATTAAAATTAGCGTTGAGAAAATCTAATTTTATTTTTTTATAATAAATGAGCGCTTATCCAGAATTTAGCTGAAACTTTTTGGCGCTTTAAGGGTTAAATGCTAATAAATCTGTGTAATAAAGGATCAATTATAAGGGAATAGTTTTGAAGGCATCAGAACATAATGAAAAATCTTACGCATTAATGTAACTGAATAAAATTAAAAACAACAACGTTACTATTACACGTAGTTAAAATGTCAAAAACCTAATGTGATAATTCTGTTATAATTTTAGTTTATGTGGTAATATCTCACATTTAGGCTATCATTAATTTAAATGCAAGATCTATAGATACAGCTTTAAACTTAATGCAAGTAATTTGATAGATAAAACATATATTGCAAATAATTTGGAAATAACAGTTATTTTATGAAAAATCTCGTTATAAATACATAATATAGATTATTATGGATTTATATAATAACGATTGTGCAAACGTAATATTCAGTTATAAATGTAAAAGGAACTAAACGTTATATAATCTATGTAGTAAAGCAAATAACTGATGAAAGGAAAAGCAGCTTTATGAACAAAGTAATCAACTTCCGACCGGTAAACTGTAATTAGATTGTAAAGCAAAATGTCGCATATGAAAAGCACCAATTAACGGCTTACCGTTTTTTAACTGTTGTATAATGTAATCTCTCATCTGGAGTACAATTTGTTTGGCAACATTATATTTAGTACGATTTATACATTCAAACTATAAAAATGTTTGTATTTATTGTAGGTTCTAAATTTAATATAATTATAATACTATTTCACAATCTATACTGATAAGTATTTTATTATATTATTGAAACATATTCTGTCAGCGTACTCCACGGAACACAGTTGTGCAATATTCTAAGTTGAATAGATAGTTTGATGTATTGGGTATGCTTATGCATTTGTAAATGACAGATCGTACATCAAGACCAGTTTTGTGTATAACACTGATGTACCATCCCATCTATATGGCAATCGGCTATATAATTAGTATTTTAATATGTATCTGTAGACAGTATTTATTCTAGTAGTGTAATATCAATATATTAATATGAAAACGGTTTGTTTGATTTTCTTTGTTTTTTAACTACTTTATTAATATAAATTATCCTTAAATAGCACATTTAAAATAGAAAAGATAGGGACACATTGTTTTGGACGTAATATATGATATTAATACCTATATTTCAATTCAATTTTTCAATTCAAATTATTTCCCTAATTTTTTAGGTATAATTGTGCTGCAGAAAATACTTCACAGTATTTAAAGTTTTACGTCTTATTTGTAGTTTTACATTTCCCAGTTAAATGTACACTGGGTATAGAAAGAAGTCGATGTTTCACTTAAGTAGGTCTATGTAATGGATGTTCAAGGGTAAAAAATCAGTAATCGTAAAGTCAAGATATTGGAGTAAAAAACCTTATCACTTCTGGGTCTATAATTCGCAGAAGATGAATGTTTCATTGGACAAAACACAGTTGGTGTTAAATGGATTGCTAGATTTAAATGTTGGGTGTATTATTTGACCTGCTCATTTTGGCTGATAGAGGTGCAACAAAGTTTACCTTCCGTTTCACAGGGCCATATGACTGAAATTGAGCACTGTAACACTGCATTGTGTATGTAACATTGATATTGACAGATTGCGACCTTCAACCTCAAACCTTACGTATCATACATTCGCTCATTCGCTGCAAGCACGCTGATAAGTAAAAGAGTGCAGTGAGCGGTTTCTTTGTCTAAGTGAAACACAACTTTATTAAACTGTTAAGTGATGCAAACCTAAAAAAAACACATTTAAATGAATTTAAAAAAATACTACTATATTTTATTTCTAATAGCCTTATCATGTGGTACTTAATTGAAACACGTCACTGATCATCGTAAGAAACAATATTGATAATTTTTTATTTTATGAGGCATTTCATTAGCTAGGCTATTTTATTTGGACACATTACAAAAAATAATTACTCAACGTAATGGTTTATATAATGAAAACTATAGAAGCTACATCTGTTCATATGTAACTGAGTTATTTGGTTTATTTAAAAATATACTACGTTTTATGCTTCGTACGGTGGAGGTGGAAAATATTATTTAGAAACGGAATATTGTTAGAAATTTAACAAATATTATAATATTGTTTAAATAATATTATATTATAAATATAAATTTTAATATAACTTTACGACTTAATGCAGATATAAAATGCAGTCATTACATCTTAATCGAAACTGCATAATATTTTATGCTAACGAATGGAATTTTTTAGCAATGTTACTTTTAAGACTAGCTTATTAAAATTAGATATAACATTTCTTTTTAAATTTACAGAATTTTATGAATTACGTTAAAATTTTATAATTAAAACACAAACTAAACCATCAAATCTAATCCAATAGTAATAGTTAAATTTTGATAATTAAATGTAAATTAAGGTACACATAGTAGAACTAATATCAATGGTGAACTGCATTAATTTATATCAGTAATATATTTATTAATTTCATTAACATAGTAAAAGAAATTAAAATATGGGTTTAAGTTAATCTACATTAAATTATATCTATACTATTAAATATAGAAATAATGTAGATACCTTTCGGCACTGTTCCAAGTAACTAGTGGCCATATGTATCAATAATGTTGGCAGTAAAAGGTTTTTCGTGTAACAAAATAACTTCTACAAGTATCGTGGCAACCTCGACATATCTTACTTAGCTTTAAGGAAAACTGGTCATTTTGATATTGAGTAATATAGCATATAATTGATTAATATTAGATTTTTTGAAGCATTATATATACCTGATATCATATTTTTATATACTTTTAATGATATAAGATGATATTGGGGTAAGACAAATAATCTATGTCTATAACTTTACTTTCGGGGTTCCAGAAACATTTATTGGAAAACCATAGATATAAAAAACTAACAAAAAGGAAACTCTTTACAGCGTTTCATTATCAGGTGTCTCTTTAGATTTCAAGACAGTGAAAGAATTAATTTTGAGATTCTTTTTGCCAAATCTTCAAAGATCTGTTTAGAGGAAACCTAACTCCAGATTCCAGCACTCAAGTCAGACATCTAGTCGCTTCACAGAGGAAGGTGTATTGGAGCTAAAAACTACGTACAATAAGTAACATTTTAAATAGGCATGTGTTATTTCTATAAAAATCTTTACTTAAAACAAAAATTATCTTAATAGAAGGGATATATATTACGTATTATTTTATCATGTTACGCGTCTGATTAGATTTATATTTAGCTCTAAACTGTAAAGTCCTTTTATGTTTAACCAATTTTATAGGTTTTTTACTGTACTACATCTCATGTTCCGGTAATGGTTTCTCAGAATTTTGATAAACCAAAATGAAAAAGATGATTAGTTGACTTTTAATGAAGTGAGATATTCACCATTATAATCTTTAGGACAACGTCTAAATTATAGTTCATTATAAATTAGGTTAACGTAAGTTTTGTGGTGCTTTATGTTAAATTTTAATAAATTAGCTTGTTCATCTAATTTTATTACTTCCTTTATTATTTCCATAAATTTATTTTCTGCTTAAAAGAATTTTTTAGATAGATTCGGCCTTCTTTAAGGATTACTTTGAGGGTTTTTACAAAATAAGTATATCGCAGGAGGTGAATGTTAAACATGAAAAAAGATACCCTTTCCAATTACGTGGGTCGTAGGAAGACCAGGGAAATACACAGTTATAAACTTAAGATCATTAGGATTATTAATACTGGAACTGGTTTAGATGCTCCGATTAGTTCACGTACGAAAATATTTTGCAAAACCCCTGACATAAAGCACACTAGAAATTTTATTTATCTACGTATAAAAAATCTCATTCATTACGAAAGAATTTATTTTCACACGTTAGTAGACCTTTAAGTATTTATTTTGTTATGAGAATTGATTAACAACTAGTAAAATGTAAATATTGCGTTTTTCGGTGTCTTTGAAATGATTTTTTTTTTGAAAATTAAGAATTTCAATAATTACATACGTTTCTAAAAACATTGATAACTTTTGAGGAAAACTGCAAATTTAAATTAGTAATTTTATTGTAAAGAAAGTTGTTGTATTTTTTGATACCAGCGGTTAAATTATAAAAATGTTTTATTTATACCTGAACTAATTTAGAATTGTCTAAGTTGATTAAATAATGTTTTGTTTAACATAGTTCAAGAAATTAGTGGCTGACTAAGAAGCAATTCAATTGAGCATAGCATTTATTTACATTTAAAACTAGTTTTTGTCTTAAAATTTATAATGGGTTAAGATTAAAATCGTGATCATAAGCTTAATAATGGAATTAGTACTAGGTTTATTAATGATTGGTTGTAAATGAAGATAGTCCTGGAAGGTTTAAGACCAACATAGTGGGGAATATTATTATAGAAAATTAACAAATGACAATACATTTTAAGACGACTTTAAGCAATGTTTGATTTATTTGATCTAAACTTTTTTACATAAAAAGTTTCCTTGATATAAGAAAGAACTGTTCTTAAAATGGTATCGAGATGTCGTTGACATCCTGTAGATCGTATAATGCATATACAATTGTATAAATTGTAGAATGTTAGTAATTTGTCCCTCAGACGGAAACAATATATATTAAAAAAAAAACTAACAAGAATTCGGGAAATGTATGTATAGCGAATAATAATTTACATTATGATTATTACAATGCCCTGGAAGTCAAAGTGATATACAATCTATTGACCGCTTGATATCTACCAAAGTATTTTATTCAAGGTAAATACAGCAAAAGTATCCTTCACTGCAATAAACCGTGTAATAATGTAGCTAAAAGATTTATAGCAATCCAAAACACTTGTAAATAGGAAATCAATAAATACTGCTAACACCAAAGGTATTACTTTACAAGTAACAAAAATTTATAACTGAATTTACATCTAGTGATATGTCTGTTAAATGGAGTAACTTAATTAAAAAAAACCTTTAGATTTGATACGAATAGTACAGAAAAAGTAATAAATCTAAGCCTTATCATAATTTTGATGATAATATATTAAGCACTGTGATAACATTTCGAAGTTTGGTTCTTAATAAATTTAAAATCAAAGTATGTCAGATTCTTAAATATCTCGATCTATAATTTTGTTAAACCTATAAAATGCTAAGCTTCCGTAGAAGTTGTAAATATTGCAATGCCTACTTCGGGTAGTGATTATTCTTTTAATAATATTTAAATTAATCTTTAAGGCTGGGATATGTTTACATAAAATTTCAAACTTCAGGTAAAAAAGTTACATCTTTAGTTAAAAATTAAAAAAAAAATTGTGGTATAGTCCTAGTCCCAGTTTTCTTGGGAGAACACAACTGAAAATAAATTTAAGTGGTGATATATGTATTGAAATGATATACTGATGTAAGAGTGGCCATACGTACGCAGCAGCCCCTATTCCAGGAGATTAACAAACCCAACGTAAGAAGTTGTCATTCTAGGGCGCAGGTTAACATATAGAAAATATTAAATGCTTCTCGTACTGTTATTATTTATAAAACTAGTTTATAATTCATAACTATTCTTTCTTTCATGCATTCAAAAGACTTATTATTATATAAAAGAAAAAGTAAATTTTGAAATTCTGTATGGTTCGGATAAGAAGTTGAACAATACTAATAATGATGACTTATTGTTACTTGAGTAATAGTCTTATATAAGTATGTATAGCAGTAATAAAAAAATATTCAATGTGTTTGTAAAGCTAAAAAATTAATATTTCAGTGCAATTTATTCATTCAATATTCTTTAATTTCTATTTAAATATAATGACCATCCTCCTATTAGTTTTTGAACCACAATATTTTTAATATTCACAATTATAGTCCTCTGACTTCCCGGAATAGTTGGACAGCTTGTACAGAATGCAAAATCTTAGACCAAGACTTAACTTTTTTCATATTGGTTATAACTCAAACAATTCTGAACTTCTGACTTAAGATTCCTTTAGAACCGGAGTATTGTCTCAATATAATGTAATTGTAATCCTAAGTATAATTAGTAATTAAAGTATAACATGATTGTAAAAATTACGTGAACAGTTTAAATAACATTCAACATAACGAACACAAGATTGACTATATACAGTGTGCCATCCATTTAATAAAACAGTATAACAGTAAAAAGCAAATGTAACAAATAACGCAAATTAAACATCTGATTAAGAAGATACAGTTATCTAAATTGTACAATCGTTAGTGTCTAGTGTCACAATTTATTAAATAAGTGTAGTTGTACTCTATGGTTTAGTCTCTTTTCAAATGTTTCATAGAATTACTTTTAACCATATTAACAGTGTATGTGAGATAGCTTTTAACACTATACCATTTTGTAAAAAAAAGTATCTGACAAATTAAATAGACATTACATTATTCAATTGAAGTTTATATATTCTCCAAATACAAAATCGCTCTTACGTTGAAACTAAATCAAGTGTAATGTTTGCAGTTAATTAGTAGACTAAATAGTAAATTCATAATTTATGAATGTCTAGACTATTCTATATCATATATTGAAAAGTTGATTATGTAAACTAAAAGAAGAGTTTGTTCATTATTACGTAGGAGGTAAAGCACTGTTGTATTCGTGATCTATAATGACGTTTTATACCTCGTGATCTAATTAAATATGCATTATCTACATATACCATTCATTATTATTTCTTTCCATTGCAATTTCTCTGACTATCGCAAGAATTATAAGGGATCCCAAGAGGATAGTTAGGTGTTGATAAAATAGTAGAGTTTTGTTTTTTCCACATTTCATTACATGTAATATTTCGGTATGATGTAAGTCTCAAAATATTACAAAACACATTATGAGAATGCATACCAATAAATAATTTGATTCTCGTTATTAAAGTCCCTTGATTAGCCATGCAAAAATAGGAAAGAAAGTAATTGTATACTCTTTATAACTAAAAATATAATTCATGAAATGGACTAGCATATTAGTTTTATATAAACGAAATTATAGGATGCTTCTTATATTGTTAAATAATTTTAAGGAATATTTATATTTATAATAAGAGAATTGTAAATTTTTAATATAAATGAATTGTCAGAATTGTGATCCTTCCAGCAGTGCTGAATATCTTGTTGATTCTGGTTCGAGGAATGCCTAGAAGCTTCCTTTTGTCTTTAGGTATTAACCATAAGATACAGGTCTGGGTTAGATAGGTACCCTCCAGTTCAGACATTGTGTTTGGTCAATTTTTATTCGCCAACGTTAGGTTGATTGGATGGTGGGAGGTACTTCGAGAGCCTTCGGTTGATTCAAGTGGGTTTTCAGGGGAGTCTTTGCTGTGTGATCAGAGAGAGAAGTTCGTGCTAAAAGTTATTAGCCTACTCTTGCCGTGTAGATATTTCGGTAGGAAGGTTGAGTTTAAATTTAAATTCTTTTCAAAATTTAAAGTTTGAATTTACAATGAATTAATCAATAACAGTTATTTCGGTTTGTGAAGTCATCTGGAAATGTGTGAGGTACTGTTTAAAAGTTTAGAATTTAAAATTTAAATAGAAAATTGCTTGATGGTATTTTCCTGTTCAAGTTGGTTAAATCAAGAATAGCCAACTGATAAAGAAAATTTATTTGATTTTCTGAGATTCTATGTATATATATATATATTATAAGTTCCTAAATTTAATATTCAAAGGCAAGCAGATTAATCTGGGTAATTCGATAATCCTGTAAATTGGAAATTAACTAGAAATAAGTATTTAGTAATTGATACAACTTTGAGTTTTAACTGGTTGGACATTGTCTTTGTTCCTATATTAAATATTAATAATTACCTTAATTTGTTTAATTTTTATTTTGAGAAGAAGTCTTATTTTATTATTTGTTTCATTTTATATTTGAAGAAGATTATGTTATTTTGAAATTTAATTAAGATTTTTATTTTGAGTTTGTGTTGAAAGTATTAGCACTGAGAACTTGAAGGACACAATAATTGAATGATTTGATTGATTGTTCATTTTAAGGCTGGACACGTGAACATTGGATGCCTTATAAATAAGAAATATTGAGAATAAATTAAAGGGGAAAAAGATAGCTTGGCGTTGCTCTATTATTGGTGTTGATTACAAATAAAATTGCTATAAATTTATACTGAGTATAATTATTGGATTCCATTGGAACTTGTACATTGTTAAAATAAAGAGTTATTAGTTTACAACTCACTTGATCGCTCTTATACTAAAGCAAAAAGGTTGTAATTGGTTTATAGAAATTAACCTTCCTATAGACACGTTACAGAAATAAAAACAAATTTTAAAACTGAATTATATAATTTCCTGTATACACATAAACAATAACATAAAGGAAATAAAAATATAAACGGCTAGTTCACGAATAAACGAAGTAGCCGTATTTTAGCTTCGTAAAGATTCAAATAATATTATGTTGTTCTTTTATACTCCTAGTTTGGAGGCAAGTCACATATTCAATATTGTCTTTTTTACGGCCCCGGGCTCACTCCTTACTGGAACAAACATCTTTATGTCCTTACTCTTCGTCCATTCATAATAAGACGTGCATTTCTTGTTATGTTGAGGTGAAATTAGGTTTTTTGTGTATATTCAGATATGGTGAGTAAAATAGGTATATAAATATTAAAGGCTTTACGAATTTATTTCAAACTATTACAATTTAAGTCGTAAACTAGTAATAATGCAGTAAAATTCAGCTCCATAATTTTGAAATGAATTAATTATATTTGAGTATTTCCTTATTCATAATATTCTTCTTAAAGTTTAATATAAATAGCGTATGTGTATTGTGTATTGATAAATAAACGATTCTGCATACGAAAAAATATAAACTAATACATTTGGAATTAATTTATAAATAGCTTATTCAGATTACAGGTCACGAGCCACATATGTAAACAATAAATTAATCTTGTTTTTTTTCCATCTATATATATGTACTAATATGTTATTAACTCTACTTATAGTGTTATCTATATATATATTAATGTAATGAAAATAACTAAAACCCTTTAAATTAAAACTTTTTATTACATACACGTGTTTCGGTTGTTTGTAACCATCATCAGTGTACTACGTTAACCTCTAAATAAATAAATAAATAATAAACAATTAGATATACACATGTGGACCTTTTAAACATATGTTAAATTTAAATGACACAGTTGTAATTTTCTTATTAGTAATCTGTATTTAATATTTTAATTTTTTCAACAATTGGATTTGTCTTATTTTTCAGATTACTATTTTAAAATGTTACGAGGATCTTTACTATAATTTAGATAATATTTTACTATAATTTATCTAATTGTTTATTATTTATTTATTTATTTAGAGATTAATGTACACTGATGATGGTTACAAACCGAAAAACGTGTATGTAATAAAAAGTTTTAATTTAAAAGGGTTTTAGTTATTTTCATTAAATTAATATATGTACTAATAATAAATATAGGCCTATACGGCCATATGTAAAGATATTGGCCATAAGTGAAACCTATCTTTCTTCCTACTAATTCAAAAGTACATAATTATCACATTTTGTACGCCAAGATTGTATCCAGACTTAAGTTCATGGTTGAAATTGTATTTATTAGTGTACGGGAATAAAGCTTTATTAAATATTTAATTTTATTTCACGGAATTTTAAACTGCCTCGACGCTTATAAAGATACTAGAATCTCTTCATATCCATAAGTATAGTTTATGTGCCTCACGTTTTGAATAGTATGACATAGAAAAGAAATTGAAAGTTGGTCGGCATCTTTTTATGTTTAGTATTGCTATAAGTTTGAAGAAACCTCACCTCAATAATAAAGATTTTTAGATTATGAGCATTTTATATTAGTAAAAAATAAAGTTTTCATGTTTCAGGAACAATTTTTTAAATTACAGCTGTCAATGGTATAATTTTAAAAGTGCAAAATACCCGGTAAAAAAGTTTTATGTTTTCCTTATCTAATTGTAGAATGAAAATAAACCCTCCGTTTTTAACACACTGTATTTGTATTTAATTCCAATATTTTTATAACATAAAAAATTCTTTACGATACATTTATTGAAGAATGTGTGTAATAAAATAACTTTTGTTTGATCCTCGAATAAAACAATCATTCGTTATACACTTACTGGTTAAATGTTATGATATGGTAATATCATCATAGGAGAGACTATACATTAAAATACACTCTATTTATAATCTTTAGTTAGATTTTAATGTTAACCTAAGATTTTTAAAGCTAATTATACTGAATATTCATAAACAATGAAGTGAGAACTTACGGTCTATTTAAAACTAGAACAAAATTATCACCAAAAAAAAATCAAAACACGCAAAAAAAAACGCATTATGATTAATGAAATACGAGCCCCTACTAGAGCTTCACTTAATTTATCTTATTGCTGAAGTATGTATCATAATACAATTAGATAGAAAGTGCTAAAAGCCATATCAATACATAATATAAATTAAAGTGGCTTTTTGTGTGTGTTAGTCTGCTTGTGCATCGATATTTTCTAAACTACTAAACTGATTTTGATACAGTTTTTACTATCTGCCTCATTACGAATTAGGACAGGTTTATATGTATGATATATCAATATTTTAATCATTGGAATAAAATTAGTCTCCGTAACCTTACAATTACAGAGTAATCAAAAGATCTTGAATTGAGGCATCAATTATAGCTTAGTTAAGTTAGAAATAGTAAGGGATTTTCGTCTGAATTAGTAAACATTGCTTGTATTAAACCATTAAACAATGTATTTTTCAGTTACTCAAATATATGTTTTACTATCACCAACCCCCGGGTTTAAAGAGAATTTATTAATTGAAGGACCTAATTAATATGTATAGCTCTCATAAACGGCAAAAAACACTAAGGTAGGTAAAATTTAAGTTTTGTAAACTGTGTTTTAAAACCTTGATGTCAGAGCTAAGTGAGTAACAATTTTTGATGTAAAATTACATGTAGTTAATTTAATAAACCTAACGACGTCAGTAAAGATTCTACTAATTTAACCTAAATAGAAGGAGCTATAGATCCTTATACTGACCTTAGCTTAGGTAAACTAGTCTTAGAAAAAGGACTTATGATGTAATACGATGAATTACTGTTATATTTTAAAAGTTATAAGGAATATATCACGGGATTCTGTGTTATTTTTATTGTAATGTTAATGACATTTGCGAGTTCCTCTATTATAGGGCTTGCGCTTGTAGGAGCATTTTAGATTAAAATTAGTACATTTCTAACGCGTTAAAATTAGAGTTTCATTTTCCCGAGAAAAATTTATTTTTGTAACAAATTACAGAATAATCAGTAATCACGTGTATAATTATAACTTCTAAAATTGATCTCTAGAGCTTCATTTTATAAAATTGAACATAACATATTGTACGTTCTTTGAGGAAGAGCCGTAACCGCGGTATAGCCGAAATAAAAAACGGACTGGTGATGTACCTTGGGGGAGTCTCGTAGAACGGGGTCGTCGAGGTCCTCGGCCAGGGCAGCGGGGAGTCCAGGATCACCAGAAGTCTTGGGTAGGTCTTGTAGATGGAGAGCGGTGGACAACAAGGGGAATGATTCACTCCGAGAGGGTAAATAAAGTAACTATATTGACTTGAAATACATAAAAACAAAATAGAGCTGTATAAACGTGAAAACTGTTCAGGTATTGGGGTGGAATGCGGGCAGCAGCGGTTGTGTCCAGTACGCCGCCCTGCGGAGAGACGAGAAAAAGAGCCGCGTCTTCTTATCTTGAAGGGGTTGGAGAAGGGGCTGCGAGTCGGTGACGTCATCTCGGGCCAGTAACAACACCAGCCGTTAACTAAGAAATAAGTACTGAACATTCTCCCCCCACCCAAAAAAGGGACATTTTTGACCCAAGTAAAAGAAAAAAAAACGTTATGATTGAAGAAAAATTTACCATTCGTCATGAACACATACCTGAGTCAATTTATCATTAATTAAGAGCTAAATATGAATAGAAAATGGAGTTATATGTACACTAAGGAGATTATGACTAAACATTAGGTAAAACAACCAACTTATTTACAGGACGGGTTACAATACCTGACGGGGTTTTCACTTGGACCACACGAACAATGTTGTCAGAGCTAGGTAACACTTTGATAATCCTACCTAGGGGCCAAGTTAGAGGATCACTATTGCTAGAGTACATTAATACTAGGTCATTTTCCTTTACATTTGTAGTTTGTTCAGTCCATTTTGGGCGTTGGATTTGCGAGTGGAGGTAGTCTTTCTTCCAGCTCTTCCAGAAGTGTTGAGTGGCGCGAGACACTTGTTGCCAACGAGATAGAAGATTGAGTGGCTCGGAAGTGATGTCCTCTTCTGGACGTGACAGCAGAAGATCTCCAATGAGGAAAATGGCCTGGAGTCAAGTAGTTGAAGTCGTCGTCAGGTGATGATGGAAGTGCGCAGAGCGGCCTGGAGTTCAGAACAGCTTCAATGCGGCATAAGAATGTCGAGAATTCTTCTGAAGTGAAGTGGTGGTTTTGTATTATTCTCTTCAGATGATGCTTGGTAGACTTCACTGCAGCTTCCCAGAGACCACCAAAGTTCGGAGCACAGGGTGGATTGAAGTTCCAATGGATTTTCGTTCTTGGCTAAGTGGTCTGAGATCAGTGGCGTGGAGGTTCTTGAGTAGAGAATAAACTTCTTGAAGCTGACGAGCAGCACCAATGAAGTTGCGGCCTTGATCAGAATATATGTTGCGGCATAAACCTCTTCTAGCAATATAAAACGGTCGATTGCGGCTAGACAAGATTCAGTATTGAGAGAGTGGACTAGTTCTAGATGAACAGCCTTGACTGTCATGCATACAAAAGAGCAATGTAGCACTTTTAGACAATTTTGCGTTTCTTCTGGTACTTTCTGTTCACAAGAAAGGGACCAGCAAAATCCAATCCAACGTTGGTGAAGCATCGCGTTTGCTTGAAGCGAGAGGGGGGGGCAAGTCTGCCATTAGGGGTTGTGTGGGTTTTGCTTTCATTCTAAAGCAAGTGAGACATCGAAAAATGCGTTTTCGGATGAGATTTCTCGCACCAGGAATCCAGTAGCGGCGTTGAAGAAGAGATTGAACTATTTTGGGACCACCATGAAGAGAGTACAGGTGATAGTGATCACACAATAGAGTTGCGAAGTGACTTTGAGAAGGAATCAAAACAGGGTGCTTCGAAGACTCAGGCAAGGGAGAAAAAACTTCAGTCTACCCCCCACCATGAGGGTATCAGATGATAAAAATGGTGTGAGTTTTCTTATATCGAAGGAGAGCATGGCTTTCCTTGATTGACTGCTTTTATTTCTGGAGAATAGTGTTGCTTTTGAACGAGTTTTACACATTGAGCAAGGGCTTCGGTTCGTTTCATTTACAGATAAAGGACCAAAAACGTTTAGCAGACTGTCTGGATCGGATGTTATGAATGAATCTTTAGTACATAACTCATTGCATTTTGTAGTTTAGTGAGTGAAGAAAATCGATTTATCCACTGGTACCAGATCGTTTGGTGGTATAACGTTAGTTGTTAGTGTATTGCTAAATGGTGTCTTCTTGATCTCAATTACTTCAGAGGAGCTTTTTCCAGGTGATACAGGCCAAGAGGAAATTTCATTTAGTAGAAAAGAGGGGCCATGCCACCAAAGCGGGTGATCAAGTAAGCCAGAGGGCATCAGACCTCTAGTGCCACAATCTGCGGGATTGTTGTCTCCTGAAATGTGACGCCAAACATCAATAGACGTGTTTTCCGTTATTTTTACAAACACGGTTTGAAACGAAAGTTTCTAGAAGGTGCGGAGGTGTTCTTATCCAACCAAGAACATTCATTGAGTCTGTGAATAAAAAGATATCTGATATCTGTAGTTTGGTGATAAGCTTCTGGTTAGCTTTGACCAGTTGGGAGAGGAGCAACGCTGCGCATAATTCCAAGCGGGGGTATCGTTAGTGGTTTGAGTGGAGCAACTTTGGGTTTTAGAATGCAATAGGCTACATCCGGTAGTTTTGTTTTCACATTCGACCCTTAGATACAATACCGAACACATGCCTTTCTGAGAAGAGTCTGAAAAAAACCTATGAGCTGGACGGATATGTACGTACTGAGGATATAGCGAGGGATATTTTATTTGTGACATAAGTGGAAGTTCTTTGACAAATTTATCCCAAACAATGTGTAGATGTTTTGGGAGTGGATCGTCCCAGTCTAGTTTTCCAAACCCATATTTGCTGAAGCAAGTGTTTTAGTGTGAAGATAACTGGACTGATGAAACCGTTGACATCATACACTCGGGCAACTTGAGATAAGACATTTCGTTTGGTCGGAGGAGTTTTATTTACAGGGGCAATAGCGTAGTGAAAACAATCCGTGGAAGGGTCCCATTCAAGTCCTAGTACTTTTATGGAGTGAATGGATCCAAGGGGATGTGGTCTTTCTCTGTGGTCAGAAAGGGATGGTGTTGAGAACGGAAACACTTGAACTAGCCCATTTGTGAAGTTCGAAACCACCAGATACGCAGAGTTGATTGAGTTCATCAAAACAATTGAAGGGCTGCGTGTTCCGAAGAGGCACACAGACGATGTCATCGATGTAGCAGGACGAGTTTAGCACTTCTGCAGCATTGGGGTAGTTAGGGACCTTCGTCGAGAACTAGTTGCTTCAAAGTTCGCAAGGGCGATGAAAGGGCTTGATGAGAGACCAAAAGTTAATCGTTGAAGTTCCCATTCTTGGACAGGGCCAGAAGGGTCAGAAACGCCAAAACAAAATGTTGGTATTTGAGGTCAGAAGGAGCAACTTTTATGGCTCGATACATTTGTTTTATATCGCATGTCAGAGCGATGGGGTGCAATCGAAACATAGAGATAACAGTTCCGATGTCGGCTTGGCTTGGAGCTTGGGTCCAGTCAACAGCAATTTATTAAGAGACTGATTCGTGTCACTTATTCAGAGGCGTTAAAGACAACTCGAAGAGGTGAAGATGAAGATGATTCTTTTACAACTCCGTGATGTGTGAGGACATATGGAGAGGGCTGAGGGGACGAGACACATGTGACTAGGTCAACATAGTTTTGTAAATTGTCTGAATAATGAGCGAGATTTCCCGGCTTTCTTTCAAGCCGTCTTTCCTGTTGGAGATACTTGCGAAGAGCTATTTCTCGTGTGGAGCCTAGGTCAGAGGGGACGCCATTTTTGAAGGGTAATGAGGCTACATATCGTCCGGTTTCGTCTCTAGAGATGGTTGTTGATTGATAATGATCTTCACAGAACTGATCAGCGGGACTGAGGGGGTTTTTGGAAAAATTGATTTCTTCCATTTCCCAGAATTGTTCAAGGAGTCGATCAGTGCTTAGAGACGATGAAACAAAGAGAGAGTTTCGTTGGTGAGAAGGTGATTCCATGGGGACATCACCCATGAGAAACCAACCAAATATTGTGTGCAGCGCGGTAGGCTGCCCTTTGATGATGGAAAGTTCATTGGTAAGCATGTCTGTGAAAGCTTGAGCTCCAAAGAGAATGTCAACTTTAGCAGGATGATTAAAGTCAGGGTCTGCTAGATTCAAAGAATTGAATCTCTGCCTTAGAGATTCTGAAAGCGGGGCTGTAGGAAGATTAGATGCTATCTTGGAAATGATAACTGCATCCAACTGTAGTTGGACGTCGCTGTTGTAGCGAGAGGCTATGTTGCAGGTAACGAGGCCTTTTTGTGTTTATGCCACATTGATGACCAATGCCTGAAATGTTAACATTACACCTTTTGATAGGTAGTCGTAAAGTCTGAGCTAATGATTGAGTGACAAAGTTGATTTGACTACCTCCGTCAATGACAGCTCTGCACGTTTGCCAATGACCTAATCGTCTTGAATGAGTACTTGAGCGGTGCCTAACAAAGCAACATTTCTTGTGTTAGTTCGCTGAGACTGACAGGACAATGTGTTGAACGGGTGCGGTTGTCTGAGGTGTAGGCGCGGCGGCGGAAGCGCCGACTACTGAGGGGGGTGACGCAGGTGTAAAAGATGTGAGAGTGAGGTGCGTCTGAGTGGACGGGCGGCGGAGTGGAGACCCGCTTGTCATGGAGTAGAGAGTGATGTTTCTTACTTTTACAAAATCTACAAACTCGCATTTGAAGTACACGCAGGACACATGGTGTGACCCAAGACATGAAAAACATCGTTTAAATGAGCGCACAGAATTATAACGTTCATGTAAGGGCAAAGCAATAAACTGGTCACAGCGGTAAAGTTGATGGTTATTTTTACACATAGGACACTGAGAGGCAGGGCGACAAAGGCGACGAGTTAGTCTTCTCTGAATGTGAAACACCGTGTTGAGCTGAGAACAACGCCTTGCGGGGAAGGGGTGCGTGTGGTCTTGACGTAACTACACTAGCTTTGTGTGTTTCTTTGGTGAGTTCATAGACGGTACACTGAGCGCGAAGAAACTCCATAAGGTCTTCCAATATAGGAAAACTGTTTGGATTTCACTTCTAGTTCAAACGCTTTTCTAGTATTATTGTCTAAGAGGCGTAAAGCTAGTTGCAAGAGCATAAAAACCAGACAAGTCACTGATATTAAGACTTTTCAATGCTTGAACATTTATGTGAAAACACATCTACGATCTGTCTTAGGCTACTTAGACTAGGGGTCTTTACAGGTTGTTGATCAAGTATTTTATTAAGATAAAAACTAGCTAGGAGGCGTGGATTAGTGTAGCGTTCCACTAGAGTGTCATAGGCTAGAGTGTAGTTAGTGGATCAAAGGGTATGGCTTCAACAATGCACAGAGCAGGGCCTTCCAGTAAGCTTTTTAAATAACTAAACTTTTCAATAGGGGCCATGGAGGTATTGTGGATTAATTAAATTATCATACAGAGATCTGAAGGAGTTAAACTGCTCTAACTGTCCACCAAACTTACTTATATCTATTTGCGGAAGCTTAGGTTTTACAAGTGAGGTTTGTGAGAGATCTACATCGACAGTTTTAGTCTTAGTAGCTACAATAACATCATAGGTGGCTTTACATTTATAGTACATGGTATCAAACTGCTTGAAGGCGGAACTAGTATCTTACAGTGTCCTTGGGGTCATCTAATTCAAGATTAAGATTATCCATCTGTTCTGAAAGGGGCTTCAAAGTCTGAGTACAAAGACTTTAAATTTGAATACCTAGCGACAAAATCATTAGTTTCACCTGGAAGTTCCTTGATTAAATCAAAACACAGCTGCTGTAACTTTTGAAAATACCTTTCTCTCTTTTTCACACATTGTTCTAGTTTTTTAGTAGCCATATTTTCAAAACACTAATTTAAATACAAAATGTGAAATACACCCTACATAAGACAGAATCCTTATTTACTAAATTAACCTGCTTACAAAACTTAATTTAGTAAACCTTGACAAAAATAAAAACAAGTAATCTTCAAACAAAAACATTGACACAGAAATAATATTAGATAGTGAGTGATTAAGAAAATAAGAATGATTTCCCCTCAGTGATAGAAAATTATTAGTTTTAAATAGAAAACAGCTGACAGATAAGTTGCTCAAAATAGATAAGAGCGTCCGGTCGGCGGACCAGAAATACTCGATCAGCTGAGCGACAATCAGATAGCGGCCGATATAAGCAACGCAAATCAATAAACATAACCTGCAGTTCTGTACCTGTCTGTCTGGCTCTATAGTTCAGTTCACGAAACTTAGCTTAAATGCTAATTTTATTTTTAATGCTAATCAAGTTTGTTTCATGAGGCGGTTTGAGTTTTGATTTGAACTCAAATTAATGTTAAAACTTAGTGGACTGTTTTTTGCATGAAACTGAAGCGTTCGTATAGGACCAGCTGATCCGGCCCGGAGGACCAAATGTACGTTCTTTGAGGAAGAGCCGTAACCGCGGTATAGCCGAAATAAAAACGCTGGTGATGTACCTTGGGGGAGTCTCGTAGAAACGGGGTCGTCGAGGTCCTCGGCCAGGGCAGCGGGGAGAGTCCAGGATCACCAGACAAGTCTTGGGTAGGTCTTGTAGATGGAGAGCGGTGGACAACAAGGGGAATGATTCACTCCGAGAGGGTAAATAAAGTAACTATATTGACTTGAAATTACATAAAAAAACAAAATAGAGCTGTATAAACGTGAAAACTGTTCAGGTATTGGGGTGGAATGCGGGCAGCAGCGTGTGTCCAGTACGCCGCCTGCGGAGAGATAAAAGAGCCGGCCGTCTTCTTATCTTGAAGGGGTTGGAGAAGGGGCTGCGAGTCGGTGACGTCATCTCGGGCCAGTAACAACACCAGCCGTTAACTAAGAAATAAGTACTGAACACATATACTCCACAAAAGTCAATAATAACAATCATCAAAGGAATATATGCCTTCTTTTGATGTGTAGAATATTTTTAAGCGTTTACGAATTAATGTATTTTTTAAAGTATGAACAGACGTTAGTATTGTATCCAGACTGTATTTTGGCATAAATCTTCAAAATTAAATAATTTTATAATTTAAACACTCCTAAAACTTATTATATTTAAATTAGGATTACTATAAGGTACTAAATAACGTTTATGTCATGTTAGAGGATTGGTTTTTTAAATTTTTTCGTTATGTTTAATTGCACGTGAACTTATATTGTTCATCAAAACATCTGTAAAAACGTCAAACCAAATCATTCTTGCTCTTGACAGTCATTGATTGTTTATATCATAATAATGTTTGGAGAAAATGTACATATGCATGTAAATGAAATGACATATGCCTCTATTTAAGAGGCGAAGATAGGGCTATTTAGCTCTCTCTACTACTCAACCTCAATACACCGCACACCATGTACACAAACATGTTGAACTATAAAGAGTACTATGGTAAAATATCTTTTACTTCCGGCCCTTGTATTCCTCTGTGGTTTTAACAGATAAACCACCCTGGTGGTGCAGACGGGGGTGGATTAACCGTGATAAATTTAGAATCAGAATAACGAATAAAAGTTTATATCTCTTGCTCGCTAATTTATTAAAATGAATGCATAAATAAAATATATATGTTACTAAATGTAGTAAAAACAAAAAAATATTCTAGTCAATATTATGTCTTTTTCAGGAGTCACAACGCAAATAAATATATCTGAAGTGATTACTCACTGGATTATATTAAATAAGGCTCACACACGAAAGATATTACCTTAATTACACTAATTGCTTCAGACTGTAATATGATATTCTAACTGCAAAATCCTGTGCTTTAATATTTATATTTCATTCAGATCAATTAGTCAACACTGTTTGAACATGTCACTTTCATTCAGTGATAATCAATTGTTTGAGAAACCTTGTTTGTACCTTTTTACGATTGGAACACAACACTTTATCCTTTACACGATTTACACGATCGCGCAATACAAACAAATGTAGGTTTCAAAGGCAAAGTGTATCAATGTGGTAATCAAGATGAAAACTTAATACGCAGTCGTTGATGTTAAAATAAATTATTAGTTATTTTATTATTTCGCATTTTAACCGTGTTAAAAGTAGATGAATTATGATACGGAAATCGATAATGTTCGTATAATTTAAATACCGTTTTTAAATGTAATCTTTTCTGGTAAGTGGTGCCTTATTACAAGATATAGTCTCGCGCAGAAATTAATTATCTCAGAAACCTTTAAAACCACATATTGTTTTGATTAATAGAGCGGTGAAAAATTATATTATGTTTGAAACATTATTTTAATTCCTTCTTAAGCAGAAAAACATTAAATATAATAATAGAATACTCTTTTAAATGAGCAATAAAACACAAGAAAAGGCTTATTTATATTAATATGATGGAACTAATAGTATAATGGATATTTAGAGGGCAGATACTCTAGATGGCTGAGCGTTACAGAAACCTATATCTTAAAAGACTAGAACAACTCCATCTCTCTTAGTTGACCTGTCTGTCTATTCACAAGATAAAAAAACTGAAATTAGACTTGAAATTGGGTATGAGGCTACATTTCTATATAGATAAAATCAAATTTACTGATGCCGCATGTACGTACTGAATTCGGCTGAGCGTTACTGACTTTTGTGCAGTGGCCTGAGACTAACAATGAGGCAACGAAACGTTTTCAGAATAAATATATCTTTAAATAAAAAAACAATAACATAGCATATAGTGTATGTATTGTTACTTATGTAGTTATAGACTTGAAATAATGCATTCATGTTTTGCACCTGACAAATAATATTGTATAATTGTAACTTGTAAATGTATAACTCAATATTGTTTTCTTTACACCTGAGAGGAATGAGAAATATATGAATTTAGGGTGATATTAGACTTACTTTAGTGTCATGACGTTTGGGAGAGCGTACTTCTTAGTGTAAAAATACAATAAAAACTTTAATCATGATTTTCTTTACTAAACATACTGGAATATTAGGCGTGTGTGTGGGCGCGCGCGCGTGTGTGCGTGTGTGCGTCTCCGGTACTTCACATTTGTAGGTGAGTATAATATAAATAATTACTATATACAGTTAGCACATCAAACGTATACACCTGACTTGTCAAACTAATGAAGATCCATTGCTTGGCTGATGTAATTGGTCGTAAATGAGGACTTCCTTTACACTGACGTAATTGATAAATGGTGATCGATGTTGGTGGATTAAATAAACACCGTGTTTTTTTTCTTTCAATTGCAATCACAATTTGTACAGTGACGCGTATGAAGCATCAATTAACGATGTAACTTCGTTAGTGGCCATACCATGTTCTTTGTGTAAATGTCAAATATTGTGCTGGTATGTATTTGTTGAATGGTGATAAAATTGGGAATTACTACAACAAAACTAAATGATATTTTCCTCCAAATAAAGTCTGATTTTGGGAAACTTTGATAGATGTATCTGTTATTCTATTTCATATTCACGCCCAAAATTCCCAAAAATATTCTTTTTTGGTTAAGTTTTGTCAATAAAGTTTTTTAATACAACCTTAAAGACGAGAAATAGACATGTTTTTTAAATATAAGGCATGTTTTAACTTAAGTGATATAGTTAATCTATTTTTCATTGATTTATACTCACTAATAAGATTGTTAGTATAATGATACAAATAGAATCCAGCTTTTTGTACAGTTTCAAAAGTAAAAAATATGCTATAAATAAACTGTATTTCGGACGCCATGAACTTGACTAAAAACGTAACGCGTAGTATACGTTTAGTCAGTTATTTTATGTTTAAAAAGGCTCTCTGATCTATACCAGGTTCAAAATTTAACAGTTTTATTTATCTAAAAATCACTAAAAATAAAACTCTTTAAGTTTTTGGCGAAAGAAATTTTGAATATTAAAAAGACTTATTGAGCCTTTTAACTATGGGCTTATAAAATGATTATTACAAGAATTTAAATTTTTTTACTAATATACTTGTGCTCATGCTCAAACTTTTTTCTTACGTGGTTTAGATGCTGAAAACTAAGAAACTATTAAAGCCAATGCTGTCCACCTTCTCACAGATGTTAGTGTTTCCTTTAAGCTCTCTCTGTACAGTATTAGAACAGTATTAGAAAGTCATTTTTTATTATTCACAATTGAATATAATACTTCTGCACTTGTTATGAGGTATCTTTAAGAGCAATATAGAACATACATCTTGATTATGGTGGCTATGTTGATTTTTTTCAAATAAGAATAATTCTATACACATTTAGCCTTATTTAGTCATAGAATTTTTCTATATATTAAATTTTAAATATTTAATAAATACTCATTTAGCCTATTTACATTTGCGAGTACTTTGACTGACTAATCATTAACTTGTTGTAAGTAATTGTTTACACAGTAAAAGGCATATTAATGTTAGATGAAAAATCCAAATGGACATGCATTAAATATGTCGTATAATCAGACATACAGTACTCTACCCTTCGACCTGAAATAAGCGTACTGTTACTGATATAAACTTCATACCTGGGTTTTAAGTTTACCGTACATTATTACATTAACATTTTTATTACATTATTGGCGAAAAATAATTTAATATTAGGGAGGCATTTTGGCTTAAAAATTATTATATCCAAAATGTTATTGAATGAAAAATATAAATATTCTTTTGTGCCTAAAATGAAACTAACTTTTCTGACTTTAGTGTATATACGATTAATAGAAACCGACGGAACAACAATTATTTGGTACATTTAATAAGACAAAATATTGATAGTAGTTTAAAATTATGTAAACTATTTAGTTTTATATTTGTTACTGATCGGTAGTATAAGGTATGTGTCATACTTGTAACTCCATCTGTTTTGTTGGTGATCGATGGGAAGACATTGATCTTATGTAGAGAAAAAATGTTTGACGCTATTACTTTATTTATGTACACCATCTGTAATGGCAATTTCCAAATACTTCTTTATGCAACAGAAAGCCGTTGTGTACTTACACACAATTTTTTTAATTATGGTAATTAAAATGGATAACGTTTGGTTCTATTGTCTGCTTTGTAACTTGAAAAACATACAAATTATTTTATTGCAGTCAAAAAATATTGCAGTAAAACTGTGAATTTTCAAATTCAAACTCGTTAGTATAGCTTTTTATAACAAAGTATCATTATAAGAACAAAAGATTTCACACTTAAGAATCCCAAATCATTTCAAAACATCATATGTACTTGTATAATAAAATCAATTAAATATATTAAAATAAATATATTTTTTACTAAACCTATAACATTTTAACTACTCGTATATAATATCGAAATCAGACAGTCAGAGGAAGATACATTTTTTACGATTATTAGTAATAAACATACATTTTGACTATAATATATAATATTAAAGTTGCTCAATTATTTTAATTATAAAATTCATGATTATTACTCATGTCTTTAATACTGTTGTCTATTAAAACGATAAATAACATTTGTGTAGCCTATACTTATATTACGTATATAAATCTTAATGAAATATGAGTATTGGCTGTGTACTTTACTGTGATGTTTATATATTTTTTATGAATTGGCATCACCGGTATTTTACATACTTTTCTCGTATTGAAAGTATATTTATTAGAGTATTTGTGACTACGATTATGGAGAGTATGAAGCACAGTGTCAAGTAAATTAGAGGATTGCCCTCTGTTATTAATAATATTTTATATCCGCAGTTAAATACCCCCTTGGGTAATGATATCCCATTTTAGTGTTTTTTTTATTTGTAACTTAAATTTCATAATTACAAGAATATATTTTTTTAAGAATCCATTAAAATATCTCTCTAAGTTATAAAAAGATTACTTTGCTGATATCCATTTGTTTATCTACTTAGAAATCATAGTTATGGATTTTTGCTGCGTGGAGAAATTTTATATATTGTATAATTTAAAACTACATTTATAGGCCTGCGTATCCTACAAATAAGGAGTTTTTAATACAGTTATAGTAGTTATCATTTAAAAAAATAACAGGCTGTATGTGATAAAAAAGTAGGATATATCGATTCAACATAATATTAGTAATAATATACCAATGGAATCAACATTATATCTAAAATGTCTATTTAGCAATGAATAAGAGAACACATTTTTGGATATAATAAAGACATAAACATGCAATGGGAAAATACAGAGAAAATTATATAAAGTAAGTTGGGTAAAATAAATCATTTATTATCAATTTGAATTTCTAAAAATTATTCTCTACGAAACGTATTTGCTATAAATACGTAACTCCCAAATTTATTTTAAATAATAGTATCAACTATATAAAAAACGTTTTTATCAAAATAAAGTTGTATATAGGTATTTATATTTAAGTTTCTAAACATAGTAAATAAAATGCAATATGGTAAAGTATCAATATAAATACATTCTACAACTAATATAGAATTAATAAACAAAATATTGTATATCTAGAGTGATTTAAAAAAATCACGGTATTATATTAAGCAGCTAAGTTGCTAATTACGTCTATTATTATTATTAGGTACTTCAAATTTTTATACTATTCTTTATGTAAATAAAATTTATCTTTTTCATAACTTCTATGTAAGGTACCGCAATTTCAGTGACTGTTGTTGACGAGATTTGCAACAAAAATTAAAAAAGTATAGCTGATATTTAGCAATAATCATTCATAGGTGAAAATAGGTATTCCAAAATATAATATCAAATGTTTTGTTAAATCAAATTTATAAATCAGCTAGTGCTATAGCGTTGTCTTGTAATATAAAATAAATATGAAATAATTTCTTTAAGTACGAATTTATTATCTTTATCTTTAACTACGCTAAGAAGTAAGTGGACGGGAAAAATAACGGCTCAGAAACAATATCACTTACAAGTTACACGGTAAACCTTTTAGAGGCACGCTTTATCGATTCATACAGTTACAAACTATAGGAAACGGTGTTATAAATTAAGCAGAGAATATTTGCGGTAGTAAATTTCAAATAATTTTACACATTCTATATGCAAAAGTGACATTTACAGGACAAACATTTATTCAATGTTTAAATATATAATAGTATTCTGTAAGTGTGTGTGTGTGTGTGTGTGTGTGTGTGTGTGTGTGTGTGTGTGTGTGTGCGTGTATGTGTGTGTTTCACTTATTCACGTAAAACCTACTGAACATTCTTTTTATATGGTCATTCCTAGGATGCTTGTTTAATACAAAGGCCTATTATTATTTTGAAAGTTACGCCGGATATCCCCCCTCGTCTCTGACGCTGTGAGAAACCCGATAGTCAATACAACACAAGAAACAATTTTAATTATTTTAAACAGCCTTTTTAATGTCAACAGTTGAATTTAAATATTGTTTGTGACATTAAAACCTTATGTGTAATTAGTTAATGAGTAATTTAAATTGGTTTAAATTGATTGTCGTGAAAGCACAGAGTAACAAAACTGTATATTTTCAATGCTGAGACAAATCGTTGCTGACTACAGAGTTTATCCAATAAGAAAGTGTTTAGATTTAGGGAAATGACATTTCACTTTAAGCTTTAGCTTATATTTTAGTGTGAATAATACTGTAATGAGGATATCAAAGACAAATTTAATATCTAACGTTTACTATATTTTTTATTATAAATTACTAGGCAACTTAAAAATAAGAAGGTAGATTAAACGGTTTCAAGTACATAAAATAAGATACTTAACAGATTAACATGACCGAAATTATAAAGAGTTTATATGCAAAATATAGAAAAACAAATCTGTTATATACTGATGTCCATAATTGGTTATGGGTTTAAAACCAACGTAAAATAAGATTTAAAACTAAAGATTTACAAAATTACAAAAATAACGTGGTAAACGCTGAGTTTATTTATAAATTAGTGATTATTTATTAACGACTCAACATTCATGTCTTATCTTAGGAGTTTTCTAACATTTTGTATGATTTTATTGGCTCAACAAGATTTAGGATTATGATAAAGAAATTTTGGTAATTTCTAACGGTGATGATGACTATGGAAGACTAGAAGAATATGATAACACATATAGAGGGCCTGGAGTTTTTTGGATTCTTAAAATTATCGTTAACGCACGAAACGGTAGTTACAAACATGCCTCAGGTCTGGTCTCGTTAGTAGGAAATGATAGGAAGAAACGAGCAGCATCATTAGCTAAGAACATCTGAGGCAGTGTTGAGACATGAGAAGTCGTTGACAACAGACTCGCAGTATATCACGCAGGTGCTTCTTTATATTAATTATGCGTATTACGAGTTTTATGATAAGTTTAATCTACATGTTATTTTCTATTGTGTTCAAAACAGACAAATACTAATAAACAAATGATATGTTTAAATTTAATCTATTTAACTGCAATGTAACAGGAATTTGGAATTACTTTATCATAGAATTGATGCTGCGGTTGTTATAAAACTACATAAAATGAGTGGTTGGTAGGCTGTTGGAAGGAAAATCTTAACCATGAAATTTTGAAACGTGAAAAGTGGAAAAGACCATTAGCCTCTGTGAGAATCTTACGAAACATATTATAGATGACAGTCCAATTAGCATACAAATTGGTTACATGATAGGCTTTAAGATTCTAAAAAAATTTATAACAGTTATAACTAATGCAAGTCAGATTTTGATGATTTTGTCCAAAATTGTAATATAATGCCTACATAAAATAAATACTCCATCAGAGAAAATTAAACTGTAAATTTTTTAACACTCTACACTTATAACTTGTAGTAACTCGCGTTTTTCACGTATATTATGTCAATCATTTCAGGGGTAGATACTCTCACAGGGTGTGCGGATTTTCATTCATCTTCCGTTAATGTATGACCACATTTGAGCTTATTCACTCAAATTTAACAGTTTAAAACACAGGAGCAGATATATCATGAACTTTGTCAAACTCAGCTTTAATTACCTCAAACCTTTCAAAAACAAGTGTTTAATCACGATTAAAAACACACTTTCGTCCATTTCCTTTAAGATAATAATTGACAACAAAAAATAAACTATGTAAAGGACACAGCTAAAACAAAGCTGCCTAGTTTGGAATCCAGCTTATTCGCAATAATCTACTATTCGATTTTGTACGACTTATTAAAACGACCCTCATAATTATACACTCTTAGACAATTAACACTCAATATGGCCAAAGTGCAAATTCAAATTTGGCTTCAAAAATATAGTTTAATGTTACTTATGTGCGTTTAAGAAGCCAATAGTAATTTATTTTAATACGTGTATCTGTCAATTATAAAAAGTTAAATTTGTTGTACTTAAAGATACCTACTTCCCGTTTTAAACAATACAGAGTCCCATAATTTATTATATCTTAACTGCAATAGATAAAAAGCGACGGACTTTAAATTTATGATAGACCTATACTGGCCCATAATATTACAACTACTTATAACTTTAAAGATTTTATTCAATAAAATGAGATATTTTAGAAACATTAAATATGAATGATGATTACTTTTAAAATTAGTATTAAACTCCGACTTCAGTTTCTCAATAATATACTCTTAAATTTAAATCTAAAATGATCAATTGATCGAAATTGCCTCCAGTAAACATATCTGGAGTGTTTAGAATATCATTTAAACATAATATGCCAATGGTGTCCCTGTTCTTTTATAATAAATAACGAGCGAAGTTGAGCATAACTGATAGCAATAAATATATAAAACCATTTTTAATTTTGACTACGTTAAATTTAATACCTTCAAAAGGTAGGTTGGCAAATCAATACAGATATTCGTTGGCGTTGCAGTCCCTGGATTGTAGGCGTGAATGATGACGTCATTTCTCTAAACTGTCTTTAACAAACTAGTAACACTATGTGTTGCAGTGTGGAGTATTTATCTTTCTGAAATGGGTTTCTTGGATATTAAACTCAATAATGTGTAAAAACGCAACGTAACCTACACATCAATAAAATGTACAGATAAAAATTTTAAATCTTTTAAAGTCTGAGGAAATTTAACAGCATCAAATTCATAAATTGATCATGATCAATGCGAAATGTCTTACATTAATTAATGATAGACATTTACATTATATTATTTGCATCTGGACTATAAAGAAAAGAAAGTATATAAAAACCATATACAAGAGCAAGAAAGTAATTAACTACGTAGTACTGCATCAAAATGTTAAATGCACACCTTAGCATGATTATAAAACAAACAAGAGTCGAAGGTAAAACCAGCACTGCCAATCTAGATCCTTATAACTTATACCATACACAATACTTTGTAATAATAACGTCTTTTATTAAATCGTTACATTAATGCATAAATACAAAATGACCTCTTAATTCGCCTACAACCTATTAAACTAATTTGGAATTTAACATAGAAATTAAAGCCTTATTTACATTTAAAAATACTGTTTTGAACTCTGAATTCAATCCTTCAACCGATGCCCTTTTAACTTAACGCAGTTTTTAAGGAAGTTCTGAAGCTGCGAGTATTCAATTTTGAAGATTAGTAACAGCAGTGTTTACCATGAAATTTGGTAAAAACTTACAATTTCAGACTATTATACTTATACAATTTCATCCACGATGCGGGTACAGCCTGGTACAGATTTATTCCTATCCAAAATCATCTGAAAAGCCCTGTAATAGAGAAAAATCATTTTCTCAGCCAATAATATTACTTACATAGTGACTACAGCAAAGCATCTTTACTCTTATTGTTATCAATGTAGTGGCCAAATCTTGAGGTATAAGTTTTAGTGGGTCAACGAATCAAAATATACAGTCTAATTGACCATAGGATCATGTATATGATAGCCAATATTAAATTTATGTTGTCAATTTAAAATACTATATTCTCCAAAATACACATAACGAGCCATTTGAATATGTTTTTATAATTTTAAAAAGTAAATAGTAATGTCATGATGTATATTCATATTATTGTTACGTTTTATAGGTATGATAAATGTGACAAATAAATATATTTGAAATTGTCAGAAAAAATCGATATGGTAATACTTATGTAGCAGTTTGAATGTTAAAAATAATGACATATTTTATAATATTTGAATTTATATAATATTTACTATATAAATAAATATCCCTCAGGGGCAGTGGGCTTTCCACTGTACGGGTGTTTTGGCGACCCCGGGGTACCTGAGCCAAGCTGTGAGAACCTTCTCACAGTTCTTCCAGAGCTAGGGCCTTTCTTCCCATCTTGTAGGTCTTAGCTCACTGTCTTTATTCTTTTCTGAGCTAACTTTGCTCGCCTTCTTCTTTTTTTCGACCCCGCATTACGGGTGTCCTTCCACCTTCTTTCGACCGGCGCATGCTGGGGAGTCCTGGGAGTGTCCCTGACTTGCTGCAGGGACTGATGTGTGCCTCGCACTGCCGATGGCCCTCTCCAGTGTGTTGTCAGAAGCCAGCTACTTCGGTCCTTGGTCAGGAAGTGCGGCATGGATGCAGGGATCGGACTCTGCATTGCCACGGGCGACCCCCAGCACGTACGGCACCTTGTGTGTATCGGTGCTGGGCAAACGGAGGTTCGGGCCCCGGGGAACTGGGGTAGGGGCGTCCACTCTCCTACGGGAGGAGGACCTCCAAGGGTACACCCGCTCTCGGCCAATGAACGGGCCGCTCCTTGCCGCACGATGCGCTGGTGACAAAAAAGCATGGACTGTCAAACTACATACAGGAGTAATGGAAAGGAGAAGGAGCAAGCCGCTTTCAAGCGCAGTTCAATTATGCAAAGGTCTCCGACCTTGACGACTGGGACGCCGACGAGGAGACTTAAAACCTCCCCTCCGCCGGTGCCGTTCAAGGCTGTTAGTGACACCGGATCGTCGTCCGGATCCGGAAAGAGGAAAGAAGAGGTCGATCTGGCGATGGAGGTGACCAACCCGGAAACACCTCAAGGAATTCCTCCCAGCAACAGCTCTCTTCGTGCGGCATTCGGTCTGCAAATGCTTCAGCAGCAGCATGACGATGCCAGCGAAGAGGAGGACCTGTCACTAAAAAAAATGAAAGCTCTTTTGAAGGAGATGGCCAAGGCTCTCCTTACTCAGAGGAACGTGAACAAGGCGATTAAGGATGGAATTCCGAAACTCGATGATTTCCTTGGTGAAATCGAGGAATGCCGGAAGATCAGGCTGAAGGCGGTGAAGCAGGAGCGCGACATCATGAACCGTGTCATATCTGATTCACCTCAAGCTCAAGCTTATCTGGCTGAGTCTCAGACCCAAGCCAGAAAGCGAGTAAAGCGGCAGAGAGGTTCTTCGCCGGGAAGCCCTGAGCTTAGGGAATTGGATCCAGCGCCGAATCCAGTCTTCTTCTCTGCTTCCACACAGACTGAGGACGTTCCGGCTGCTGATTTAGTTCCTGCTCCGGTAGGGGTTCCTGCACCAGCAGCTGCTCTAATCCCAGCGTCAATCCCATCGACATCTCTCAACTCGCAGGGGCCCGCTCCGCAAACACCTTTGGGGAACTGGGAGAGACGCCTGTCAAAAAAAGAGAGGAGACAGCTAAAGCGCGCCGAGGCTGCCTCAAAAAAGACGCCTGCAAAAGGGAAGAAGAAAGTCCAAGTCTCTGAACCGGTTAAGGAGACCCCTAGCAAAACTTCCAGGAAGCCTTCACGACCCAGGCTCAAGAAGCCTAGGCCTGAGGCGATTTTGATCAAACCCTTAGGGGGGCGATCTTTCGCCGATGTCCTAGGACAGATTAAAACCCAGGCGAAACCGGAAGAGACGGAGACTACAATCAAGTCCATCCGACGAACCCAGAACGGGGATGTTCTCCTCGAACTGGGAAAATCGAGGGACAAGGACGGTTTTGCTGCTTCCCTCAAAACCGCTCTTGGTGACAAAGGCTCTATTCGAACCCTTCAACCGAGATGTTCAGTGGAGATCCGAGACCTAGACGTTCTATCTACAGAGGACGAGGTGATCAAAGCGTTAAAGAAGGCGCTTCCAGAACTACCGGGAGAAGCGGGAGGTCTCAAGGTCTGGTTGACAAAACCAAATCGGAGCCAGCAGCGTATGGCAATTGCTGAATTGGGCGAAAAGCACGCTAATAAGCTGCTTAGCCTCCAGCACCTGAGAGTCGGATGGGTGAGTTGCAGGCTCAAACAAAGGGTCATCGTGCAAAGATGCTACCGGTGCCTAGCGTTCGGTCACTCTTCCCTTACCTGCAGAGGGCCCGACCGAAGTTTCAACTGCCTCCGGTGCGGAGACCAAGGCCACAAGAAGAAAGACTGCACCTCGAGCCTCTCCTGTTTCCTCTGTAAGGAGACAGGTTCTGCTGGGAATGCTCTTGGTCACTTACCTGGTTCTGGTCAGTGCGGTGTTTTTAGATCCGCACTCGAACAGGCAAAAGGCAGAGGCCAATAATCCGTATCCTACAGGCCAATCTTCAAAGATCCTGGGGGGCTGATAATCTTCTAAATCAGCTCGCCCGAGAACTCGGTGTCGACGCGCTCCTAGTCAGCGAGCAGTATCGGGACAGGGACCCAGGCATTTGGATCCCAGACAGTCTAGGTACTGCAGCTTTCTGGGCCCGGAACTCACAAGAAGTTATGGTGCGGAGTCACGGACGTGGCCGAGGATTCGTCTGGATAAGGTGTAGGGATGTAACTTTCTTCAGTTGCTACCTCACCCCAAACGAGGCCATCCAAGACTTCCGCGACAAGATTGATCGTTTGGAGGAGAGCGTGCTCGGCACCACTGGGCACGTTGTCGTTGGCGGTGATTTCAACGCGAGGGCCGTTGAGTGGGGTATGCCCTCTACCAACTCCCGGGGGAAATACATCTTGGACTTCATCGCCAGGGCCGGGCTCGTCGTCCTCAACCAGGGCGACACGCCTACTTTCAGGCGCCCCGGGCAGAGAGGCACGATTCCTGACGTAACCTTCGCGTCTGAGTCTCTTCTTTCGAGGATCTCTGGCTAGAGGGTGGTAGAGGATTACACGGGTAGTGACCACCGGTACATTGTTTTTGATCTGCATGATTTAAACCGTAGAGTTTCCTCATCCCGGGATGGGCCACGCCGATGGAACACCAATAAACTGGACGTGGTCAAGTTCACCGAGGTTATATCTCGGGGAGCGCAGGCGAATCCTGGTGAGGCTGGCGCCGAGGCTTTAGTAACATCCACGATGGAACTTTTTGTCTCGGCCTGTGACCGGTCTATGCCGCGAAAGAAACTCCGCCGTGGCAAGCAGCCCGTCTACTGGTGGACTGAAGAGATTGCGGAGCTCAGAAGAACATGCCTTAGAGCAAAACGTGCCGCCACTAGAGCGAGAATTCCTGCAGATAGAGTTCGTAAGTCGGATGTCTACAAAACTGCGAGAAAGTCTCTCCGCCGAGCTATCAACAGGAGCAAGGCGAATAGCTGGAGGAAACTTCGGGACGACGTCGATTCCGATCCTTGGGGTTTGGGTTACAAAGTTGTGACCCAGAAACTCGGCGCCCGCTCTCCACCCTCCATCATGGAGGGCGCCACCATGGAGAGGATCGTCACTGCCCTGTTTCCTGTACATCCACAGCGACCACTAGTTGACTTCGAACGGGTGGAGAGCGTTCCGCTTTTTACTATTGAGGAATTGGAAACCTTCGTTCTCACCCTGAAAAGCAACAAGGCTCCCGGCCCGGACGGGATTCCCAGCGAGGCTCTGAAGAAGATTTTCACCATCAATCCCGGGTTGTTGCTGAGAATGTACAATGCCTGCTTGGTTGAAGGAGTGTTTCCATCTCCCTGGAAAACCGCCAGGCTGGTGCTTATTAGCAAGGGAAAAGGTGATCCAGAGCTGCCGTCGTACTACAGACCTCTCTGCATGCTGGACACGGCTGGAAAACTTTTTGAAAAATTAATCCGTTCCCGCCTGATTTCTGCCGTGGTAGCTGTCGGGGACCTATGCCCTCGTCAGTACGGTTTAAGAAAGGGACGATCAACAATCGACGCGATTACGGAAGTACATAAAGCAGTTGAAAGAGCCGAGAGCCACAACCATTTCTCCCGCCGAGTAGTGCTTCTTGTTACGCTTGATGTCAAGAATGCCTTCAACTCGGCGAGATGGGTCGATATGTTGGATGCACTTCGTGACACCTTCCGAATTCCAACGTATCTGTTGCGGCTCATCGAGGACTACCTCCGTTCTAGGCGTCTGATATATGACACTCGAGACGGAGCGCGGACGGTGGAAGTCACCTCTGGTGCCGCGCAGGGTTCAATACTCGGCCCGGATCTCTGGAATATCGCTTATGACAGCCTCCTGAGATCCGAGATGCCAGAGGAAACCGTCTTGGTTGGGTACGCCGATGACGTTGCGGCTCTCATCGCCGCACGCAACGTTGAGCTGGCCCAGCTAAAGTTGAACCAGGTCATGCGAGTGGTCAACGCCTGGATGTCCGATCACGGTCTTTCGCTTGCTCTGAGCAAGACGGAGATCGTGATTCTCACAAAGAAAAGAATTGACACCGTCGTCCCGCTGCGAATGGGAAGGGAAGTGGTCCAGTCAATGCGTGCCGCCAAGTACCTCGGAGTCATGGTGGACAATAAGTTTAGCTGGAGAGACCAGATATTCCGTTCGGCGGACAAGGCTGCTAAGGTGGTCTCTTATCTTAGTAAGCTGATGGCCAATGTTGGGGGTCCTCGGTCCAGCAAAAGACGGTTATTGATGTCCGCAGTCCAGTCCGTACTCCTTTATGGGGCAGAGGTGTGGGCAGACGCTCTTACCAAGGAATGTTATAGGTTGCGACTCACCCGGGTTCAGCGTCAAGCTGCGCTCCGGGTGTGTTCCGCCTATCGGACAGTATCCGAGCCTGCCGTCCTGGTGGTTGCCGGAGTCATCCCTGTCAAGCTCTTGGCAGGGGAGAGGAAGGCGATTTATCAGAGACAAGGCGAGATCGGCAAGGACGCAGCAAGATCCGAAGAGCGTGCCCGAACCTTCCAGCAGTGGCAACACAGCTGGGAGCACGAAACCCGAGGACGATGGACTGCGCGACTCATCGAGCAGGTTCAACCATGGGTCGAAAGGCGGCATGGCGAGGTGGATTACTACCTCACGCAGTTCCTGACAGGTCACGGCTATTTCAAGTCGTACCTGAACCGGATGGGCAAGACCGATTCACCGGATTGCATCTACTGCCCGGGCGTTCCCGACGACGCGGAACACACCTTCTTCCGCTGTCCGCGTTGGGAAAGGCCCCGCCTGGAGGCCACAAGAAAACTCGGGGTTTTTTTCGGTGGATACGGTCTGCGAAAAGATAATGGAGGATGAGGGGAACTGGGATTGTTTGTCACAGTTCGTCCGGGGCATCCTCCTGGAAAAGAGACCCGATCTGGACCGCGAAGTGGCCCAGATCCCTTGACCGAGCGGCTGGATAAGGAGCGAGCCCCACGGGCTTAAGCCAAATTTAGGCCTAGCCTGAAGTAATGTGATAAACAATCCCAGGTTAGAATCCTAAAGAGTAGAGGAGGTTTTTTAGTGGGTAAACCCGTTTTTAGGGGAGTCCCACACTACAGGCTGGCCACCTGTGTGCGTAATTGCATTTTTCCTGCCTCTCCCTCAAAAAAAAAAAAAAAAAAAAAAAAAAAAAAAAAAAAAAAAAAAAAAAAAAAAAAACTATATCAATAAATAAACATAAAGAAACAAAGTTAATGGCTTACTGGAAAACCAATAATCCTTTTAAATGTAATACTAATGCTAGCTTTCTGAAACAATTTTTATATTTAGTCTTGAAATATTTGCTTATTTATAAAACGTTGTTCATTTTCAACTTATTTTTACTAAATGTACTTACCGGTACATACATCTAACGTGCTGCAGTCTTATACATTACAATGAGACCCTAGTTATGTTTAAAATTACATAACATAGAAACCCCAAGAAATAAAAAAAGAATAAACTTACCACAGTTATGTTTAGCTCACTATATCTAACCATATAATGAAATACGTAATCAATAACGTTTAACAAAACAGAGGAAATTTGTTATATGTAGTAAATTTAAATTGAATATATTCTGGACCGTTTTCCGTGTAAATAAGTCAATTCATCGTGTTAATGATTACATATCAAATCTACTGTTTTTTTATAATATATATTTCAAATTTTATAATTTATACACAAGAGAACAATGGAAACAAAGGAAACAAACAAATGAATCGACTAGTTTAGAATATCCTTAAAAACAGACTACGAGTGCTTTCTATATTTATGAAATAATTTTGACGTTGAATTTTAAGTAAGAAATATTGTTCAAAATAAAACCTGTTATGCATTTGTTATGATAATGTTTATGTGTGAAATCAATTTTATATTTTTACTAATAAGTCTTTTCAGTTTATAATGTATACACAACAAAACAGTGAAAATATACAAACGAAACAATTAATTTCAAGAATACTTAAAACACTTGAACAAGACTACGAAAGTTCCTCTACTTCTCGTCTTATGGTGACACCTCATTCTGAGCAACAAATATTGCTCAGATTAAAACCTGCTGCTATATTCTGTACACATAACTTAAGTGAGTACAAGATTTTATGAGACAAGACGATAAAAAGTATGCTAGTAATACAACACATTCCGTACGAATTATAGCGACGAGAAGGTAGGGAAACATATTTACTAGCCAAGTGTCTAGTGCCGTCGGTAGGTATTGTGTGGTGGCATCCAATGTAGCTGTCACATGTCACAGCCGCTTGTCACATTCCCTAATGGCGCCATCTCTTACATTCTGCATTCCAACAAACAGTTAGCGCCACACCACACTGCCATCACGCGGTAAACGTGACACGCTCCGGGATACTCAATACCGTGACTCGGTACAAACTTACTATAGCTACTCTGGTAGTAAATGTAACACTTTTGTAAGTTTTCTTATTACGTAAAGCGTATTTATAAATAAATAAAACTTCTTACAATATTAAAAATTATTAATTAAACTTATTATTCTATAACAAACGTTGTACTTTTATTTCAATCCATTTCTTTATTTTAATTTTGGAATTACACAGTGAACGAAAACTAGTTATAAGCTATACTTTCATATATACTGTACTTTCATATACTAAACTAATTCAATATTTTTGTATTATGTTTCAGTATAACCAATTATTATTGTAAAGACGAAAAAGTTGTAAATCGATATTGACAAATAATGAAAGCAAAAGTTTTAAAGTGAATCTGGAATTCGGGGTTTATTCTAAATTCATTTCAAGAGACCAGATATAATGATTAACTACCATGATTTTAAATCCCAAATTTTAAATCGAACTTTCTGGTAACTATAATACCTATATGTGACTATAAAAATGTCCAAGTTAATCCCATAAACCAGGAAGTAAAAGGAATCTGAATTTAGCAATATTCAATATGTATGACCTCATGAATGGTCCCGAACAGCGGACCTTCGGCTGCTGGTACACTTGTGCGGTAAGTAACACAGTACTACCTGTGATTGCAAGCTAATACAGACGGTGTAGCGGTACAAGAGTATAGGTGTAATTATTAAGTTAAACTCATATGGGACGCACAAGATATGTGAACTGCATAAAATATAAATGAAGAGATTGATTCACATATTCGTTAATTGGGACGTATAATTATTTTAATTCAAATATAATGTAATTTTATGAATAAATATTTATTAAGTCAAACATCTATTGGGTGTCTGTGTTATTTAGTCTCACAGTTTTGTTCTTAATAAATTTCAAGGTGAAATAACAGAGTTGTTGTTGGCCAATGATGAAAAATAGTTGTTTTCCCCTAATTTTTTGTAAATGTCATGGCCTTTTTCCAAAAAGTACTTAACTTACAGTTCTGATACTGGTTTATTCAATTCATCAGGTCATATACAACAAGAAATTATTTAATTTTCCCTTAATTTAACTTAGCAGATCATCGTTTTACTTTAAAACATTATAAGACCTCGTTTTATACGGTGAACTAAAATCCGTGCGAAATCTTTGCTTAGCATTACTCGCAAACAAAGCATT
The DNA here is from genome assembly GCF_021130785.1 of Homalodisca vitripennis. Taxonomy (NCBI): domain Eukaryota; kingdom Metazoa; phylum Arthropoda; class Insecta; order Hemiptera; family Cicadellidae; genus Homalodisca; species Homalodisca vitripennis. The sequence continues at coordinate 3,226,389 of NC_060213.1, forward strand.
TCTGGACCCACGTTTATCAAAATAATTTCAATATTTTTACATGTAGAATGTAAATAAGTGAGAAGTAAACTTCTTTAGCACTTCATTTTACACAAGACAAGCTTCGATTATGGTTAAACCCCTTCGCTAATTAACTACATGTGACTCAATATAGGTTTATTAGTGTTATGTATTATTTAATGGATATGTTATTTAATATATAACACTAATTAAGCTATAATAAGTGACTTCCTAGCAGTTTATTAGCGTAGGGGTTTAAACATAATCAAAGCATGTCTTTTGTAAGACGAACTGCTAACGAAGTTTACTTCTCACTTTGGCCATCAACCTAAAGTCAGAGTCAGGAAAACTTTAAACAACGTTAGTGAGTGATACAATCTCTCTAAGGATTTAAGGAATATCAATATCTATGTAAGACAACATAACAACAATTTTCAACCAACGATATATTTCAAATATTTATTACCATATACATTGTTTTAATTTTTCATTCTTGAACTGAAATGTTAAAGTGAATATAAATTTATAAATTAAAATTCAATTCAACAATCAGTTGAATGCTATAGAAGATGTTTCTCCATATTTTAGAAATAACGTTTACATTCATGTAGTACTGTAGTATAATATAACTGTAGTATTCATGTAGTATAATATAACTGACGAATTAAAGTAGTTACAATTTTCAATATCTGTTCGTCACCTTACTACTGATTATGTCCTGACTATAGAGTATATATTTGCTATAGATTAAAATTTCCTTGTTTTAACGTTAGAACATGAAAATCCAAATAAGATCATATTAAATATTACAAAATAATAGTAATTGAGATTATAATTTTAGATTTTTTTACAGTAGTAACAGATAAACAGCTTAAAGAGGTCCTTGCGATATTTCTTCTTGTGTGGGTAAAATTTTTTAACATGTTTGGTTATTAATGATATAAATGTTATTTAACAAATTAAACGTGTATTTTAAAACAACTTATATATATTATATTTATTGAGTAGAATATTTAAACTGTCCTCGTTAAAGTTGTGGATGAGTAACCAAAAATAGATATTTTGTCCTGTTTAAAAAATATTCTTAAGTAAATTATGTGTATGGACTACAACTGTGACATAATATAAAGCTGTTCTTTGTTTGTATGTTATTTTTTGACGATGAAAGGATTGTGAAGGAAACAGGATTTTTCCGGACATTTTCAATCGTTCAGTGAAACGAAAAATCAGTAACCCTACGTTTCGAGATCTGCAATCTGATCTCTTCTTCAGGTAATAAACTAACCTAACACATATTTACAAACTAGGTTAAAATAAACAAACCATACCAAAGCGTTGTGGCACGCCAAAGTCAGGAATCACAACCGCCATGTTATTAGTAGTGTTACTGATTTCTTGTTTCACTGAACGACGGCAAATGTCCGGAAAAATCCTGTTTCCTTCATAAAGCTTTTGATATGGTACTACTATTTTTAACTACCAAAAATCCTGCATTGTTAATAAAAACTCATAATCCTAGTGTTGAAAAAAGTAGGTAATATAAAATACTTGTGGGCATTAAATATTAATTTTCTCAACGTAATTTGTTGTAACCAATAGACATGTAGACAAGAACAAAAAATATATTGTAAATTTTATAAACTTTTGAAACACTTTATTTACGTACAAATAATTGTTTTCGGTCAACCAAAATATATTATATCTTTGAGATTATATTATAATTTGTGTTTTATTTAAATAACTCTTAAAAATATTGCATATTTAGTAGTAATAATAATGAAATTAGATGGAGGTTTATTAATTCTTTATATTTAAAATAATTGTAAACCTGCATGAGATAATGTACAATCATTTAATACAAATAGATTAAAATTTTTATGATGTGCAACCAATCTACTTAATGTTGAAATATTCTCATATATTGGTAAAGCTAATGTTAAATAACCTATACTTTAATTAAATTAAATGGTATTTATACAAAGAAATCCAAATTTATTAAAATCTATAAAATCTAAAAATTATAAAATTTAAAAGTTTAATGTTTTAGAGTTTAAATTATTGTATTCTACTTTTACCCTTCAAGGTACATACTAGCAGAAATTTATAATATTGTAGCAATAATATGCCTAATATTGCTGCCTGCATAATGAAAGACTTTTTTCATAAATGTAAAAGATTTTAATTACAAGTAACATTAAATTATACTGTCGTTACTACATAATTTTCTCTAAACACCCGGAGATGGTGTAGTAGGATAGTCAGGATCAGTGTAGTTGTCACCATAACCGTAGTCATCCACTCCTTGAGGCCAGTCATCCAAGGGAGACCCCATTGTCATGAATCCCAAGATAGTGGCAAAAATAGCAATCTACAAATAAAAAAGCGGACTGAAATCTTTAGTATTTATGAAGAAAATTTAATTTAATTTTCGAGTATATAGTGTAATAGCTCTTGAATAATATATCATTATATAAATACTTTTATGAGGTGAAAATACATTAAATAAAGAGTAAATTAGTATTACTTACCAAAATTACTCGGAGCATGGTTGTTGCGCACAGCTCTAAAAAGAGTGAGAACCCAACCCGACGGAGACACATTTATAGTAAACACACTATTGTTCTATGCCTCATGTGGCAAGCTTCGCATGTTTCATTCCCGGGGTACATTCTCAGATGGCAAACACCTACGAGAAAAAGTTAGGAATTAATTCCGAAATCGTTGGAGTATCAGTAATCCACATCTATTATCAATCCGTACCACGTTTCATTCCTGTATGAATTATCAGTATATTTTTTGGATTCTTGGAAAGCACCAACAAAATAACATGTATATAGTTTTAAAATAAATTTAGTTAAACAGAATTTTTTATTCTGAATGGATGTATTTGTACGTGTTTTTCACTTAGACTAACGAAAAGTGATTCTAGAACTTATCAGTGTGAATGCTGTAGTTGTCACTGTTCGACCACGATCTGAATTGAAACTTTTGAAGACCTGTGTATAGTCCAGTCACTTTAGCTAACAACCTCGGAATGAGAGATTATTTAAATATATAGCTTATTATCTTACCTTTAATTTGCCGTTCTAAAAGTTATCTTAATAGCCTTATATAATTTAGTGTCTGCATAGGACAGTAAATATACAGTTTTCGATAAAAACTTAATTTTCAGTGATTATCTCGGTTTATATTGCTCCAATGATTTTATAATTTCTTATAAATCTTTTAGGTTATAAAATTTTGCACACTTATTATTTTATTTAATGAGCTTATAAATGCATAAAATTTTTGAATTTATATTAAAAATGTATTTAAAAGGCTAGTAACTACAATTATTTAAATAATAAATATTACGTTATTCAAAATCAAAGGTAATATTCACAGATTTTCAATATCACCACGCTCTATCTCAAATTTCATTTCAAAAATCTTTTCATTCGCTCAATGCTTTTTACAATCGAGGCTGGTAAGCGCGCAGCGGTCAGGCTTATGTTTCGTAATGAACGGTCAACCGCAAATATTTGTGAATATTGTACATTGAATAATTTGTAAAACGAATAACAACGAAGACATGAGATTGTATAAATATGCTGATGTTATATACAAGTATGTAGCTTTGTATCATTCCATTGTTAACCAATTTTTACGTTAAAATGACTGCTCTATGTAGTGCTATTGTAAAATATAATAGCTAATAAACCAATTTGATAACTACTAAGCATGTTTCATAAATATGTGATTACATTTTATATACTTTATACAGTTTAATGTATTTCAGTAATTCTAACTATCAAACAGATTGAATTACGAGTAGTTTTAAATGTATTGTAGGAGTATAAGAGATGATATAAGTGAAATGACTTGACAGTATTCAAATAGTTATAAACAAGTTAACTCCACTTGTGAAGATTTATAAATCATATCAAGACATCAATAAAGAAGACATCAGGTACCAGGTATCAGGTAAAATTAGTATAGTAGATTCTTTTTTTATATTTAAATTACTGTTCTAATAAATATTGGCCTATTATGTATATATGTTCATCATTCAAGAACTATTTTATTTTAGTGGCAGTTTTAAAGTTTGATTTAATTTTTTTCAAGAATTATTTAAGGAAGAAGGAAGAATAAAAAATAATATATCCATTCCATATCATCAAATCAATATCATATAAAAGCATTTTTAAGACTTCAGAATCCTAAATAATTATTTAGGTTGATTATATAAAATATTGCATTATAAATCTTCGTATGTTCTGTACAATTAAAACTCATATATTTTACAAACATTTTATTATACTAGAACACATTGTTTTTTTTTTATTAAATATTTACAACTTTGAAGTGTAGAATTTTTTATTCTACCGATATTTTAATCATGTAACTGCAGCTAAATGTAAATGGCAGCATTTCAACTACATATGGTTGAAATTTTATGGTTTTATAACCATCCTTTTATGGTTTTGGACGTTACCTGATTGTTATTTTAATTAAACACTATTATTTATTGTTCAGAAACATACATAGGCGATAATTCCAAACTAATGTTTTGGAGCTTAAGTATATTGTTTATAATGTTAAATACTTACTTACTTACTTACGGCGACTTTTACAGCTATTCTGGCCGTTTGTCGCAGTCAATACGCCATTGTCTCTTGCATAGCTATGCATCCTCTTCAATGATTCTTCTTTGTGTGGCTTTCTCTATTCAATCTTTCCACATTAACCTAGGTCTTCCTCTTTTCCTATTCCTTGTTGGTCTCCAATTCCATACTTTCCAAGGGATCCTATCTTCATTCATTCTTCTCATGTGACCATACCATTGTAACTGTTTTCTCTCTATATTGTCCGTAATTGATGATTGAACATTCATTATCTCTCTTATTGTCACGTTTGGAACTCTATCTTCTAATGTCAGTCTACAGCACCTTCTCCAATAACTATTTTCTACTGTCTCTATTCTTTTCTTCAACTTTTGAGTTATTGTCCATACTTCTGCACCATACGTTACTGTACTTTCGATGATTGATTCATATATCCTTCTCTTTATGTCCTTTCTTATATTAAGATTCCACAGTATAGAATTTAAGTGACTAACTATAGATTTTCCCTTTGTAACTTTGTTCATGATATCTTTTTCATCTCTTCCACCACTTGTTATGGTACATCCTAAATAGTTATATTCGTCCACAATCTTTATTACATTTCCATTTATGTTCAGGTCTCTTCCTTCTCTCCCGATAACCAAATATTGCGTCTTGTCCATGTTCACTTCATAATAATGTTAAAAATTACTACTAAATTGTACGTGTAATGCAGAGGTCCAGTTTCCAGGTGATTCATTAAAAATTATTTGCTATATATATTATTATTTATAGGCAATACCACCACGTAAACTACAACAAGTTCACAATTTTAAAACGTTATTACTAAAACAATGTTAAAGCCTTTACGAGACGTAAAATTTAACAAAATATTTTCCACATCTAACGGAAGGGATGATCCAGAGAATTTTTTTTTCTCCCTTTACTCATGCAGTTCATTTAATGCAGTGCAAACTCTTAACAGAATTAAAAACTTCCAACTGTTCCTTCAGTTTCAAGAGTTTGTTCCTAGCAAACAACATGGTTCATACCATTTTGGATTTCTTATGATGGATAAACACCATTACGAATACTTTACTCAACACACCCTATATATTAAATCTCTTTTCACCTGCATGTTACTCGTGCATTTATATTTTTAATGTTTATTGTAATACTCAGCAATAGAATGAACGTCATGCTGCTATAAATAAATATGTATGTTTTAGCTGAGAATTTAATTCTAATTATGAGAATATCTCCAAGTCATATATTTTATAAAGATAAAATGATTCTATAGTATTATGGGCTAAATAACAGGTAGGTCACTTTGAATTTAAATCTGCTGACTGATGATGCGTTTTTAAAGCAAGGCCAGTATCTTTAAATAAGTTGATTTAATTAGGTATATTTTGATGTGCTGTAGCTCAGAAAATCTTACGTGGTACTTTAAATACCAACTTGCACCCTATTCCCAGAACCTTTATTTCTAGGAATTAATTTTTGGCCGAAACTTTATCTCCAATAGTGCGACTTTTTATTGGATGTCCAAAGGGTTAAAAAATATAAAGAATATTTTTCTCATATATTACATTTTCCAAAAACTGTTATACACTTCAAGGGCCGTCCATCATATGAATACGTGATTGTAAATAAGCGTCAGAAGAGAGATTGCATGAAAGAGCTAAAACTCATACATTTATGATCCTGTATACTTGTATTGTTTAGTGTATGATGATGATAATTGGATTATCTTTGCTTAAAACATATCTGACTATTAGTTTTTTAGTAAAATAAGCTAGGAAAAAATATTACATTACAAAAAGTTTTCAACGTAAATTTTTTAATTATTCTTTTAAATATCCACTTATGTTAGTTTTTTTCTGCTAAATTTTAAACTGTTAATTAAACTACGTTGCAAACTAAAAATTAATTTTAATAAAACTTTGTATCTTTATATACGATTATTCCTGACTGTTTACTAAATGCTGAGTACAAGTAACTCTTATACAAAAACATTAAAATTAAAGACATTACACTTTTAAAAATACATTGCAAGATTTGTGCTCTATTATAACTTATGTTAATTATTAAGTGAATTCGATATTTTCTTATTTTTCCCTTTGTATCAAAATATTCGTCAATCCCTTTAAAATAAAAAGCTATCATTAACAAACAATAAATTTTAAACATGAACATCGTAGTTTCTACTATAAAAGAGCTACTTATAAAAAATACACACAGAGTGGTATTGAAAAAGTGAAACGCAAACCAGAAAGAATTAACCACATATAGGACTGAAATGGAAGCGTCGAGAAAAACGGGTGGTGGAGGTCTTTATACCGACATCTTCAAAACAATGAACTAACTAAAATTGACGCCTTTCATTGGCCTCTGACCATTGATTCACAAGTTCAGAAATAAACAAACGTCAACTCTCATTGTTAACCCGTTTAAAAAAAATTAGAGTACCATAAAAACCTGTCTGTTTTTCCTGTGTAGTTTCTTCAATTAAAAGATTCCTATTTTGAGAAAATTGCTAAGTTTAATTTACTTATACTATTTTGAATAACTAAATTCTAAAATTTTTCCCTTATGTTTTCTCATTAATTTTTGATAAATTCATTAATAAATTGCCAATGTTTGTACATGTTACATTTCTCATTACACTTGAAATTGTATCCTGGCTTCTTGTCTATAAGAAGTATGGAATGTTTACATTATTAAATGTTTAACTTACAATATAAGTTAGAAATGAATAAGAAGCCGTGAGCTTAATTCTACAGGGGCACACAACCCCCCCTTTCCCTGAAATTACTAGAAAGATAACCCTTTAAAAATAATAGCACTAATTGGATGGTCTTTGAGTTAAGCGGAATCGCAAAAATTAAAAGAATTACAAATTATGTATTTTCATATAAAGTTTTTAACTTCATCGGTAGTCGATTTCTTCCCAGACTCGCACTAGCATTTCAGGTGTAACTTGTTCAGCAGTAGCGTAATAGTAAATTTCTTGCTCTAATTCAGGTAGAGTGTGGTTGTAAAGGAGGTACGTACTACCATATCTTTTTATGAAACCACAGAATAAAAAATCTAGCGGTGTCAGGTACTGGGGAACGGGGAGGCCATGCTATTTGCGCATCACGGACAATCCGGTTGACCTGGGAAGCGGTTACATTTAGAAAATCCCGGAGCGTCAGTCAGATATGTGGTCGGTGCGCCATCGTTGCATAAAGAAAACACATTTCGTTCTCGGTCATCCTCATCGATCTGTGTATTAAAAATTGTTGCAACATATTAAGAACACAATCCATTGATGGTTTTCTCTTGGAAAAAAGGGGCCGTACACTTTTCTTCTTGCTCACCGTACAAAAAACTTTCACTTTAGAGGGCTATCACGATACATGTAATGTTTCATGTGGATTTTCGCTGTGCCCCAAATCTTACCAGTGATGTGTTTTTACCTTGCCATTTAATTGAAAAAGTGGACTCGTCAGAAAAGATTATGTTATCCAAGAAATGTTCATTATCATCCACTCGTGATTTAACATATCCACACAGACGTTCATACGGGCAATCTTATCAGTGTCTTTAATTTCTTGTAAAAGCGAATATTGTATGGTTTCAAGTGCAAACGTTTTCTTAACACACGCCAAACCGTCGTATGTGGTACTCAATGCAGCTCACGAAGATGCACGCCGAGTCGATTTCGTAGGGCTATTTTACAAAAACATTGTCTCACTTGCTAAACGACTTCGTCAGATGTGAGCTTTTACGACCTAAAGGATTTTTTATGTTTCACGTGAGCACGCTGTTTCTAAAAAACAAAACTATGCTACTCATAAAATGGTAGGGCCTACTAGGAGGGATGCCTTTAGAGTACTTGGTATGAGAAATTACGCAGAACTGTTGTCGCAGACTTCGAATTCTTCAAACCAAAACAACACAACTATCACGCTCCGGTCCAGTGAAGGCAGCCATGTTTTTACGTAACTGTCTCACTTGCGCTTGTGCGGCGCGATTAGGCACTAGCGGACTACGAGAGTCAAAACCCGAACTGTTTTACCTTTAAAAGAACACCAAAACAAGTTCTGTACCTTGTTTTAATAAATTTTAATATTAATTTTCTAAGTTTGTAAAGTCCTTTTTGAAACGCTCTAAGACTTATAATTGAATAAACAGAAGGCAATAGGAACTGCGCTGTGTAATAATCTCCCATATAACGTTACTGTGCTGGGATGGGATTTATTTAACATGAACGCGTCATTGTAGCTCTATTTTAATATCGGCTTAGTAAGTGCGTCTACTCTTGTTCAGAGTTTACTCTTTTTTAATCTAGAGCCCCTTACCTGTCTAAAGAGAGACAAAAGAAGGTGGTGGTGGAAGACGATCAAAAACGTAATCCTTCGTTTAGTTTTGACACCAGATACATCTCTATTACACACAATGAAGAGATGCTTTCAATGTGCCAATAATATAGAAATATTTTTAACTGTGTTGTACTAATAAGCTCCTCATGTACAATTAGAATAGTTGGACTGTCAAGTGAGTGTGAAGCTGTAGCTCAAGTTGGAGCTAAGCATATCTTTAATAGTCGACGACCTGACTCGAAGGTTCCGGCAGGAAAATCTGAGGAAGCGTCAGATACTAAACGCTGCAGTAAAAGGAAGGTAAGCTGTAGCTACATTCAAAATCCAAATTCAATCAACCCATCCTACGATAGCTACCTTATGTTTATAAATGTCGGTTACTCCACCGTGCCTAGAGATCGTGTCAGAAACATCGTAGAGCACTCAATTGTGTACCAAAAAGACTATAGGCTATTCACGTTTCTATAGGTAAACCTAATGTTAAGGTTCGTTTTGAGTTTCTTCATCGTCAAATTATTTTGGATCTCCTCAGACGAAAATCACTTTAGATTCCAGGAATCAAGTCTGACACAGCGTCAGATACCAGACGATACAATGGAAGGAGAGTGAACTGAAGCTACATTTAACAACATTCAAATTGTATCAATCCTTCCTAACATAGCGGCTTTGTACTTTTACCAGTCGGTAAGTAAGCTATATTGGGCTGAATATATATAATAAATAATTCTACGTGCATACCAACAATTCTTTTATGTTAGATATATAATTGAGACGGTTTTACAAAAATACGTATTATTCTACATTTACCATAATATTATTGGATAATGGTAAATATCAATAACATTTTTAAACAATATTCAACTTTAACTAAGTTTACATATAATTCTGTAACTTGTTTTACTATTTTATACTTTGTAAAGACAAGATTGAAAATACCTGCTTAATAAAATGTAAGTAGGTATTACTTACTTTACAGGTAGTAAAAGTTGCATAGCACAGCTTAATATCTGCGAAACTTTTGAAAATAACCTGTTATAAATCATGTATTTTCTTTAATATTTTACAGTAACTTATAACATTATACAAGTATGTACATTATTAACAAGGAATTATCGGTTTCAAAGTTTCAGAAAGAGTACTTCTTGGTGAAAATTTTGATATAAAAGACACATAAGTTTTGTACGTGTATTTAGAATATTATTTAACATAGTCATGCACATGAATAATTATATTATCTATACATCATAGAATATTAAGTTAAAACAAAACAACATTAATATGTTATACCCGTCTTCATAGTAAAAGATACAGAAGAACGTGTTACATTATTATTGTTTGAAGGGATATGCGACTAATGTACCATGAACGGTCCGTAAAGTTTGTTATTGGGGCAGAAAATTAAATTATGTACACCGCGCACGTTCGACATAACTACATTTGTTCTAGGTTACTATACCATTTATTAATTTTACAGTAAATATAATTTTTCTGTTAAGTATTGTCTTTTTATTTACAACTACCCAGTTATAAATAAAAAGTCAATATTTAATCATTTCGCATTTAATCTCCCATGATAATCAATGGAAAAATGGAAGTAATAATCTTCTAAATTTCTATTGAATTATTCAAAGTCACATAAGTTGCAATACTGACACAATGAGTAAAGAAATATACTATAAAGAATTTATAATCCATAAAAAACTACTTCTGCATGTATAATTTAACATTATATACATAATTTTACGACTGAAGTTTATTCACTTAATTAATTTTTATAATTTTTTTGAGATTATTTATTACTACACTTAAGGGGCTGAATGCTCTATAAAAGAGATTTTAGCAAGGTTTATAGTTTTAAGTTTTTAGATAGTAATGGGCATAATTATATAGTCCATTTAACTATAAAATCAGACAGGCAGACACATATCATACAAAAAAAGACATTTTCAATAACAATAACAAAACAGTTTCTGAAAGAACTAGCTTGAGTTTTACCCCCAAGGACAGCCTTAAAATATAAACACTATTATTCACGTATAAATAAATGAATAAATAAATAAATATATATAATATAAATATAAATATATATATTATGGAGTTTGACGTCAGAGACAGATAGCATTTTCCAAAAAGAAGAAAGAACTTGCAGTTGATATTTGTCAATTGTAAGTGCTGAGTGAGTAAGTCGTAGTGGCAACTTGAGAATATTTCAATAAAGTTGAAGATTGGTTTTCTGTGAAACAATGAATCCTCGATCACATAGTAGTTTAATCTTGAATCCGTTAAAAACGGTTAAATAACACAGAAGTACATAATATATCTTAAATATCAATTTTTTCGGTTCATCATTCATTGTCTGGCGAGTTATTTAGGATGATCTAACGTCGTAGGGAGTTATATGCCACTACGGTATAAAATTGTGAAAGCTATATTTCACCATTCTAATTTTGTGGGGTACATAGTGTATGCCTGTAAACGATTGATTTATTACTGCCTACACGTTTAATCGAGTATTCATAAAGGAGCCCTACCAGCTTGCTACAGATCGGAGAACTTAAGGAGACCATCGATTACCTTGAGGATCGTCAAGTACTGATCGGAAATGTGTGACGTCATAGTGGGTAGCCTACTCTTCCCACCTTCACACCGTGTGTGTTAACCCGTGTATTGGTCAACTGTGTTCCTGTTCGATTCGTTGGAGCTATAACCTAAAAGCATAACGGAAATATTCTATAGGCCTATACATGGCTCACGTTTTCTTTTTTTATTTATTGCCTAGGTCTTTTGAACACTAGAATTATCAATCCCATTGCGGGCTGATACGTATCCGGCATTTAATATAATGTTTCTAAGGAATTTTCTTTCGAAGGAAGAAAAATGCTCTTACGGTATTAGTATAATAAAAACTAAACAGCATTTAAAAGCATCATTCAATGAATTTGGAACATTTCCCCTATTTCTACAAAAAAGGTTTTGAAGTTTAACATTACTCCTTAGAAGTTAAATTCCAGATGACTGCCAGGACAGGCTGCATATACTGTAACTCAACCCTTGTTTTAGTTTTATGTGTAGCCTAATTCCAAAAACATGTACTTGTCATTCTTTCCATGGATGCTTTACATAATTAGGAAAATAAAACATTAGCATCCTATTTTATACATCAATTAAAAAAAAACTCTACAATAATATACTTTTTTGTGTGCGGAATATTATATTTATGGAACTTATCATCAGACCCAAATTCCAATTTTATAAGGAAATAGCTTCTAGAATGTATCTAGTTTGATTTACTTGTCTTATATTATTTTATCCCTAAATTCTTCTATATTTAGTATAAAATGACATTCCACACAGTTTATTAGGCTTATTTATTGCTGTATGTTAAATAACATGTTATTGCAGGCAATTATTGAAAATATTGGTCAAGTAACAGTGTTTTGCGATATTCATGGTCAGTGTAGTTGTAGTCCCAGTATCCATATTCGTCATCCAGAGGAGAAGCCAGGCTCATATACCCCAAAATGGCGGCAAAAATTGTTATCTGCATGAAAAATTATACAATTACAAATTAGTTGCTCAGATTAAAATTTGAAGTTAAACTGTTAATATTAATCAATTCTTTTTGTACCAGTTTTTAACTAAGTAATAAAACAAATTTACTTCATCAATAACCTTTATTATTAAAGCTTAAAACAAAATTGTTATAATGACAATTACTATAAGATAATTACATTTAAATAGTTTTATCATAATAAGCATCAATTAATATTACATAATGTGTAGATTTTCAAAACACTAATACGTTTGTATTAATAAAGTTTGTTGTTTTTGAGATTATAGATAAAGAACAAGACCATATTATTATTCTTATATTTTATATAAATTTTTCTAATAAGGCAATCCTTAATGAACTAGGCAACGACAGAAAATGACTCGTTATGAAATTCTAAGATTTTATAATTCTATTTCACCTTTAACATTGTACATTATGCGATATTGTATTACTTTTAAGATATTTAAGAATTTAAAATTACTTTTTGGACTAGTTATCAAAATAATTCTAAAATAATTTCCTAATAATGTTTTAGTGCTTTACAAAGATTATCTTTATTCTCTCGGTTTGTGTATAAAGTTATTTTGGATTTGCTTATGTTGAGGTTATTTAAAAATATAACGACACAAAAATAATACTAGGGATTCTAATACATTTTAAGTTTCATTGGCCTTTTCTATAGCTAGAAATAATACTACAGAAACTTATAAAAAAAGTATATTACATTTATTAAACGTTTATTAGTAATTTTTTTTAATATATTAATCGGTTTTTTTTGTTTAATTTCTTCAAGGCTTGCTTTATATAACCAATATAAACAAGTCAGTGCTATTAAGTCATGTGAATATTTATTGAGAGTTTATCTATATATAATAAATTTATCAATGCGCATGCTTAACAGTTGGTACGAAACGTTTTAAAAATAAATTAAACAGTTTTACCATTTTCAGATATTTTAACTTTCAGAAAGAAAAATAACTTACCAAAACTATTCTAAACATTTCTGTAAGTTGGTGTTCTGAATACTGAGAGAGAGCTCATCAAGGCAACACCTTTTATTGTACAATTGTACTATTGTTCTGTACTACAGGTGGCAAATGTGCATTTCCAATTGCGGATTTATATTCTGAATTGACAATTAACTATTACAGAAATTCGAGGAGAAATTTTAGGAACTATTTATAAAAATCTGTTGATATCTACTATAAAAAAACGACTTTAGTTACAAAACTAATCTTAATCTTCAGTGTATGTCTACTACTAAAATTAAGTTGTAGTTAAAATCTCATCAAATATGTTAGTAAATTTAAATAGTATTTTGTGTAGTTAACGGAACAGTTGCTGTTAAACCTGCCGTAATAAAGAACATAAGTTTGTGGATTATAAATTAAAAGTATATATAAACATTACAATTAATTATTTACAAACCAATATCGTTCTGAAAAGCCTTCATATAATAATCAGTTATTGCATTAAATCAATATATACTTAGGCATAACACTTTATATTAAAAACAATAGGAAATATATAGTAATTTTGTTTCTTAACCCTTTGAGTGCCACGGGTATTTTCCGAAGGCATATGCATATGCATTTTCGCATATTTGTAAGCTTTTGTAAAAAAAGCTGTTGTAAAATAACTACCAAGAGATTTCCATAATTTTGTTGTTGTATTTTTTTCTTATTAAATGCAGAACATGATACACCCCGTTAAAAATAAAAAGTGATTTATAAACATGTAAAAATTTCAGTATTTATAAAAAAAGGTTTTTTTACTTTTGTATAAAAAGTTAAGTTTCGATCTAATTTAAGTGTATACAGTATTTTAAGGATTTTTTAATTAATCCCATTATAAAGGACCATATAATTCTAAATATAACCCATGTGTAATATTTTATTGTAGAATAAAAAAAAATGGCATTATATGTATTAACAAAATGCTGCCCGGTACCAACATTTTATAAACTGTACTTCATTTGTCAGAGTTTAGAAATAACTTAGTAATGATGTAGTTTTCCCAATAAATCTAAAAAACATCAATATAACACAACGAAATATGATTAGTAAATGTAGAAACAAATAGTTGCTAACATATTTACATAAAAGTTTACATTTACTAAATAATAACCCTAATAATATTTACACTGAAAATTCACGTTTTTCGCTTGGACACAACTCAAATCACTACATTAATTTTTTAAAGAAATACAGTAAAATACTGTATAAGTTACTACTTTATTTTGTATTTACTCAAATGCTTGGTTATCGGCACATAAACAACAAGAAAGGCCATTGCGCAACACGGTACTTCGTCCTCTACGTCGTGACTGGAAGTATCATCGCACAGGTACTTCGGTACTATCATAGCCCACTATTTTTGAACGAGTTTTCCTTGTCAGAGATCAAAATAAACTTCATTATATTTTCCTTCTTTCATAATGAATCGAAAAAATACTCGATGAGTCATACTTTCTATCTCCAAATCGTCTCCAAATAGACACACGAATGACCTGATATTTTTGAAAAATGAAACATTGTTCTTATAGTTTTTTATTTCATTGATTGTCGTAATGACTTGTACATTCCAAAATAAGTTAAATAATGTCAGATGTTTTAATACTGTAATTTATTTTGTCCCCGATAAGGAAAACTCGTCCGAAAATAGTGGCTTCTTAATAAGTACCCAAACAACAGAAGTTTCACAGATAAAATAGTAGAGAAACAACGTAAAACTCGTATTTCTTGATAGTTTGGAACCTATGAAGTACAGCTGCTTGGTTATTTGGCCAAAATAATCTTGTACTATATAAAATATTATCGAAATACGAAACGTCAAAATTGGCGACGCTGGCACTGTATGCACGTTTCGTATCGTCAATATTAGCGACGCTGTGGCACTCAAAGGGTTAAATTAAAAATTTTCATTAATTCAGCGATTTCAAACACTTGAATAGACTTTTAATCAATTCTTAAATTTAATATATCTGGCTTATTCATTGTAAAAACGTAAAATTTTGGAATTAAAAAACACTTATTATATATAAGTGATTTAAAACCTTTCTGAAAAATAAATTGGCCACTAACGTTATAAGCTAAAAATATTGTTATGTGTTTACTAATTCATTGTTGTATGTAACTGTTTCTGAATCAAACTGTATTCTTAAAATAATTTCCAAATTATGAACAATGAAAACCGTATTTCAAGCAGTTAAACAAAGTTCAGTCTTCAGTTAAAGCGTTGGCTTTGAGTTAGAAGTTTCGAACTTTAAACAGCATTACAAACTTCCAACTACTCCTACATGTTGAAGAGTGTGTTCCTAGCAGACAAAACTGTTCAAACCCTAACGTTTATTTATTTATATATATATATATATATATATATATATATATATATTAATATATATAAGTAGATATGAATGTAAGGGTTCTAGCGCACTTTTGGAGTAAACAGAAAATCAATGTAAAATACTGTCCATTGAACCATAAACAAATCTGAGAAATCAAAACAGTAAATCACGAATGGAAAATAACCGAATCTATAGCTGTTTCTACTGTTTAATGTTTGCTTCTACATTTATAAGCTGTTTTAATGAAAAAATCCAGAAATTTTAATGAAAAATCTATAAACGGAAATAATGAAATTTGCTAACATTCGCTCAACAGAAAATAAGACGATTTTACTAAATTTCTCTAATATCGTTCTTAATCACGTCATATGATAAAAAATTTCTCACAGAAACCACAACCACATAACAAATCGCGTTTGTAACAGCATTTTGAAAATCCATATTGATAATTATATCGTTCTTTGAACTAGAAATATTTTGGTCAAACTCTTTGTTGTATTAAATGACATAAATGGGTCTATTTGCTATAAAATTCTTTGGGGTTGTAATACATTTCCATATTTTTGTAGTAAACTTTCTTAAAATCTTGATACATCTGATACATGATTCTGAAAAGACCACCGGAAATGTTTAAATTTTGTAATTCATCTGGATAATAAGAACCATTCAATTTTACTCTGATATTTTTTTACATTCAAACTATCGAACTTTGAAGGATTTTTTTTTCTTGATTATTCTGTCTATCTGTTTGAAAACCAATGATAACGAACTTGGGATTGAAGATATTTCTATAAATATTTGTGATATCGAACGAATAAGTTGTTCCGGAAATACCTTTTTGTTCAATACATTGCCAATCTAGAAAATTAAACGTGATGTTTTGAGATTTTATAATTTCATCAATCAACTGAATTTTACTCGTGGTTTTGTAATCAATCATCGGAACTCTAATGAAAAACTCGTTAATTGTAAATTTTGCCATCAACAGGCATAACATTTCCAGTTGCAGTCTTCAGAATCACATCATCGTCTTCTGCTCTTATAAAACTTAGATAAAATCCTCCTTTATAGATCGGAATAGTAACATTTTCAAAAAAATCCTAAGCCGAAATGTGCTAAATCACCGACCGCTTCAAATTGTCCAAATTTAAAAGTTGATTCAAAACTGTTTGAAAATACATCACTTTTGGAATAACAAATAGTTCCTTTTAATTGTGCTTAATTGACCACAGTTTTCGACTTCTTCTATCAATTTATTGTGTTTTCTTACTTCAATCTTAGAAAATAAAAAACGGTATAAAATTATCGATTAATCTAACATTACAGTTCCAAATATGCTTGACCATCTTGTTTTGTTTAAAGTTCCAGAAATATAAAACTGGAAGTTAGACTGAGCAAAAGTTATCTCCAAAATCAATATTAAACTCAGTTCTTTTATTCGGTTCATTCAAATGTTGTTTACTAATTGGATAGAAATTTTTAAACTCCGCCCTTTCAATATCACTAGCATACTTTCTGTAGTCCACCATTTAATAAGAGAAAATTTAAACAATCGTGTACCATTTTCATCGATCTAATGTACGTTTTTTATAAGAAAAGATATAAATTTTAGTAAAATAATTATAAAGATTAGAGTCATTTTTAATGATCTACTTCGTCATATTCAGGATTCTCTTCCTTAAATTTTGCGATCTCGGTCACATATTTCAATAAAATCTGCACAGGATAGTAACCGCTATCTATAATATTGTTTCCAATCAACTGTATCTTTATTTTCATCCAAAAACTTTATACTCAAGTGTTGATAGAGGCAAAGAACAGACATATGATCTTTTAATTGATAATGTATATTTTTCTTGAATGAACTCTGATGATAAAGTTTGATATTTAGCAATGTTATACCAATTCAATTTGTTTACGTAAAATCTCATCATATCTTCGGATAATTCATATTTTTGAGAAATATCATCCCAATGTTCTTTTTTCAAATCTCTTTCGTGTTGCATTATAAAAAAGATCGAAAGCACTGTAATGTCCCGCCATCTCTATTTATTAATGAAAAAAATTTCAAGTTTTTTATAAATTGGCTCTTTTTAGCGTTACATTCAGCACATTTTCCAGAAATTCTCTTAACTCCATGATGTTTGCATAGTATTTTTATATCATTTGTTTCAGTTTTTACCTTACACCTCACACAGTATATATGAGCGCCATTTATATAAGGAAAATTAGTCATCATAGCCGCCTAATCCATTAAATCTGAGGTCGATGGCTCTAAAACTTATAACAACATCTTCTTTAAATTTATTAAAGTTTTCTTCTAATTTTTTGAAATTTGACAGCATAAGAATCATTGTATTCAACAAAATTTATGACCAATATTCTCAAAAGTTTTCGTAGCATCTAAACTAAACTTATCAAAAGACTCTTTAAAATTTAGTAAGTTTTTCATTAATTTCACCAACATCGTCTACTGATCTTTTACTTCTTTCATCAAGTTTTTTCATAGACTTCTGTTGTAAAATCTTTAACATGCTGTTTATGATTCTCATAATTTTGTTTTAGTTTCATTAAACATTTTAATAGGATCTTCTAATTGAATCATTACAACAACATCAAATGGATTAATTCCTTACTAACACCGCTATTCTTTTTCCTTTAAAATCTAAGGCATTTTTAACATTCGGATCATGTAAATCAACAATATCGATGTTTTCTGATAATTTTTTAGAGGTTTTAAAAATTTGTTCTTTAACAACAACATCATGTTTGTCAATACCAGGTCGAACACCGACAATTCTTTTTTTATTAGCCAAACTAACATAAATTCTTTTCAACTTTGATCGCTTCAGTAATTTTATCACTTTTTCGATATGAGACATTAAATTGGTAAATAATATTTTTACACCATCATCAACTTCTTTTTCCAATGTTTTTAATTTTATCAGCAACTTCATTTGAACTCATGAAATTTGCAAGTTTTGTTATCATATTCTGCTTTAAAATCTTCAATCTCGACAGCAAACATATCTGAATCTGGAAGAGTTTTGTAATAAATTTTCTAACTTGTTATCAAACTCATTTCTCAAACTATCAAAATTCTCAAACTATTATCTACATTTTGAATAATTTGTGTTCCAAATACGTCAAAAATATTTGTGAATCCATATTTATTAAGCAATAATTTGTTAACAACTTCTTTAAAATCTTTACCAGTACTCAGTTCATTCAACACAAAAACACATAAATGACCACAAATTGGGGGATCTTTGTAGTCTTGAATTTGAGAATCGTTATAATAAACGCTTGATTTTTTCAAATATTTAATCAATTCTATAGGTGGTTTGTCCTCAATTCTTCCATACGAATCAAAATAATATGCATTCTTATCATTTTTATAATAACAAATCCAATGTGTTCCACTTCCCATAATCGAGTCTAAATTCACAATTCCACATTCAAATTTCTTAACTTTTTCAGGTAAAGTATCTCTCATGAAGATTCCTCTAAAATGTTTAATATTTTTGCAGATTCCTTCCAATTCTCCGAATGTTAAAGGTTCAAATTTTTTTTTCCGATGTTTGATTTCACGTAATTCAAAGTTTTTTCATCTAATCCAGATCCTGTAACATCTTCCAACTCTTTATCTAACCAATTTAAAATGTTTCGAACAATAGGAATCACATCCTTTTTAACGATTGGAGCAGCTTTACGAACATAAGGAACAACATTTTTAACAACTGGAATATTTTCTCCAAAATCTAATAAATCTTTCAAAAGTCCACCATTTTTTGAGTTCTTTCAACTGATTATAAGAAAATTCTATTCTGGTTCCTTTATTGTTTTTTTCTTATGTTTTTCGAGTTTATTGTATTGTCCTATTGTTAAAAATATCTTATCTTCGCCATTTTTTAGTTGATCTATTTTAAATTGAATACTAACGGGTATTTTCTTCTTAAAAGCGGATTTTATTTTTTTTCTTTCTGATTTTTTGCTGAAATTTTACATTCACCCTCCATTTATATAGTTAAAATTTCAAGTTCTCTTCGATTTCCATTCCTAGTTTTTTCTTCAAAAACATTGCTCCAGCTGTTGGAAGCGCAACAAATCTTTTCACCTAAACTAGCATCTTTTGATAAAAATCTATCCATTGCTTTATCTTGCAAAACTTTATCTGCTATATGTCTGGAATTTGTGTCTCTATGTTTTGCATAAAAAATATCGAGTGTTCCATAGCACTTGATCTAATTTATTTTATACCAGGATCTCCTCTTTTTAGTCTTTTTTCGAGTTTTGTGCCAGGCCCCAGATACTGATAAGTTGGTACGTGTAATTCAAAAGGTAAATTGTTGATAAAATCATTTAAAAGTCCACTACCCTCAATCATAGATGAAACTTATTGCCGGCAAAACTCGTTTTAAATATTTTAATTCCATCAGGTTTTGTCAATCATTTCGTCAAGTTTGTTCGAAATAAAATCTTTAAATCGCTTCTCTTTTCGTTCAAAAAAATTGTTGTTTCCAGCCTTTTATTGAGCATAAATATAATTAATAAATTCCATCGAGTTTTGTCAAATCGTCGATATATCTGTATTCAATCTTATTATCACTGTATTTTCTCACACACCTGATCCTTTCGATTCTTTTTTTTTCCCAAATTGGTTTAATCAAATTGAGATATTTTTTACCTTTACTTGACTTTGGTTTCTTAGTTGATGGATCATTATTTTTGTAAATTGAATCAGATTTCCATAAAATTTCAGTATACTTTTTTCAAGTCTTCTTCAGAATATAAACCGTCTTTTGGAACATCAGTGCCTGTTAATAATCTCCATAAACCCTTGAGTTCCTTCATATGTTTTTTTCATTAATAAATGATATCATTATGCTCAAAATTTCACGGGCAAATTTTCCAATCATAAAAACTTTTTCTTTTTTTCTGTCCCAATACAAACCAAATTTATCATCCTTTGCTCTAGGAAGAAATTTTTTAACCAATTTCACCAATTAGTATTATATCCCGTTGTTCCAGGACTTATTGGTTCAAACTATGGTAGAGTCTTCAATGATTCGAGGTCTAAATGGTGTTGAAGATGGTAATTTTGGCAATTCAAACTCAGATTCTGGAATCGAAATATCAGCAAATTGTCGTACAACTGTAACCGCAAATTCATTAAATTTTGATTATCGCTTAAAACATTTTCAATTTTTGCCATCAACATTTTTTATTGCAGAAGTTACAGGTTGATTAATTTTTTTGAATAAATTCTTGTTCTTTTTTCATCAATTCGAATCTGTTCTTTTTAAATTCTTTGATTAATTTCTTTTCTATTTGATCAAGTTTTTTTTGCTTCTTCTGAAGTTACGTTCGCCATTTATTTAGGAAAATTTTGAAAACGTAAACGTGGAACGTGGAAACGTGAACACGAAACGAGAACACGAAACGTGGAACGTAAACGTGAACACGGAACGTAAAACGTGAACGTGGAACGTGGAAACGTGAACACGAAACGTGAAAACGAGATCACGAAACGTGAACACGGAACGTAAAACGTGAACGTGGAACGTGGAAACGTGAAACGTAAACACGAACGTGAAACATGAACGTGAACGTGGAACGTAAAAAAACGTGAAACATTAAACGTGAAACATGAACGTGAAACATGAACGTGAAACATGAACGTGAAACATGAACGTGAAACATGAACGTGAACGTGGAACGTGAACGTAAAAACATGAAAACAACTAGATTATCACAACGTTTATATTGGAAATTTATTCAAATATTTACCATTTTTAGGCTTCAAAGTTAGATTATAGTTAAAAATCCGTAGTCTTCCTTCCAAATTTTATCACACAATTCATTAAAGTTGGGTAAAACTCCATATCAGATCCCACATAATTGTTTATAAATCTTTCTCGAATAGTTGATCATCTTGCTTAAAAATACACAACATATTCAGGTTATTTCTTTCTTATAACTTGTTTATCAACCTTTGAAAAGCATTGGGAAAGATAGATACAAGAGATATTTTTGTTGACGGGACATTACGAAATATTCCTTAATAACGTCTTGATTTTCTAAAATACAATCATCGAAAACGATTAAAGAATTTTTGGTTTACATTCGCTTAAGTGAACTATGTCCTCGGAAGCATTATAAAAAATGTGATATTTTTTTGTTTAAGTTTTTCTCAATATTTTCAAATCTTTCTTGTAATTTTTTTTATAGGCGTCTTGTTCTAAAGATTTACTAAAAACATACAAATTGGGAATAAGGAATCAACCTATTGTAGATAAAATTCAATAATAAAGTTGTTTTTTCCACATCCCACTTGAACCAACAATTAACAATCTGATTGGTTGATCTTTCTTATTTTCTTCAAACGTTTGAAGTTTTATCTGATCTTTTTGCTTTAAAAAATTTCTCCATTTAAAATAGAAGATTTTTCATCTTGAAGCAACGCTTGCGAAAATGAAGCTGTTTCAAGTTGACCTTCAGAAAGCTCTAAATTAGTTTTAAACTTGGAACATCCTATACACTTAGAGGAAGAATCAAATTATTTTATCGGTTTAAGCGGCTTTTATTCTGACAATTTTGTAATAAATATTAGTGAAAAGTTCTCCTTATTGTATAGGATTAGTGAGAAGAACATAACAAAATATTATGGTTTAAACAAAGGATATTATACTTTCGATTAAAATAAAAATTCCCTTAAAAATTATCTGAAAAACATTCAAACAATCAGATAAATCTTTAAACTTTGGACGAAAACAAGTTTGAAATGCAAAAAATTATCTCTCTAATAAAATTCAAATAAAATCACCAGTAAGAATAATGTTTTCAGCAATTATTGTAGATTTGTTAGGGTTTGTTCAAGAAACTATTGAGCCAAATCAGGTATATTTAGGAAATAAAACGCCAAAATTTAGACCGTTCGATGTAATTGAAGTACATTGTAATCTCGTTGAACCTAGTTTTTTGAAAATCATACCGAACATTTACACAAAGAATCTGAAATTTTGTACACATTTTTTTTTTCCCAAAATGTTGCTTATGGATCAAAAATTAGTGAAAAACCGAATGAAATAGACTATATTCCAATTAGAAAAAAATATGAAAAGAATTCAAAAAATCGTCTTAAAACTGTTCAAGGACTCTGAAGGAAATTTATTGAAAAATGAGAGTAAAACTACAATTTACTTAAGATTGTTGAAGCAACGGACAATGAATCAAGGGGGTCTATTGAATAGATTACCTTTAAACTTTCACAAGAAAAGACTAGAAGATATACATTTTTCAAGGTATCGAATCGCGACTCTTACAAAAAATTACATCCAGGACACTATTTTTTCCGAACCTTTACACTCAAATAATAGCTTGTTAAATTTTTTTCTATCTAAATGGAGTCAGTCATAGATCTAAGAAATAATCAACTAAAATTCAATAATAAAGAAATTTTAACAATTGTTGACGAAAATAATGAATTTTGGTTTAAGGCTAAAGATGTTGCAGAAATATTGGAATATAACAATACAGAAAAAGCGATTAGAAATAATGTCGATGAAGGTGACAAATCTCAATACTTTTATCTAAAAGATTAAGGTAGCCCTCGAGGGCCACCTCGCAAATATTCACAAAGATACTATTTTCATTAATGAATCAGGACTTATATTCGTTAATTTTAAGATCTCATAAAAATAAGAAGCAAAAAGCTTTCAACACATGGGTTACGAGAGATGTTTTACCAAGTATTCGTAAATTTGGTGTGTACAAACTTGAAAACGAAAATAAGCAGTTAAAAGATGAAATAAAACAGTTACAAATTAAAGGTCAAATGAAATCCTTGAAAATAGAGAATCAAGAATTGCGAATGGAATTAATGAAGAGAGATATGGTATGTAAAGATTTTGATAAGAAAAAACACCATGTTTTTGTGTTAATTAAGAAGAATCACATGTGGGAATAGGCCTTATTACGTTATCAGAGCTCAGAAACGAGAAATACCAAACCGATTAAAACATCTAAAAATAAATTATCCTGAATTAGAGAATTTTGTTCATTGATGACGAACCAAATTCTATTAATCTCTCTACAACCAAATGAAAGAATCTTTGAATATTTTATACAACGGAAATCATTTTAACTACAAATATGGCAGAATCTCGACTGATTTTATAGAATATCTAAATTACACGATGAAAATGTTAAACTCTCGAATTATGATATTTTGTTTGTAAATGTTTTTTGAAGATAAGGTAACCATTGAATGATTCGTCCACAACTCGCAAAGAGTCGGTTTCTTTTGACTTTCTCGTTTAATTCTTCTAGCACAATCTTTACAACGTGTATGTTTTTTATCTTTACCTATAATGCCAATCGTAAAATTTGGAAATATCCTTAATTTCTTTACAAACGCAACATTTTTTCTCTTCTAACGTTAATTTTTCTAATTTATCGTATAGTTTCCTCTCATATTTACTACGACATTCTTTACACATAGACCCTATTCCTCCTTTTTTTAGTCTTATTTTTTATGAAATTCTTCAAAATATTTATATTCTTGACAAATTGTACACTTCTTTTGAGCCTCCATTTATATAGAAAAAATTACAGCTTTGACTTTCTCAATTCATATTCGAAAAAACTTCCGGTTATTTCTCAATTTTCAAAGTTTCCAAGTTTATTTAATTCGTCTAGTATAACCAACATTTTGCTTCATTTTTATAGCCATACGGTACTGTATCGATCTTATTTTCTAGAACGATTCTCTTATCATCTTTAGCGTTCAGTGCCAGCTTGTTTATGGGTAACAGTGTACAACTCATGTTTATAACTTTTGATGACTGTCATCTCCCTAAATTCTTCTTTATCTTCGAACAAACATCTCTTCAAGTTTTCGATATTTATTGTTTTATTTACAACGCTTCTCTTAATCCCTTTACACCTAACTGGGTTTTTATCTAGATATTTGTACGAGTACATCTTAGACCTTAAACCACAACAAAATTCTTCTAAAACTTCGCTATTTTAACTCATCTTTGAATTTCCCTATTACCTTCTTATTTTTAGTAGTGAAACATTCATGATCTTTTTGGATAATCACTTGTATCAAAGTCATCTATATTTTCTTTAATAATTTTATTAAAAGGATCTCGTTTCAATTCTAGGAAATAACTGTCTGTATCCATGTAACACAGATTCAAATCTGGATCAAACTTCTTTAATTTGTTGTAATAAAACTCGTACATTAGCAATTTTGAGAGGTCGAGAACTGAAAATCCTATGTAGATCGGTTTGTTAAATTTAACCTTTTGTTTATACAAGTTGACTCGCTATATACAGTTTGTCGTCAAAGATTAGTGAAGCTTTTGAAGTTCGTTTTTCTTAGCTTGTTTCATTGAAAATTCTTCATTTCCAAGCTTAATATCACATCTGTTTCTCACATTTTCCATAGATTTTCCAAAAACTGAGTTGTTCATCAGCTTATAAAAGTCCTTTTCAAAGTCGCTTGTAGCTTTGGTTCTCATACTAGTATTAAAATTCGATATATTCTTTCATGAAAGGTTTCCTGATCAAACGCAATAACCCTATTCACATGTTTTTAAAATCATACCTTGTTCTAGATAGAATTTCAAATTTCTAGAATGAACAACATATTCTGTTTGTTTAAAAGAGTTGTGCAAAGTTTGTTGTTATAATGTTTTCTGGAACAAGAGGTAAATCTTTGTGATGTTCATCATGCAAATTTGTTGGATATTCAAGATCAACGTTCTAAAATATATCCATATAATCTTCGTCGCCAGTGAGTTCCAAAATTGTTTCTTTCCATTCTGCTGTTTGTATACGTGTTAGGATCCATCCACTTGATTTCGTTATATGGTAAATTTTGCATAATCCATACCCATAAAGGTTGTTTGCATCGACGTACAACAAATAGTTTTCGGGCTTTGTCTTATCAAAATCTTTCAAATATTTGTTATTTGCTTTAACATATCGTTTAATACATTGAGAAATGCCTCCGCGAATACCTTTTTCAATCATCAAATACATATTATAATCACTAATTAATTGTAATTCTATATTCGTTAATTTTAACATAGCATCCCATGCAAGACTGGAGCTGTTAGATAGTGTGCTGGATCAAGTTTATAGCAATTCAAACAAATATTCCTAAAATTTTCAAAGATATCAGCGAGCAATAGAACATCTTGAATGTTATCAGAGATCGGAGTAATTTTCCTAGATTTTTTACTTTTTAATTTGTTCCATACATTTAAGTAGTGTTGAAAATCTTTCTCAGATATGCTCTCATCTGTCAAAAGTGAATAGAAATCTTGAATTCTCAATTCTTCTGTGTAATCAAGTTTTTCAATACTATCGATAAATTCGTAAGGAAATATGCCTTTTTCCAGATAGAATTTTAAAGATTTCTTCTTTCGTCATTTGGTTGTCTATCTAGAATTGCGTTCAGACCATCTTGTATAAAAAATGATTTGGTATGTTTGAAATCATCTTTTTTGAGGTTTTTTAGCTAACTTTTCTATAGACGATGCCATAAATCTGAACGTATCTACGAAAGAAAACTTGATGAACTTTCTTGGTTTTATCATCTTCAAACTCATACCCATATCCAGAAATTTACAGAATAATTTATATATTTTCTCATCGGTGTTTGCGATCAAATCAACGTTTCCATATTGTTTAGCCAATTCTTTTATGTACAAATGAGTATCGTAACATGACATATTGTGGCAGAGAAACGGGAATATTTTGAGGAAATTTGAGATTCCAAGTTACAAGATAAATGAGCAGCACCTCGAAATTTGCCGGTTAAATGACAATGATCTCGTACTTTTTTTCTTGTTTGATTATGAAAACTAATCACATTCACAGATGTGACAAACGTTTGCATTTTGGTATGAAATTTCTTCGTCTTCAGTCAATTTCATAGGTTTTTTTTATTCTTAGAATTATACTTTTTAGCTATGTATTTCGATAATTTATTAAGTTTTCTTCAAACAATTTTGCAGGAACATTTGGCAAATCTTCTTCATTTTTTGCTCTATAACATATAGGTTTGTACATGCGATTTGTCACATTTGACACTAAATATAGAGTAAAACCATAAGGACTGTGCTTCTGAATCTTGGTTTGAAGTCGATCTTTGCGGATTGTTCTTGCATGTGGGAATCTTCTCTAATATACTCTCAAAATCCATATAAATAACGTACGGATGGCTAAACTTCTTTTGATAATTAGTGAATTTAAGTTGTTTTTTGATGACCAGGAAACGGCATAACTGGTTTTACAAACTTCGTGATTTTTACAAATTTCTAAATGGTCTGTTAAATACTCCAGATTTGTAGAAATGGCTTAAACATCTTCTGCATATAGAAATTTTTTATTTTTACACTTAGATAACTGAGAAAATACAAGTTTGTTTTAAATCTGTTATCAAAACATAATGAGATTTTTCATCTTGTTTTACATACAATAAATTGATTTCTAATTTGGCGTCATAAACTTCTGAAATTTGCAACGGAACAATAATTGAGTTTTTCATCAAAACTATAGACATTTACAGACATTTTCGGATAATTATCTTTTGCTTTACTGCTTCGTTTTCAAATAATTGTATATCTTTTAAAAGACATTGGATACTCGAGAAACCTGAAAATATCTCGTCATTTATAAATTTTTCATATTGTTTTGATCTTTCGCAGTCTCTTTCGGGTTTTTTTCAATAGCACATCGGATAGAATAAATAAAGCAATAATCATCTTTTATTTTTGATAATTTATACAAGCTTTCTTATCTTTGATTTTCTTTGGTAAATCGATATATGATCCTGCGTTCATAAATTCGTGTTTATTAAGGCCTCAAAAATCAGTTTGTTTACACAGCGTTTTAATGTCCATCCCAGAACCTCGATTTGGATGATTTGTCTGTTCTCGATGTGTTAATTTATTAAATTGTTTAGAAATAAAGTCGTTTATGTCAAAGATCTCGTCTTGCTTTTATAGTAAAATACATTGGGCAAATTTGCGTTTCATCACCGTTCACTAAAGTTCGTTCGTATTCACATTCCAAAGAGATATATCCTTTACTGTTTTTCACAGTTTCTTGAAATTTTTTCTATTAAACTCTTAATCTCTGGCCGCAAAATAGAAAGATATTTGTAAAGTGGTATGAAATTATCGTTTAAATTCGTTAAAATTAAATGTATTGCTTGAAAAGACCGTGTAATAGACGATAAAACTTCTACATCAATGATATTTTCAGATTTGTGTTTATCAATTTCTTCGATCATTTCAGACTTTGTTTTATCATTAGTTTCGATAGCCAATTTTTCAGCGATTGAATTAATTTTTCATCATTAAATAGATTGAGATTTTTCTTTTCAACTTTGAAATTTTCTCTTTAAATTCTCGTAATTGTTCAATATTGAACATCTTTTTTCGTGATCGTCAATTTGATTTTTCTTTGGCCCATTGTCTTAAATGATTCAATTCCTTGTAGTAAATGTCTTTGTTCTTTAAGTGAATCTTTGAGTTGTAATGTCGATCGAAGTTTCTTCTTAAAATTTTCTTTTTTGCAGAATGGACATGACATTTTGTCCACCCCGCCATTTATTAAGGAAAATTTTGAATGCTTCAATTTTCACTATTTAGTAAAAATATCTTTTTATTAAGGAAAAATTAAACTTTTATGGTTAAAATCCGCAAAAATTCAGTAGATTTTAAGGATTTTTCAAGAAACTCTAGTGTGATTTTTGCACATTAAGATGCGCAATTTTGACCCTAAAAAACCGTGTTTTAGGGTCAAAACCCCGGGATTTTGTATTTAAAAAATGTTGATTTTCAATTTTGTTACTCAAATTTTCTTCCTACTAAATAATGGAGCTACTAAAGGAGCTGAATGAGTTGGGTGAACTAAGATTCAAAGAGTATAAGAAATTAATTGGAAATTAGAAGAAAAAAAGAAATATAAGATTTTGAATTTGGAGAAACTGAAAGATAAATTTGGGATGACTATAATTGCCGAGTTTAGAAGATTATAAAGTACACTTACCGAACAGATTTTTGACTGGTTTTTGGATGAAAAAAAAGAATAAAGAATTGAATAAAAGAGCATTCCACTTGATTGTTACTGGAAAGAAGACTATTAAAGATAAAGACTGTGTTACAATTAACTTTGTAGAATAAAGATTTTTTATTAAGATTTCTGGATTTTTTTCATTAAAACAGCTTATAAATGTAGAAGCAAACATTAAACAGTAAAAACAGCTATAGATTCGGTTATTTTCCATTCGTGAGTTACTGTTTTGATTTCTCAGATTTGTTTATGGTTCAATGGACAGTATTTACATTGATTTTCTGTTTACTCCAAAAGTGCGCTAGAACCCTTACATTCATATCTACTTATATATATATATATATATATATATATATATAATATATATATATATATATATATATAATCTTTATAGGTTTTATAGTATTAATTTAAAGATAACTATAATAAACAAGTTACTTAGAAAATACTTAGAAAAGTACCAGATGTATACATTGAAATAAAAAAAGAATATTACAAAAGTATCGTCTTGCACATGAAATGGTAAAATTTTCAAGGCAATTTAAAAAAGTTTGTTGAAATGCAAAGTTTCTAGCACTAAAATCCCTAGATAGTATACAATAAATCTATCAGGTAACATGTTTTATAAGACGAATGGAGTGAACCTAAAAGCAGATAGTATTTAAAAACAGAATTAGAACAAATATAAATCAATTTTAAATGCATAAATCACATTATACTAATGGATTTTTTCCTTTTTATAAATTTTATATCTCCTTTAAAAAAGATGTTTCACAATAAGTATAATGAGATAGATCCTTGAATTTTACATCATAATATATAAATACATTAAAATTAATTCATTTATGATCGCTTAAAAACAAGATATTGTACTTATTATGAACGATAAATTATTGATTCACGAAGTTAGTTGTATAATAAACTTATTAACTATTATTTAATAATGTCTAGTTATTGCTTTGGCTTCAACTCTCATGCTTATAATATAGATGCTGTGAGTTTTAACCAGCAATGAACTTTTATAAATGTTACCCTACTACAATAGAATAGAAGGACTTGTTTACATGTCCTCTCAACTATGGTCAACTGAAAGTTTGTCAATCCATTAGAGTTAGGCAGAGAGCCTTTGGGACTTCTGCAGTTCACATATTGTACTCCATGCTCTTAAGAGTTCTGCCAAGTTTGCCCAGTAAAGTTCTGAAACATATACTCGGATCATAAATACGTTATATAATATCCAAAATATTCACTACATAATCTTTTTAAGAAATAACCGTTTCAATGGCTAACAAGTATTTTAGAAAATAACTTTACAGTTCCTGAACAAAATATGTCAAAACTTTCAATAAACTTATAATTTAAATTGAATAAATCTTTAATAAATTATATATCAGACAGTTTGCCATTACTGGACTTTTCGGGTGGTTTTCAGTGAGACTATTGCAGTATATTTACGTTTTAGACGATGAAACATGTTGTGTTTGACATGTACCCTTATACAGTTTCCAATTATCCCCCTTTTCAAATAGTCCTTTAATGTATTTACAGTAAACAACAAAAGATAAGAAAACGTCAGGTTTTGAGTGCTTTGTCGAGTTCCTAGTAAAGCTTCATTATTATAACTCATTTCATTACAAAAGATCCTGAGTATGGACAGTAAAATTCATTTTACAAGCCACAGGAAGACATGACAGCAAGACTGCTAGTCACGTTGTAAGTAAAAGGCCTTAACTTTAGCATAATGAATTACAAAGTTCATAATAATTTTTTATAACAGAAAAAATGTGGCATCCTTCTGAGTTAATATACGATTAAAGTATCTATCCCTAAATTTCTCTTTATAACATTTGTCAACGTGTCGTTTACTACAGTAGAAACTTATTTACGTATTGCGACCTTCAAATATTAAATAACATGAGGCATATGACGATAAAATTTTAATTCCAAATGACCCCACATTATAAATTCGCTCTACGAGAGAACTAACGAGCTTGCAAGCCGATAGACATCGCTGAAACTTGAAATAACGTCATCAGAAAGGATTTCTCTAAAGCCTTTCACAGATACAATACTGCTGAGGGCTGTGGCTCCATTCGGTTGAAACCATATTTCTATGAAGAGGACCTGCAAAGCTTTAATTTTTGGCTGCAAAAATTTGCGTAGCTTTTTCACGTAGTGTTTGAAATTATGTGTAACAGTTCCATCACGCTCTTAAAAATTATGTCCAATGATGCCAATTTTAGAGACCGCATACCACACGTAATTTTAGGACTGTACAGTGGCTTTTGATCCATTTATAGTGGGCTATAGTGAAAATCTGCTTTTGTACAGATTCGTTGCAAAGGAAGTGAGCTTCATTATTCATTATTAAAACAGCATTGTGCTTTGCAAATACATTAAGCATTCTACCACAAAAAAAGTTTTGCTGATCAACATCACGTTCGTGAAACTATTGAACGATGATCTTAGGATGGAATTTAAACTCTCGTGGGAAAATGTGCTGTGGCGATCGACATGATCGTCTAACGTCGAGGCACGCCGTCTAGTCGAACGCTTAGGACTTAAGATCTGACACTGTCTACATTTTGCTGTAGTATGATCTGTAACATACTTTCTTTGTAGCTGATCCTGTTGCACGAAAAGAGTCTCCCAACAAAGTATCGTGTTTCTATCAGATAACGAGCCATTACGCTCGACATTAGATTCGCTAAGTAAGCTCTGTTAAACAGAGACGACAGATTCATTCGATTAAAAAAAAATATTGAACAGGAAACGCAAGATGTTGAATGGTTCACTGCGCGATTGCTACAAAAACTGGACGCTCTAACCTACAGAATGACGCCGCACATGTGATGCTGACAGTTCACCTCCACTGACACTATGCTACTCAATTTCATCTATTATTTGTTATTCTGCGCTGCATAGAAGTGAAGGTGAATACACAACTGTAAATCTACATGCCAGATAGTTATTTTAACTTCATACTTTAAAAACCTTTACTATCAAATGTCATACAAAGAATATTGCCAAGTTATAATTGGGAGTGCCGATGGCGGAGCGGTCTTAGTCATTGGACTTTGGGTCTGAGTTAGAGATAGCGCAGGTTCAATCCTGTATGTGACCGTTGCACTTTTTATCAGTACCATCGACCTTGTACTGTATCGACTCTCCCCCTTATTCTGTCTGATAAGATCCATGCACAGGCCAGTGGCCCATGAGGACGGACAGAATAAGGCTTAAAAGGGTCTCTCCTTATATATATATATATATATATATATATATATATATATATATATATATATATATATATAAATGTGTACTGATATATCTCGTACTATTTTCCGGTTCCATTCATTCAATCAGGTCAGGGGAGTACGCGTATAGCGAAAACAATACTTTCCCCATATTTAGGCTGTAAAATGCCACCAACAAAAGCTTGTCCCACCCAGCCCAACAATCATTCCACATTGTGATCTCGATCTATCGACCAACTCTATTTACCTCTATACCTCTATGTTGGAGGTTAAAATATATGAATAATTTTATAAAACTATAAACAAATAAACTAAAATAAACAAAAAATATTTAAATTGTAATATTGTAATATTAAAAAATATTGCGTTTATTTATTAAATTTGAAGTATGGAAAATTAACACAAGATATAAATACACGGAGTAGTATGAAAAAATCGAACATCAAAATTTCGTACATAGAATCTCAACCACCGTCCTATTTAAAATCTATATCTTTATGATTTTATTATAATTATCTAGGCTTCATAATTTCAACGCAAATTTTCTTGATATAGTTTTGCTTTTCTGAACTTTTTGAAACTGTTAAATGTTGGGAGAAATAATGCTCAAGCATGATTTTAGCTATCTCAAATATATGCATTGAAATACTCTGATTGCCAGACATGTGTTTATCAAACAACACCTCTTAAACCTTTTGGACTCTGAAAGAAAGCTTATAAGAGTTTATATGTTTTATAACATTATAATTTTAATCAGAATTTTACCCAATCATTTCGTTTGCCTTGGGGTCAAAAAATTATGTATAAAAAGATTGATATTTCCATCTACATACATGAACAAATAATAAACATTAAAATAATTACCAAATTTAAAGAAGATTGTATTATTTAATCACTATATATTTTTTAATTTAAACACAAATAAATTTTGGAAAGGCAAACACACCAAACTATCACTTACTCTTCGGAACTAATGGGTATCTTGTTTCTGGATCAAAAATAATACCGCTGAGTCTGAGACTGCTAGTTTTTTTAATGTTAAGTGGGCTTTAATTTGTGATTAGAGTAGGATTAGGCATTCAGGAGAAAGTTAGAATGGCTGAGATCAAGCTATATTAAGAATGTGCATATGTATATGAAAGGCCAAAATTAACTAAGTAAACACTATGAGTCACAATACCGACGCTACACCTTACAAAACCCATAAATATTATTTACATAAATGTGGCCACAGATACAAGGTTAAAATACAATACTAGACTCTAAATATCGTATCCACTCCTCGGTCAGTGTTCTATGTACACTATTATCTTACAGTTCATTGGATTAAATATTATTTGCTAACGTATTAGAAAAGCCCTCGGGCTTACTGTCTAAGGCGTTTTAATGTGTATCCAAGCTAAAAATAAAGCAGGATTGGTCATTCTTGCGTTTCACCGTAGCACTATTATAATTCAAATTCATGTTGTGCATTCCTGACTCTCCACATTTCGGCGGTTTGTGGCAGCACTGAGACGTTGTACCATGAACGGTTGGTCGGGGCGGGTCCATCCTAGGGGTCTGTGGGGTGTTGTGCTGGCATTGTGCGTGAGGAGTGTGAGTGAGATAAAACACCATGTATATATTATTTATTTCTAAAATATTCTTATTATTTATTTATATATTATTGTTATTAGGTATTATTAATAGTTTTTGGTTCTTAATAGAAAATGATAGTTGTAATATTATTTTGTGTTATGATTGTATAACTATATTTTTATTTTTTATTTAGAAGTATCATATTTATAATTTTTTAGTGTTTAGATTATTGTTTAATTTAATGTATTTAGTAAAGTAGATTAGTGTTAATATTAATTTGGTTAATATTTGTTAATAATTATTGTTCAGACAGGTTAAGTGTAAGAAAGGGCCATGAGGCCCTAACTTTGCCTGTTTAATAAACAATTTTTTATTTCATTTCATACTGTGTATTATACCAACATCGCACAAGCCTGTGAGAGAGTAATGCCAAATGAATAAATGATTTATTTCCATCAGCAGTATATTATCTATTTACAAAACCTGCAAATTGACTGGCCACGTAACCAGTAGTGTGGCCAGTTTTTATAAGGCAAAGATAAAAATACAATAATATTTTTTCAGTCTAGCACATAAAGTTTAAATATTCAAGAAAGACGCAATTTATGACATATGTTGTATACTATGGAAATAATTAAACTATATAGAGTCTAATTACCTGATTCAAAAATTCTACATCTTGTTTAGTCATTAGCCAACTTTTCAACAGTGAACCAAATTCCCTAAGTCTAATGCTCTGTCTTATATAATAAGGGACTTGATTAAAATATTTAGGTGCAAGGTAACTATAGGAATGCCTAAAAATGGATTTGTTTACTTTAATTAGTCTAACATTACCTGCAGAACAGCTCCTAGTATTATAGTGATATATTAAATATTTTATTGTTATTGCCACTTCTCCTATTTAGAACAGACTTAAAACTTAAAACACGAAAATATGACGGAAAGGTAGTATATTTAACGTTTGGTATAATGGAAAGGAGGTTTCCCTTTTCTGCTTTTTTAAAAATAATACGTATAAAATAATTTTGAGAGATTCGTAATTTATCGATCAGAGTTTTAAATGTGCCTCCAAAGCAGACGATACCATATTGTTTACGAGAGTGAATTAAAGCAAAATACAACGATCATAACAATGAAGTTTCACAAAAATGTCTAAAAAATATTAAAAAAAAGTTCGAATAGATGATTTTATTTTTTCTGTGTAGAGATAACTTAATATATGTTCGTCCCATTTAAGCTGTTATCAAAAATAATTCCCAAATATTTTATGCTCTTTACACATTTGATTGTTCCACAGTTACAAACAAGTAAAATCACAGTGAGTGGAATGGAACTTTATCTCAAAAGGTAAATCGCCACCACTTGGATCAAATAAGGATATACCTCCTTTTCCCCTAAACAGAAAACGGGTAATATCCACTGTGTTTAGTTCTGTCAAGGTGGTCTGTATGATTTACGGTACTCCTGAATTTATCCACAGAATCCTGTTCATATTTTGCATTCTAAAAGTGTGTGGTTAAAGCTTTCTTCTCTTAGCCATCTCTCTAGCAACTTTATCGAAGTTAATTGACATTACTGGACTATAAGTACTAAAAAATACAAACCTAAGATGCTATGCACACACACACACACACACACACACACACACACACACACACACACACACACACACACACACACACACACACACACACACACACACACACACACAAACACACACACACACACACACAGGTAACGTGAATAAAAAAATACCTATAACATTTAGTTATTATATCATTATGATTAGAAAAAAACATGTTTCTCTAAAGCAGTCAACACAAACAATGCTAACTTAATATTCAACTAACCAACAAACACCATTTTAGGTTGCCTCTCTGTACACATGCCCTAGTTGTATATTGCAATATAACTTCTACTTATGTTATATTACTTTACTTGTATGACAGTAAATACACATCGTGTTTGACTTATTACTGAGTGCTTGTTAGAGGAAAGTATGACAAAGAGGGAAAAACAACATTACATTACATACAAACAAAGCAAATAGCATAGCGTATATATTTAAAGAAATATTTTTTATCATTCATTAGTTTAACACTTTTGGTAAAAACCATTTTGTTGTAAAAATACTACACGAATGTTATAAAAATTAACATATACACTACACTATGAGAGGTTTTTAATTAACCTTAAGTATAATGCTCCTGTTCGTCGATTCGTAAAAGTGAATATAAATCCAACCTTAGGTACATTAACAATTTGAAGCTATTAGTTACTAATAATAGACTATTATTATGTGACTTGTATTAAATAATTTCATAACGATAATTTTTTGTAATTAATATAAAACTTAATTTTAACAAATATTATATAGGTAATTTGTAACTTTTATAACTTAAAATAAACACAAATGAAAACTATTAGTATGCAGTACAGAATATTATACTGGCATGAATGGTCAATTGACATATAAGAGATATATTTGTATATATTGACTTCATTATTTAGTTAAATTTCAAACCAACGATACAGCTGCTTAAACTTTGTCTTTAGGTTCATTATTTTAAGCTGAAAAAATAATTTTAAGCTAAGAAAAGTATATTTTTGTATAAATTAATATAATGATTTCCACATAAATGCCACGTATATATATATATATATATATATATATATATATATATATATATTAATTTATATAAATATATATATGCATATATAAAATCAAGACTATTATATTAGCATATCCTTAATAACTAGCATATGCTATATATATATATATATATATATATATATATATATATATATATATATATATATATAAACAATAGAAGAAAAAGGCTTGCAATAGAAAAAAAAATACAAACAAAAAAAAGGATTTGTGTGAAGTCTTTTTCTTCTATTGTTTAAAGAAGCCTCTGAGCATTTATTTTCTGCATATAGTATATATATATATATATATATATATATATAATACATATTTTTCTCCCGCTGGAGTGTCTCATATGGCATTGAGCGATACCAACTATTGCTAAGTACTTCCAGTTGTAAACAGTGTAAAGTTTTGTAAGTGCATTAGAGTGAGAGTATTATTATTCATCATAGCTTTAAAAGGTGATTGAATAGCACCCACATTTCGAAACATTCCGTTTAATATAGTTTCAATTTAAAATACTAGAAATCATAAAAAGACTGAAATCCCACATTACTTGTGGAATGCTTCTCTGAAGTCTATTAAAACTCATTTCCTTCTTTAGATGTCCTTTGTACATATAGAAAACAAATTTTTTCAATCCTCAAGAAGACGATAAAAGAATGTTTTAGCCTGTTTAGTCAAAGGTTTTAATGGCTATTAGCTAAATCTCATCTATGGACATAAACCATCATAGATATTTTAATTTCTATGTAGCTTGTAAAACTTACAGTGTACAGATCAAATCTGTTTAAAGACATTCTTCATTAAGATACATTTACATTTTTATTTCAAGCTAGCTTATATCAATAGTAAAGGTCACCAAATAATTTCATTATATGTGATGACGTCTTCAGGCCAAACGAATTATGTCACAGAAAGACACATGTGATTGTCCTCAATTTCCTTACAAGTATATTTCCTCTAATATGTTATTTTTGGCATTATTTTGTCTAAAAGACCAGTGTAAGAACTCTAGCTAATGTCATAGTCATTTAAACAAATCTCATAATACCATAATCCAATACTGTATTGGCTATATAGATATTAAGTTTCTTAAAACTTCATACTCTGCGTGTTATTTCATTAACAATATTTCTTACTGACGTAAAAATGGATAGACAGAGAGAAAATAACATTTTCTCACCAAATCTCATACAAAGAAAACTGCCTTATTAGGGTTTCTTATTGTAGTTTGACAACAGCACAGCATATAGAGGAACCGGTTAATTTGTGTTTGCAATAACATTTTAAGCACTCTGAAAGGAAAAATAAATAACACTTTAAACAATCCCATGTTTTGTTAGAATATGAATTATGAGTAATATATGGCCAACGTATACTTTATAAATCATATACATAAATTCTATTATTTTAGCAAATAATTTGAATGTAGTTTCCTAAAATAATTTTATTGATAAAGAACGGTCAACACAGCTTTTTGTATATAGCAAAGTTTGGCTAATCCGCGTAAATTATAATATTTACTGCAACTCAATTATATGACTGACATTCAATCATACAAAATCATCCCTGACACATTTCGCAAACTGTTTATCAGGCTGCAATTTAAATAAAGCGCATATCTGCATTAATGAGTTAACAGTTTGATGTTGGCATGTGATATTTATAAAAAAATTTATTCATTATCTCACTATATTCAGTTATTCAAATATTTAAAATGTTAATCAAATCTCTTCTAAATAAAGTTTTAAATATTAATAAATGTATTTATATTCTGAATTTACTTACATTCAGAGATTTGCATAGCAATACAAATATTTTTATTGGTTCTGTATTAAAAATGTATGTTAATATTTTAATTGAAATTGATTTGGATATTTAGACTGAGTTTTTTTACAACACTTTTTAATTTGAGTTTACTTGGTTTTACCGATTTTAAAAACAACCTTTCGAGCACTATTATCAGTTTTGTTCTTGAAGTTTTGTTTATGTACTAATATTTACTAAGGTATTTCCAAAATAATCTAATGGTTTAAATTTGTTATTGCCATTGGTTATAATAAAAACTAGATATTATTACAGAAGTTTCTATTTGGAATGCATTATAGAAATTGCTACAATTTCCAGAGCGAGTGGCTTGGAAAAGCAGTTGTAGCACAACTATCTTTACTAGAGCTAAATTTACCTGTTAAACTGTCCGAGTTACAGTCTATATCCTTAATTATATATAGATCATATATATTAATTTAGCTAATGTCTTACGCGTTTAATGACATAGGTTAATGTTTGAATTAGTGTAATTTTCTCTTAATAACGGTATGAAATAAATAAAACAAGTTTCTGAATGATATGAGCACATGCGTGAACTACAGAATTACCAGTTAGGAAAATATACATCCAGAAGTATATTGATTATAAATCATTGGCCTATTACTTACGAAGAAGAACTTCTTCATTTACCAACTATTATGCTAGTGATATATTCATTTTCAAATATTGCAGATAAGCCTGGTATAAACCGTAAGGTTAATTTGGGAAGGATATTAGATATTAAGTAACACCTTTATACTAAGTCAAACATAAAAGTATAATAATACAAATTTCTTATATTTCTCGCTCCGAAAGTATCAAATTTTTATGAAAGTTTTAAGTTAGATATAACGGATTCAAAATCCCAGTTATAATGAAACTTTTAACGCTATAATAATTATGAACTTCAAGGTAAGCTGTTTAAAATAAGTTTAATATTAAAATTCATTTTAGAAATAAATATTGTTTAAGTTTATTAGAAATGTAAATCTATAAATACGACATGTTCAGATAATACCAGGGATCAATTTAATAACGCAACTGTGACGTCAGACTCTGGAAATGTTCAGCTCAAAAAAATTTTGCGTAGTGTTACTTCAAAGGAAACAAACAACAATCCGATTAATTTGTACCAAATGCGCATTCATGCGACCAATATAGTTTTTGCGGTGGCCGAAATATTATAGAGGTTTCCTTTGTAAAGCCAATTTTTAATCTCAGCTTTTAATATTATCCAGCTAATTATTAACACAAAGAAGTATAATAAGGATAATTTTGAGGAGAAGCCGCAGATATCCTTCTAATCTGTTATATAATGAGTTTCCTGTTTTAAGTGTAAGGCAATTATATATAAAATCTCTTTTACTGCATATACAAAAATACAAAGATTTTATTTTTATAGCGCTTTACCACAACTATACTACCAGAAATAGAATACAGTTTGGATATCAGATACCAAGACCAAATTGTTCCATAGAAAAATGTAACTCTTTTTACATAGCTCATGTGCTTTATAAAAATCTACCAGAGCACATATTGGAGGCAGAGGGTGGAAGTGTAGCCGAGTACAAGCGAAGGGTGGGTCGGTTGTTGCTCAGCCTGGGTGATGCTGCTGCAGAGGCACTGATTCGTTCCAGTTACCAATAAATTACGAAGAAGCCTGTTAATAGCAAATTATTTGGGAATATCGTATGAGTAGGAATTATTATTGTGGGATGTGGTTTGGTGGTGCTGTTGGATTGTTTTCATCCATCTAATAGTAATATGGTGGTTAAGCGGTGCCTAAACTGTATAGAGATGGTGTGTGTGTGTTGGGTGTGTGTGTGTGTGTGTGCGCATATGTATGCGTATAATGTATGTAAATCAAATCAAATCAAATCGTTTAATTGCAGTTGACAATATACATTGCATAGCAAACGTCAATTTTCATGTCTAAATTTTTTCCATTCATCCCACATCAAGGCCACATTTAAACTTACAACATTCAAACATTTCACTCCCCATTCATTCCATGCCAATTACGCCCACTTTCGGCGCTGGAGTCAGTTTCCTCATCGCGTGGTCTCCCAGTTGAATGCCAGAAACTCATCAACACTGTAGAAAAGCGTTTGACGCCAGGCAGAGTTTTGATACGAGTTTTTAACACCTTGGGCGTTGAGGCATTTTTAATTTTGTTTGGCAATCTGTTTATAAAATGAACACCTGCCTGCGAAGGCAAATGTTCATAAACCACCGTTCTGTGCAATTCCCGAACGGTAGTTATCTCTGCCTCTTGTCTCATATTCATGTATGTCTCGTCCTCTGGTTAAGGCACATTTAGACAAACAATATAAGGTTGTTTCTATAAGGTTGTTTCTAAGATGTAGAGACATGGCAAAGTTAAAACAGTTGCAAATTTTTAAAACGCTGTCCTGCACGACTCTCTGAAGTTTAAATTAGCGATAATGCGAATTGCTTTTTTTTGTAATTTTGAAAACTCTCATAAAAATGGTTGTTTGCACAGGCTCCCCACAAAACGATTCCATACGAAAGGTGGGGATAAATTAGCCCGTAGTACGCCCGTAATCAGTACCTGAACTTGGGCAGTATTTTGCCAAAGATCTTAAGACATAAACTCCTGAGGATAATTTGGCACAAACATAAATCAATGTGAT
This sequence comes from Homalodisca vitripennis, assembly GCF_021130785.1. NCBI lineage: Eukaryota > Metazoa > Arthropoda > Insecta > Hemiptera > Cicadellidae > Homalodisca > Homalodisca vitripennis. Next base: position 3,267,293 of record NC_060213.1, read on the forward strand.
TTTTCCATGTCAACCCTCGATCAAGGTGTAATTCCAAGGAACTTTGAAGAATAGACTTCTTCCAATAATGTATCTGCAACCATAACAGCAGGACCTCTTTCAATATCTATAGAGCGCATTGAAAAGTTTTAGGGAAATTTGATTTTGATGAGTTTATTTGAAGATTGAGGCTATTGAAATGTTGGACACAATTGTTAAGGTCAACAAAAGGTCTGTATTTCTAAATTTTTTTTGTACCTCCTCTAAAACAGAGAGTCGTGTCATCTGCGTACTGCACAGGCTTTCCATGCAGTAGTGATGATTCAATGTCATTAACATATATCAGGAAAAGAATTGGACTGAGTATTGATCCCTGGGGAACTCCATATCTCAGTGCAGTAGGTTTTGAAATTTGATTCGAAATTTGGACGACCTGTGTTCTATGGTTTAGGAATGAACTAATCCATAAAAGTGGCACGCCTCGAATGCCGTGGGATTCTAATTTGTCAAGCAGTGTTTTGTGTGTCAACACAGTCAAATGCTTTTGAAAGGTCAATAAATACACATTAATGTGTGATTTATGACCTTCAATTCCCTCTACAACCATATCGACAAAGATTCACTATAGCGTCAATTGTCGACTTTCCCTTTCTGAAACCAAATTGGTCGTCTGAAAAGTTGGTTGAGTTTGTTTAAAAAATTTAGCAGTCTTGACAAAAAAAAGTTTTTCGAATATTTTGCTCAATACAGGCAAAATAGAGACAGGCCGATAGTTATTTACTGAATTGGGGTTATCTTTCTTATGAATTGGATGCACTTTTGCCAATTTTAGGAGAGAGGGAAAGACTCCTGTTAAGTATATGTATTGTATATATATATATATATATATATATTTATATATATATATATATATATATATATATATATATATATATATATATATATATATACAATTTTTTACAATAATGTATTTTGTACTAATTAAACCGATCTTTTGTAAATCTTTATGTTAAACTATGGTACACAAATGTAAATTAAGAAAAGACTGATTGATGGACCTATAGTCTATATGGGGAATTATTCATTGAAATTATGGAAGTGTATATGTTATTGTTTTGTGTGTATGAATAAAAAGATTTTGATTTGATTTGAATTGTAATTAGTTTATTTAAAGATATCTAACAGTTTTTATGTTTTATTGCGACAACAACAAATCATCAATAACTGATACCAGACCTTGTCTTTGAATGGAAAATCGTACATATAAAAAGATTAAAGAACACTTATTTTAACTATTACTATAAAATTAAACACTTCATATCTTTACAAACTCACCAAAGGAAAGGAAGGTGAAGTATGAATAAATTTACTGAATTTCACTAGAGAACTATCCTTGGAAGATATCATAGATGAAAAACTTATTATTTTAGAAGTTTGATCAGTTTAAGGTAAAGATATTATAACGACTACCAATGTTAACACACAGTAGTTGTTTTTTATTTTGAAAAATATAGTTTAAGTATAGTTTAACATACATAAATAATGATGGGTAATATGAATTTTTTGCTGCATTCGGATATTAAGATTATGTTTTAAGAAAAATATTGGTCCTCTTTAAAAAAAAAAAAAAATAATAATCAGCTCAAAACCACATAAACTTATCATAGTTCACTTCCATGTATTTATTACAGTTTATATGATGTTATTTCTGAAAAACAAGGGAGGGTTATCAAAAGTTAATTTTGTATTCTTCGTTCGAGTGTAGATAAAAAATATGTATATTTTTTCTCATAATGTTGTAAATAAGTTAAAGTTTATTTATAAAAATGTAAATTAAAAAACAACCTTCGCATTGTATCAGAACATTGGACTGGTTCAGTTTAAAGGTGTACAAAAAATGTAACACCATTTTAAAGCTGTATTATTTCGGAAGATAAATGAAATTATGTAATATATTAAAATTAGAGTTTATACCTTTCAATAAAAGAAAAATATCATAAAACTTATAAATCACCATTTCATTTGATAATTCGATTTAGTACATTAAAAATTTGATACAAAAACCACTAACACTACATCTAGAGATCTGCAATCTGATCTCTTGTTCAGGTAAATAACTAACGTAACACATAATTACAAACTAGGTTATAATATACAATTCATACCAGACCGCTGTTACACGCGTAAGTCAGGAATCACAACCACCTTGATGTATGTCTACTTCAATAACTCTAAAACGTGCACTTAATAAAATACTAAATACAGTACTAGTTAATATAGGTCATAATATTCCTGCATTCGCCGACCAATCACCTACGGTTAACCAGAGGTAAATTTTAAATGGTAATCGTCACGGCAGTAACAAGATGGCGGCAAGAAAGGAAGGAACAGGAGTGAGCCTTTTTTATTTGTTCATGCTAGATAACATTTGTTATGCTAATATGTGACTCCGCATTGGCTTATTACAAATATCTAATCCGTTTGATGCTTTTAATTTACTTTTTAGTTCATGTTTCAGATTTGGCAAACAAAGCGGGCTAATATCGACTGATAGTTCACTAACTGGTTGGTCTTCCAAATTAATGTAAGTACCCTCGATTAATTTCCTTTATATAATTGAGGCTACCTGTGTATTATATTGTGCAATTGTTTTACTTTTCTGTATCACTGAACGATGGTATACGTCCGGGAAAAATCTTGTATCCTTCACAATCCTGCCATCGTCTAAAAGAAAGTTCAATCATATTATATGTTTATATAAACAACAGCTTCGGAGATAATGTGTTCAATTATTTTTGTTATGTTAAAAGACGTATTTTGTAATTTTATGTTCTTTCTGGCTAATAGTAAATCTGTTTAAGTGATAAAAATTATTAACTTTAAAAATTTTTTATTTAAATAAAATAAAATTTAAATAATTTATTGTATGTATGTATATAGTTCAGTTTCAGATTAAATATCTGGTTGTAATATCACGTTCTGCAGACTAAAAATTGATCATAAAAAATAAAACAATGTATTGAAAAGTAGTGGTGATACCTGTATTTTGTATATTGTACTGAACTTTTATTAACTGAAAAAACTGCCACAACTATCAAGCATATTTATTTCCGTGTTGTTGACTCACAAATGTATAAATAAAACAAAAATATTGAAGGAATTATAAATCTAAAGTTTATAAAAATGTAAAATTTAAACTCTTTTGCGAGCATTTTTTAACGTCCTAAGCTATAGATAATTAATAGAAGGGTTTGTACTTAAGAAAAAAGATTAAATAAAGGTGAGAAAAAGAATACAAGTTTTTAAAATTTAAAACAGTTTATTTTTATAACTACATAATTTGTAATAATATTGTGATTATAAAGAATTTATATTATAGGAAAAGCTTATATTCTGATCAGTAATGTTTTACACTGAAAAGTAAGTTCGTAAGCTTGTGTGGGTGGGAATATGAGGAAACGTCTCTCAAAATATACAACCCCTGAGGGCCGAATGTGATTGCAACTTTACAACTGTAATCCTTTTCTTTGAGATGCTAAAGGTAGTATTACTTTCCTAAAATATCTTTTCTAATAAGCTTAACCAAATCCTTTCTATAAATACTCACCGTGCATTCTATGTATTTTTATGAATATAATAGTTTCTATAACAGGAAAGATGTTAAATAATGTAAATAACAATCTAAACGTTTTAAATGTAAACTATTTTTCCAGTTATTAATAAATTTGGACTAAAAGAGATGAAGATGACATTTACGTAAAAATTAAATTGACTGTGAATTTTGTAAACAGTGGATCATACCTAAAAACAACTTAAATAAATACTATGACATAGACATTTGCAGTCTGATAGATCATAAAAAACTCTGATAGATCATGTCGTGAGCTCAAAACATGTTTAGAGTACTGAAAGGATTTGAAGGGTTTAGACTTAAAGTACATTGCAAAATTAATATTATGAAATTCGTTAAACGTGATTTCTCCAGCTGATATATTGTCGATCAAATTTATTTCATCACAATAATTGTGATATAATATAATTATCATATAAACCTTTATTGAAACTTCCATTATAATTAGTAAAGTGAAGTTAATGTCTGACTCTTAAAAAACAAATTATAAGTACTAATCTAAATTGCATTAAACGTATTATGTAAGAGACGTATTAATAGCATTTCGAATATTTGCCTACTAGAATCTCATTATACGCAAAAGAAACAACTGTTTCTTTCACGCTAATATAATTAATTGAATATTACACTAGAATACAAATTATAATATTGTTATATAAATTAAATTACCAATACCCTTTCAGAGATACCTATTCTATAGAGACCATACTGTTCATAGTAGCGTTATTTCTGTAGGGTATCTTTCAATATGATTAGTAACGAACTTTTGGAAATCATAACATTTTCTAATGTAAATTCTAGCAAAGGTCCATTAACGTCACTGTTGATGACCACTAATTTCACCTTATTGCCCACTTTGTTTAAAACGTGTTCAGTAATACTTCTAGGTTAAAATATAGGCTATGTAGGGTGTTTGGGAAATTTAAGAAAAGACATCTTAATAATATGCCCCGATCAAGAGAGTTATTCCTCAATTATTTATAGGTCACCTTCTATTACTAAGTTATTTTAAACATGAATGTCCTTTTAAATTTAACGAATAAAGTATTTTTAAGCTTTTAGGACGATTCAAAAAAACTTTACCAAAGTTCATTATAAATATATTCATATCCTTGCTTCAAACCGTTTGTTTAAAACATGTACAAAGTAAATATTTGGATAGGATATTAGCAATAGCTTATAAATCCCCAATATATACAATATACATTGTTCGATGCTAGACCAGTCGCTTCACTGATTAAATTTATCTTAGGTAATCTTGGATTCCCAGAAGGCATTTATTTTTAGGAGAGAATCAATTCTTTTCATCACTCAGTTTGAACAAAATTTTACGGTTTGTAATAAAAACTAGAAGGCAAACGATTTTGAACGTTAATATATTGTGTGAAACTTTTATTGTTATCACAGAAGAAAAAGAATGAGGGCCAATAATTTTTATTATACGTTATGTGTATACATTTTAAATACACTACAATATTCTCATGTGTTTAATATATCTTCAAAGAATATTCGTAAACTATACACTGTTCGTAAACTATGATCTTTTTAGTACTTTTGACATACATAGTAAATCTACTAAAGTTGATACTCGTTTTATGCTTTTACATATAAAGTTTATATGCATAATTAAGTATTCAGTAAAAAGTATAATGAACAAGATGAAACGTTTCTAAAATGGTTTGGCGCAGATGTTGTAAAGTATATTTATGTAGCTTCTCTTGTGTTTGTTTTGCTAATAAAACTGTATTGCTTTTAACCGTGACAAAAATATTGAACTTCCCTCAACAACTGTTGTCCATAAACTTTGCACTCCTAAAGGAATATTGGAAAAGTATTGGCACTCATATCTTATAATACTAAACGTAATATTTTACTGTATTTCTAAAGATTATTCGCTTAAATTTATAGTAAAGTTTAAGTCAATAACGTAATTAACTCTGTGTTCTGAAAGTAAGTAACTTATTAATGTTGAATAATTATATTATTTAATGCTATTAGTGCATATTTACGTTTGTATGAAGCTGTATTCAATTATTTTCAATGATTCATATATTATCATATGAAATCATTCATTGTAAAAAAAAAACTTTGAACAAAGAATATTTAATTTCCTGTTACACACTTTATATTCTTGAAGGTACCAATAATATTTAATATTCATGAATATATGAGGTGTCCAGTGATTCTCTGGACAAAGGTATATCACATTCTTATTTAAGTCAAGACACACTATTTCACTATATGAACATGGGTCTCAGTTACTTTATGATCTGTATGTATGTAACTTTTAATTATCTATTAAAAGGAAAACAATTAATCATAAAACACTTTATTTTATAGTTTACAGATTAAATAATATACCTTCTGGGTAGAGAGGGTATTACAGCGCCAAAATTTCCTGAAATGTGATCTCCTCACTAACTCTTAACATTCATTAAAAAATTTTACTTCTTTTACTGTATAAATAGTCTAGAAATCATATTTTTATAATCGGTTTATAACTCATAGGATTGTAGCACCTTAGTTAAACATTTGTTTATACTGTTCTGTTCTCGTTCGTATCATGATTATCCAAAAGACCAATGTAAGAATTTATTCATATATGTAAGAAACACTGAGCTTATTAAAGGTACATATTATTATATTATACTTGACTGACCTTTTGCCTATAACATTATATTCATCTATTATTAAACCATGTCTGCAACAAGAAAATTTGATGAACAAAAATGGATCGCATAACGTCTTACTATTCGTTAATATTTAATTACAGTGTTCATGTCCAAATTGCTACAGTGAATTTGGACGCATTTTACAACAATTTTACAACATTTAGACGCAATTCTTTGAATGTTCCTCATTGTAAAATCCTGAATTATCAGGAGTGTGAATTAGGCTACGGAAAAGGAATGTTGTAAAAGTTTGAGCATTCTTATATGGACAGTGAAAACATTAGGTAAGTTGTAATTAGGTGATGATATCTTACAAAAATGGCTTTGATGTAATAGTTTTTCGCTCAACTAGGAAATAAAATCATATCTTCTCTAACTAACGAAATTGTTAACATCTAAGACTTTCATCCTACTAAATACTTCAGCAATTAAAAGTGTGCCGGATAGCGAATAGAAATGGTATATTTGGAAACACTGATATAAATTTCAAGGCAACTGACTTAATAAAAATATGATTTGTAGAAATTAATTGAATTTAACTCATTCACAGCTAACTAAAATTTAAGCAATGATGACCTACATAGAGTGTTAAATCTTATATTATTTTACGTTTATTTCGTAGTATCAATTCAACCATTTATCAAGTCACGTTCAGCCTATCGATTGTGTATGGGTTTCAGCAGGTTTTAAACCAATACATAACCATAACAAAAGAAAAAGATTAATAGCAACTAAAATTATCAAACGTATTACTTTACCAGTTTTGTACAACAGTTCAAAAGTTATACAGAGTGTCCTATAACTGCAAGGATATCTGCAAAGAGAGGGAGTGGGACCAGTACCACAACCTCTCCGTGGTGTGGCAAAAACTATATAAGAGTTTTGTTATATTTGAAACTTGGAACAGACCTTCTCTTTCCATACATTAAACAGATAATGATGCTTTCTCATCTAATCTTAAGTAATGCTAAAACTAGCAAAAATGCTAAAGATTTTACCTGGGTATGCCGGCTCAGAATGTCACTAAGGAAATACGAAAAAACAAAAAGAAAATGTTATAATATTTTAAGGTGACTTAAATATCTATGGCTAATATATTTCCAAGTTTACATGGGCTGTAAAGAATAAATAAGTAACTAGGGGTATGTTTTGGCCCATGTTAATATGTCCCTAACAACTGTAAGTCAATCCATGTACATTCAGCCACACGTACCAGTCAACCCCTCATAAATACAAGAGGTATATATCTGTCAACAGCTGTAGAGGATATACAAACAAGCTTTATTAAATTACTTGTCTGTATCGTTACTCAACTTTACTATTTTATCAATAAACTTACATGTCTATAACTTATATCTATTAACATGCGATACATTATTAAATGGTTGAGTACCTATTTTTAACATTATTAAATATTATGCTATGGAATTATCTATACAACTCATAATGTGTATTCCGTGTGAATTCCAATTTTTTTATGTGTATGTGTATATTACCATTAGTAATGTATATATTTTTATGGAACTTAAAATTTAAGTGGAGTCAAGTTATAACAAAATCCCTGAGTTTTAACAATAGTTTTAAGTGTGAGCGTTCAGAAAATGTATCAAGAGGTCCTTACATCTTAAAATCCTAACCTGTTATATCTATATCCTAGTCTCATGTTCCAGGTGACGTTCTTAATATGCCCTCTAACAAAAGAACTTCAAGTATCAGAGAGACTTTTTGTTTTTTTTTTAAGTTTAGGTAACACACCGTAAATGACACGTTATTAAACTTACAAAACTCAATCTTAAACTACTGCTTTTATAAATCCGAATAAAAGATATTTTTGTTATAGTCTATGAAGTAGATGAATATTTCACGAACGACAGCCGCTGCTAGGATCAACTGATAAATCTCAAGTCGGAGAGATTAGAGACAACAACCTATATTATTTCGTTAGAGCCGTTTTAACTGTAGAAAGACGAGGGAGTAATGTTGGAGTCAACGTTTCGAGCAAGGAAAATGTCAGAAGGATATCGGATTAGGCTGTGGGATGGACGCAAAATAGTGAGTCTTTTCCCGGTTTCTATCTCTGTGTATTTAAACCCTATGTGGTGTTATTGAACTATATTTAAAAATATCCTAATATGTTTTCCTTACTGATAAAATTAAACATATTTTTTTAATAAATAATTTATTTGTTGTTTATTTATTTTCTATCTTTTACTTTAAAATAGGTTTATGTATATGTTTCCGTTTTTCCGTTAGATAACTCCTAGATATGTGTCAAAGCCGGCCTATTGCTACCACGCTGTACCCCTTGGTATCTGCAATTCTCGACTCTTGTTAACAAAAAAACTACTCAAATGCTGTCGACTGTTATTAACTACCGCACACCTATTCAAAAATTGGGAAAATATCTTATTATTGTGATTGATATTCACGTCATAATTATTTATTTTTAAGCATGGAAAGTATGAATTATTGTTCGCTAACATAGAAATTACAAAAAAATATTTGTATATAATTCAAAGCCTGAGATTCCTAGTATTTCGTTCGTAGTAACGGAATATATGCTTAATTAGGGGCTTGTTGGCTTTTTTCAAATAAGTTTATTTTATTTCTGGATTTTTTTGAAGGTGAGTAGCAAAAAACTTCAAAATTATATCTTGACATAATATAATATTTTAGCAAAACACTATTTATAAAGCTATATATTAGTCTACTTTATGGTAGAAAATATTATGCTAATCACTGAAGTGGCATGTTATGAGTCATAATACGGTAGGTGGTATCTAGACTAAGCGGAAAACCATGTATAATGATAGTAATAATTATATTTGACTATATCTATCAAGACGTTTTTTATATATTTTGTAGACAGAAAAACATGCAGACAGAAAATATATAATTTTGATATTTCTCAATCTATAGGCATGTTGTAAAATTTTATACGTTGTCTTTGTTATCTCTTAAAATTTCATGTTAGTGATCAATCAGAGTTTATAAATAATGTATTCTATATTACCTACCTATTGTGTATGAATACTCGGATATTCTTGTGTTTAATGTAAATTTTGAGTCAGAATGTTAGGTAATATTGAAATATGTAAGAATAGTTTTAACATAAGGGTGTTTTTTACAGTCGTATTTTAGTCCTAATTAGCTTTCTTACAAATCGTAACTATTTGCAATGGCATTGCAATGTTTTGTTTATTATTTTTTTATATACTTACACCAAATAAAATAACAAAATAAAGTTATATGATAAGGTGTTATTTTAAAAACTTCAATAAAAACAATAACCGACAGTTCACAGTTTATGCTAAAAAAATATAAAGAAAATAGGAAAAATACGAATAGGATCGATTTGCTGAGCTAATAAAACACTCAGCGATGTTTAAGCCAGCCACAATATTAATGATCCGTGACTAGTTTATGTGACTGTAAAGGCCTATAAATGTCTTGCGACTCCCAGTATTCAAGATTTTGTTTTCTACTTCAAGATTTATTTGAAAACGGAGAGATGAGACAAAAGTTTTCTCATATCTATCTCTAATATTCTTTCAAATATAAAACTCGTTTAAAATACACTAAAGGAAAATATACAATTTTGTCCCTCATTCATGCCATAGATAATACATATTTCAGTAAAATTTACACGGCCTTCGACTATTTCATACTTTATTCATGAAAAAAACAACAATCATTCAAGTAATATAAAAATGCCATATATTTTAAATTTTGGATATCTAAAGAATAACTTAAATGTAACTTAATCTTTACTGATATCTAAAAATACTTGAATTTTTATAATATATACTTAACATTAATAAATCATTTTATAAAATAATAATACTTTATTAAAATTAATCATTAGAAAATAATTTTGTTTTTGTGGGGATATTACTTTGTTATTTGATAACAACGAGAAATATTATATTAGTAGAGTTTATTAGAATGGGTTTTGTATGAACATATTACGCAAACAATATCATATAATTTTATGAATGCATTATTGACTTACAAAATATTAAAATGTGTTAGTAACTAGAAGTCTCATGAATCCATTTTTTAACTATAATTGGTATGGATACGTAAAATAAATTAGGCATTCAGGATACATCATGTTCCTTGGGGAGACGTCACTGAAAGTGTTCCCATAAGAAATACATGCTAACTTAAAGAACATATATATCATGAATGGAATGAGATAGGCTCATGAAATATGAACTAACATGTTCCTTGGACATATTACTACACTGTGTAGCAACTTTAATAACCTGCTAGTTATTAAAAGTACTTACAAAAATGTTTTTTTTTATACGTAATTTTTTATAAAACATTACAGTTTTGTATAGCTATAATTTATTTTTATATTGTCTAAAAACTTTAATTTTGCTACCCAGTCTTTATTTACTTGTTCAAAGCACACACCTAAAATTTCAAAGCCCTATCTTTAATACTTAAAATAATATGTGTTCCTAAATAATAAAAAACACAACTTTCGGAAAACCTTAAAATAAACCAAAATGTACTATTCTTACCTTCTTAAAAGGCTCCAGGGCCGTATTCTTCACTGTTTACTGCTTCCTGATCTTCCCTTTTCCTTTTGAGAGATCTACTTTTTGCCTTGCCTCCATGGTCAGCTGCAGGACTGCCTTTTCTGCCTTTTTAATTCTTAATTTGTCAGCTTGAAGAAAACCCGCAATCGCGTTGAATCCAGGAGTTATTCCCATTTCTTTAAGTACTGTAGCTCTCCCCATGGAACTATCATTAAATGTGATAACTGAGTCCATAACCCCAATTTTCAATGTTCTGTAGCCAACAAAGTTAGTTTTGGGAACTCTTGCCCAAATCACATTATTTAAACTTTCATTGTTCATTGGGATTTTGGGGTTTTCCATGTGTACACTTGGCCAGCAAATTTTTGTCGGATGAATCCCTGAAAATAGGTTTGATGGTTTTCATGACTGCTAGTGGCAAAGAATTTTTGTGTTCATATTTTTCATTATTTAAGTTCTTACCTAAGTAATTTAGTGCAATATATTTGTTGAACCGACACAAGCTATCTTCTCCGGAAGGGCATAAGCCATAATTGGGATCAGTGTCAGTTTAAGTTTTATAAAAATATATTGCCCAAACCTCTTTCTGCATTTTTCTTACATCTCAAACATTCCTTCTAATAGCTAGGCCATAGTAGTTTTGTAATTTATATACCTCACTATCAGTAAGCTTACCTTTCCCTCCCAAAACCTTTCCATCTGCCAACTTATTTCCTTTCATTTTATTTTTTTATCGCCTTAGCCTCGTCCCAAGTCTTTTTTGTATATGGCCTATACATTCCAGTTTCTCAATAAAAACTTCACCATAAGGTTTCTGTGCACAAACTGATGCGTAGCTGTTTGAATCACCGTCTCCAAGATATTTGAGGTAGCGCACACCACGGGACTCAACGGACCGAGCAAAGATATTTTGTACGCCAATACTCTCCATTCCCCCACTAGAGCCAGAGTAGTTGTTAGAGCAACCTTCCTTACACTGTTTTTTATTTATTGCACATTTATGGCAGTATTTTGTCACACACTCCACATCTAACACTTTACCAGTATCGAACAAGGTGGCCGTAATAACTCCATTTAGGGATGAATGTCCCCTTCGCTGCCAGGTACCATCAAATGCGGCTGCAATGTCTGCGTCACTATTATTTCCAATAACAGCTTCGCGAGCCGCTTCCCTCATTGAATGGTCAGCCACTACAGTAATTTGCCCTTTCAATACAATTATTATGTTTATTAAAACTAGTGTTGAATGGAGGCAAATTCATAACAGCACATAGTGTGCGGCCTGCTGTTTCACCTTTACCTATACTTCGCATACCATAAGCAAAACGACTATTCACCTCATAGAGACGTTTTGGAGTAAGTTTGGAGGACATAATGACCTGTTTCTTGTTTCAATTAGTACATGAGAGTAAGATTCTACAAGCTAAGCCTTTACGAGCACTTGAGTCTTCCGACAGTTTCACGGTTTGTTTTCCACAGTACTTACACTGAACAAAACTATTTACTAGGTTGGACAAAAGATCAATATCAATTATTACATTCTTCGAAATGTTTTCACTACTTACATTTTCAACAAACTCTGTAATGTAGGTAAGTTTCTTTTTAGAACTTGATGTAGGCTTATCCTGAACTAGGCCTAGGCTTTGACCTTGAGATGGGGTACTAACCTCAACCGCTATATCTAGAATATCTTCGTTTTGAGAACTAGAAAACAAGTTTTCTTGATGCTGGTTGATGCCTATATCTTTTGTAAACTGATTTCCCCCAAAAATTTTCTTTTCCAAAGTTTCTTACACCTCGGCATTTTCAAAGTAACTTTCACAACAAATCAATCTCAGAAAACACTTTCACTGACAACCAAAACAATAAATACAAACAAACTATTCAACTGTGTTGTCTGCTGATTGCTGAAAATCAAGTAACCTACTGCCAACCTAACAAAAACAAATCCTGAAAGATATTCTTAGGCATATGTATCGAAGTACAGAGTAGTTAATCATAACGCTACGCATTTTAGTCGCCTCAGGAGCTAAAAATGACATGCAATAGATTCTTAAATGTGAAAAATATATAGAATTACAAATATTACATGCATGTATTATATACCAACGTGTTCAGAATAAAATAAGGAACAAAATAAGCCTAAAAGCTTTTTTGGAGTTTTTGAAAGTTTTCAACGACATCTCCCCTTGCTATAAAAATTAGCTAAATGTACAAATGCATTTATACCACAAATATCCAATAGTCCTTATAGATACATCGATTTGAAATGCATTGCATATTCATTATATGAGATTTATTTCAAATATAATAGTTGCTAGATAACCTTGAATGTCTGGGATGCATCGAGAGTCTTACAGCTATGATTTGTGAGAAGTCACTAAGGCCCACGTCATTTCAGAGTCCTGATGCTAATAAAGTCTGAAAGATTCTACTGACTGAAATATCCCAATATCAAACTCTGAGCCTTTATTTGACAAGAGCTTGCAAATAAGTTGGGAAACAGATACTCCAAAGAATAGGAATATATGTGTCTAGAATTTGTTTGTATCTCAAATCTTCTATATTTAGGGACTTTACAAGCACCATAATCTACTACAGACAGCAAGTTTTTAGGCCATAAACGTTCCTATTATCTGACAATTATTCTAAATACTGAGAGCTCCTTCTATAACACGAAGTTCTAAAATCCTCTTTAAATTCAATGTAACTGTATCTTATAAAAGTCTGAAATCGCTGCCTAATGTAATTTAATTACTGTCCTCTACAGTTGGAATTAGCCTACATTTTTTTTAATCACGCTAACTCATAAACTATAAACGTAAAAGTTTGTTAACGATCAAATCGAAATTACAAATCTGATGAGAAATTGCGAAGTTGCTTAAATATATAAAATACTTAAATTTTTATAAAATGTTACAATCCACTGAATTTATCAGCTCATACAAAAGTTTATTAATAAAACACTAACTTGACATTGCATAATCTCCATTAATGTTCATTTTATCTCTAGAAAATTTCAGATCATAAATCAGCAGAATCGTACTGAGGATACTTGGAAAGAAATATGTGGAGATAAACATTCAAGTCGCCTATACAAGAAGTAGATCAAAAAGGCTCAAATATATATTGAGTTCCAATAGCCCTGGTCATAAACTTGACCAAGCTATAAACCTGCCTAATTTAACAACAAGCATAAGGAACTGTAGCTGAATTTACCACAATTGTTAAGTGACCTTATTAATTATTTCAGAGGATTGGTAACATATTGTGTTTGATGGAAAATAACATAATTCATTAAACCATTATTTTCTTAAAACAGGTATGAATGGACAAATAATAAAAAAATGTAATTACTGCACAGGGTATATATTCTAGGTCATGCAGGCACAGACAGTAAAGTACGAATTCCTAGTCAGTAAAAAACTTCTGTAAATTTTTTACTATCATAATTAAAGTTATTTACTTTTTCTGTTTTGTATTAGCGAATTAGAGTAAAACTCAAAGTTGTATTGACAGTAATAACATTGGTAAATTTTATTATACACAAAACTCATATTTCTTAAAATTTCTAACAAGTAGTAACTTTCCTAAAATATTATTTATAGAAATAAGGACTATTTATACCTACAACGTATTAGCCCCTTTGTTAATAACACTGGTTAAAACATGACTCCAACTAAGCCAATGCAGATTCCCTGCTCTACATGTTTGGTGAGCCATCCGTTAAAGCTTATTTGCCTACCATTAACCTCTATACGTTATGCAAAAGTTGGTTTGTCCTTACCCAACTTAGGGTTTAGAAACAACTTCATTATATATAAAATAATGCTTTGCGAGAATAGCAATGAATGGATAAACATATTGAAGAATATGAATATTAGAAATTTGAATATTTTTATGTTATGAAAAACACATTTTGGACCTCTTTGGACAAATATAAATATTTCTTGAGCTCAAAACAACAAAAACTGTTCTTCAAAGTTGGTGTCAGTGTATTAATTACAATGTATTTAAATTGATAAATGTATGACAAGGTTCATCAAGTATGTTAAAATGTTATTTATTTAGCAGAGATATAACAATCATAAAAGGTACTTTTGCCTTTTTGATTTAAGTGGCATTGGAAGATTTGTGTACTCCTGTTGTAAATAATTTTGAATATTTGTTTTAATTTATTAATAAAAAATAAAATAATAAATTTAATCATATTTAGGCCTATGGTATTTTACGTGTTATACAGCTCTACAAATTATTAATCCTTTATTCCTTGAAGGATTATTATTAACGGATATTAATTCCCTTAAGTGATTATTTAATTATATTACATACCATATATTACCCAGCAAGTAGGCTACTCTAATACTTATATATTATATCTGTACAAGTACCAAAACAATAATGTCAATGGATATGATCAGGCTCCAGCTTGTATATTTACAAAATCTTTTAATTTTTTTGATCTGCTCTCGGTTAAATATGGACAAACACCTTATCCACATCACGTTGTGTAGTTAAACTACCGTTTTGGATCACTATCAAATCATTAATCATTATTCCACCAAACACTAGTATTGTATGTACCAAGCAGAATACTAGGAGTTTGGTAACAGTTAGCAAACCACTTATTTCCTCCTATCCATATTCTAACACGGCTGTCATTTTCAAATATTGATATAAGAGAATTAGAGTCGTCTGTGTAAATTATCTTACACCATTGCATCAACTTCCAACGCCTATAATCTTTTGTGAACTACATCGATGCTCTTACGACGTTTGGTCAATCGCGTCAAGTGGACATGTCTCGTAGAACTCATTACAGATTCCAGTGAGTCAATTTCTCACATCTTTGTCTAATATACGCATCATAGCTGCTTGAATAATGATTTTTTAACTTCTTTAGCAGTTTAAAATCGATTACAAAGTGCATAAATCGTAAAAATGTGACCCCAATGTACGTGGTACACCTCGAACGACATCGTCCGGTATTCTGCGAAAATTACTTTGCTTCTGCTATCAGTTCAAGAATCTTGAAACAGTGAAACCACTGACTGATTCCCGCCTAAGCTTCGACCCACATTTACAGCGATAAAAGTTACCACTCTACTGATTTCTGCATCGGAAAAAAGCGTGAAAACCCGCCGTTACCATGAAAACCAAACAAAACAACCATAAACATCAAATTTTATACATCTAAACTGATAAAAGTTCAGCTATTTACATAAACATACATTTTTCTTTTCTCATTCTTGTTTGGACTTGATCAAAAATCATAAGTATTTTTCTATAACAAATCTATTCGGAAATAAAATAAAATGACTTATTTTTCCTTACAATGATTGCCCGTTATATGTGGGCTAAGTAACCCTTTCATTTTTATGTATATCATACACTAAGCAATGGAAATGATTCCTTAATTGTTTTAAGGTCTTTATAAAGAAATGAATGAATATTTAATTCGGAAAAGACCTAGCTTTATTTTATATTTCAAATTTATACATTGGATTATTATTCCTTAATGTTTTTTTTATGCCTTTCTCGGAAAAAAATAAGTCCTGAAAGAAGTAAACTTTTCCTTTACAGAGTGTAAGTTTAAGTAAAAAGGTGATTCAAAATATAATTTTGTTTCAGTAATTTCATTAAAATTTAAACACTTACCATGCATTTATTGTATATTTAAATTTTGTATTTACGATAAACGTTAACTAGTTTTGGTCTATACAAAATTTTGCCTATTAAAAATTTTACTCAAATAAAAAGTTATTCTGCTTATTTATATACGTATGAATGTTATGTGGTTAATGCACAACCTATGTACCTGGTTGTACAAACTACTACTAGCTGAAAAAAACAAAATAAGTGAATATCATCGATAACTGAATGTGTTATACATTACCTGCACTAATAATAACTGAAAGAACTTGTAGGATCCAGCGACACTACAAAATTTATAATTTAAAAATGTATGCTGTTATATAAGAATTTTCTTATTCTCCAAACTATAAAGAGTTATTATTGTTGTTTTTTAATTAGAGAGAACAAATTGACTCTTGGTGATTAAATGAGAGAACAAAACATTGAGAATTCTGCCTGGCGTTAATTGTTATAACGATAAAACTTTTATAATATTATGATTACTCAGCATTCATAATAAATGATAAACCTTATAATATTCTGAAAGATAGGTATTTAGACTGTAAAGTAAGTTGGTAAGCTTATGTGGGTGGGAATACGAGGAAAGGTCACTGAAAATATACAACCCCTGAGGGTCGAATGTGATTTCAACTTTACAACTACAAACCTTTTCCTTGAGGTGCCAATTATTTCTTTCCTAACATCATTTCTTCAAAATATCTTAACTAACGCTAGTTAACTTTAGTTACAATTTTAACGCAATAAATTCACTTTGATTATTATTTATTTAAATCATATTTACGTACACAAAAACCTACCGTGAATAATTTAAATTGTGTAAGTAACTAAATAATGTTTAAACACAGACCGTAACCTCAAACAACGTTGATGATACATTTTTGAGATACACCCAACTACCATTTTCAAGCAATTAGAGTACTGATTTCAAATACATCATAGCATTCTAAAGTGGAATTATGCATCTTTCAACAATATTCCTTAAATATAAAACTTCTATTACATGATTATTTTTGAAATACACAGTATGTCATCGAAAGATCGGATCCTCATCTCCTGTGGTTTGAAATAAAGTTTGTATTCACAACCAAATTTACAGTAATTAGTTTAATGAACGAAAAAAACGAATCTGAAATAATACCTTACAGATGTGTTTGTATCGACAATAAAACTGTTTTTTCTATGAACCTTGACAAAAACATTGAACTTCACTCAGAAACTATTAGCCATAATCTTTGCTCTGCAAAGAATGTAGGAAACGTACTGTTACTTGGTATTATAGAAATAATGTTATGCTATATATATATATATCTAAATATTACTCCCTTAAAAGTTGGAGTACGGTTATTATGAATAGCATAATCTACTATATTTACTGGTACTAAATATATTCTCAATTTAAAATACCGTATGGCTTTACATATTGATGTCACGATCAAAAATGTCTTGTTTGAAATTGCTTATTATGTCTTAAAAATTTTAAAAGCATATTTGCCTCTTTATTTTACTTTTTGTATCAGCGAAATTATCATTTATGATAGTTATAGTGTAAAATACTGATATTATTTAAATAATATTGCCTGAGATTTAGTAAAGCATTTCTGAAAACATATTACTTAACTTTCTCTGACTTTTCTGTGGATATTTTTAGACATTTACGTTCTGCAGGCTTGAAATTTTGTAATACTCTATTTATACATAAATAAGTTTTTAGTATATATATATATATATATATATATATATATATATATATATATATATATTTATATATCCGAACATGAGCTTTAGATAAGTGACGGAGAAGCCTATTACTCGAAATGTCTCTTATTAATATGTATCATATATGTATATATGTATGACATTGTAATATCACTTGCTGGGCGTTAGCAAATAGACTTTGCTGAACGTTATTGAATTTTTAATTTATAAAGGAATATCTTAAAATCGATTTATAACTTTAAATTGCAATGAAAGTTCATTTAATTAAGACATAATTTAGTTATATGTGATAAATGAATGAATATTCCTGTGATTTAAAAAATGTGTTGTTGATGTCTTTTACTCAGAGATATTTATTGAAAAATCATTAAGCTACGGGTGTGAGTGTTTGAATAAAAATTCATTGAACAATGTTCAGAAAGCTTTCTAGGCCAAAAGAGTACTACAAGTTACATTTACGTCGTGATGGCCAGGAATGTATAATTTATTAAGAGATCTCGATATACGTATAAATTATTCAAGAACATAGCTTCATGTATTTTCAATAAATAAGACTGAGAGTAAAATACCTCAACAAGGACATCCATATTACACGAATGGACATGCACCTTCAAGAAACTTCTTGCCCAATAAAAAAAGAAAATCAAAATCAAATATTTGTATCAATTCCGGGATATTCCTTCGGGTGAAACATATTCCGCTAGGAGAATTCAATAAAGTTATCAACATAACTACGTAAAGCTACTGTACATAAACCGTAATCCAATCTGGTTTGGTTCTTTTGGAATAAAATGTTCCAATTGTTAGATACTGTGCCACACGTTTTATTTAAAATCTATTTTATACGAAAACATCCATCCATAACAGCCACTCCAACATTATACCGTAGGAGAAAATCTGTTCATAACTTACTGGTTGTAACCTTTCAGCCTTAAAATATACTTCAAACAGATATTTGTTGGGTTCTTTGGATGAAAGACTTTATAAAATAAGTTTATAAAACGAAAAACTGTTTTATTAACAAAAAACTGTTTATCATTGGCATGAAGCTTAGTTTGCACACTGCACTTGCATATGCATTGATAAGTTTGTAAAGTAACCCCTATATTTTATATAATGCTGAAAGGTTCATTTATTCTGTTGAATTATCACAATAGTATTCATTATAAGATATTTGCTAACAATAGCTAACCATACATTACATTATACTCTTGCGTCTTTCGTCAGGTTCCATAACATGTATAGAGAAACGTCCAAACTAGACGTCCTACATAAGTTACAGAGCAATGCCCAGAGAAGAGGATAGATACTTTTGGAGCACATGGACGACGTATGAGTAAAAAAGGAGTCTAAATGTACTGAGTGGGATGACAATATTCACCTGATTGTAACATGAAAATAACTCAGCCCCATTCTCCCAAGAACATAATTTCACAAGCTTTCCCTCAAGTTAGAACAATTATTTCGTCCCCTATGTTGTTATGAAGAACATAGGTCCATCAGTTAGGGTCTTCTTGAGCATTGTGTCCTCGTAAAATCAAGCTAGAAAAAGATAGAATTCCTATCCGCGACCAACCTCTGCCAGGACAAAAGGCATTGCATTGAACTGTGTGGCTCTCTCCCATATATAAATCGTTAACCACTGGTGAAACCAAGATGGAACGTTTCTTCTTCCTGAAAGACTCAGACAGAGGACACGTTGAGGTTAAGAGTGTATGGTTTACGGTTCAAGCATGCGGTTTGGACAGTTTGTTGGTGTAATCTCCCTTTCAAAGTTATGGTGTCCATAAAACCTGGTGGAAACTCC
Source organism: Homalodisca vitripennis (assembly GCF_021130785.1). NCBI lineage: Eukaryota > Metazoa > Arthropoda > Insecta > Hemiptera > Cicadellidae > Homalodisca > Homalodisca vitripennis. Next base: position 3,287,303 of record NC_060213.1, read on the forward strand.
TCGCCTGGCTCGCGTACTCGATTTCGTAATGTGCGATCGAGCGATTATCTGGTTACCTTGCAGAACGTTTAAGAAACTCCATAAATAAAGTACAGTAAGATAAATTATCTAAAGAATAGAGTTTAAGGATATATTATTTACGTTTGAAACATTTAGTTTCTTGTAATTTACAGATTAATTCTTATACATTTCCCGTTATAAGTTATTTCCAGTTCCATGAATTAGGTTTGCCTTGTTGTCCAAATGACGAAAATGTATGCGTATAGGAGGATCCCTAAGTTTACTGGCTATATCTCAACAGGCGATTTGACAGTTTATATTTCAACAGTTTTATATTTACAGTGCTACGTTTGTCAAAAAGAATCTACTACCAGCTTTTATGATCTACTTCCGAAATAAGGCATTTTAAGTGCAGCTGTTTAGGTTGTCTTTTAAAACGATAAAGTATGCTTTTACTTACGACTAAAGTATTACTGTTGTAAAAGTGTATATTTTTGCCGTTTACATTTACCTCTAGTCTACATTATTTACATACATTAGTTGAGATTGACTTATTGCCCCGACGTCCAGGAAAAAAATATATACATAAACGAGTACTTCCAATTGAAAATGTTTCTGGTAATATAATAACAGCACTGCTGTCTAAAAACAGGGAAATAGTGGAACCACAAAAATAAGATTATATAAAAATTCGAGATAACCATTTATCATAAGATTTAGGTAATCTAAGTTTTGTTTCACGTACTGTATTCCAAGAAAAAATTGTTTGTGAAGGTAAATTTGTTTATCTATACTCCTGTTTATCCTCAAGGCTCTGTTAAATTTTTGTACATTATGTGATGGAAGTCAACCGATTTTGAGTAAAATATTTGCCAAACCTTCAAAGGTTTAACAACGAAGGTTGCTCATATAACAAAGTTTAGAAAGTATATTGAGTAGCTTAAATTCATCGTGTTTTAACCCGTAGGAAAATTTTGATACTATCACCATTTTTTAAATCTGCATTACACAACTGATCAATGATCAATTGTTAAACCTCTATGTTAAACTTTCATGCAGGGTAAATTAAAAAAGTTTAAATTTCGGTCATTTAAAATAATTAATTTGTATTTCTTAGTAATAACTTTTAAGCCGGCTATATTTGTCAAAATAGTTGAATGTAGATTTATTACTATCTTTAAAATATTTCAACTTGAATACATCATAAAACATGTTCCCAAATAACCGAATAACAGTAGCTGTAGAAAATATAAAATATTGCCCGCAAGGAGTTTGAATAAGGAGCTCACTCAGCTACTACCACTCTCCGATACCAAACTTTGTCAATCCCAATCTCTGTGAGCCTCTGGGCTGTTTGATACAATCCCGTATTGGCACTCCCTTTGCCGCTCTTTCTCTCATATTTTAATGTAAAATCATTTCAACCTTAAATTACATTAAAAAACATAAAACCAATATTTAATACATTTTATTGTTTTGTGAGGCCTTTCGTTATCCAAGATATCTTCTTCAGGTTTAAATATCAAACTAAGAGTAAGCTATTTTTATCAAAGAAAATGAACATTACAACTATATATATATTGTGTATATAAATAACACCAATAATAGTTTCAGTATTTAAAGTGGAAGCGTGCGGCTTCAGATTCTAGTTACCGGATTTGTAATATAGATACCTAATACTTAATATAAAATTACTTTATTTATCTCATAAACAGGATTTACATCAATACAAAATTAGATATTATTCTACTAGTTAATTTTGTGACATATAACAGAAAGTGGATGTCTTCTACCATCATATTTCACTGAATTAAAACTACGAAATTTTTTATATTATTTTAAGTTTCAAAGGTAGTCTTAACAAAGACTCTCTGATTTACGAAGATCTGGAATACAAATAGAAATGATCTAGTTGAAATAAAAACTATCCTTATACATTTACTATACTGTGTCTAAAAATATACAAATACAAATCACTAGATGTTTAATTTGTCTTTTCGAAAAATTTTAATTGATTTTACTATGAACAGACGTAGTTATTCCTTAAAATAACATAAGTTTTTCAGAATAAAATTTAAATGTTCCTTTAATGCCTTTTTATTTATTCATTAAATAAAAGTGGTGTAGTGCAAGATTAGAAAGTAACACCATCTCAAGGAAGAATTGATTTAGAACTAGTATTAAATTTTTTAATACTCTTACTAAAAAAATATTCAAAGTTTAAGATATACACTATTTATCTGTGCTATATAAAGAAAAAACACATAGTATTTATATTACTGGAATCTGTCCGTCGCATAAACACTTATTTAAATGTATAATTTCTGTATTTTAAGTCCCTTCATATTTATTTAGTTGTTGTATATAATTTTATTTAAACATTCTAGCAGATTTTAACAGTTATATCATTAACTTAACACACAGGGTTCAGAATAAAGAATTTGTCCCTTTAATTTGGGGAACCCAATATATGACTGACATTGGAACTACACTAACCAAACATATTATGTATGTTAATTAGAGTGAAATTATTTGGTCGGCAGGTCTAGTTTACTGCATAGAATAAATGTTAAGGGGATGGAGCTCCCTTAATACTAAATACCTTTTAAAGAATAACTTGAGCGAGTATGCCGCGGCCTCCCATCCCGCCTAGAGAAAGCTGGAATAGAAGTATCTTCCAAGGTAACAAAAATAAGCCTTTATCTGTTTTCACGGAATATTGCCAATATTAGTACTTAGTCATCCCGAATAACCGGACTGAAGAAAAAAGTTCCTTCTATGAATAAGTGCAATAATGAGTAGTTTACTTATTTGCTTGTGTTAAAATTTCTTACGGGGATATAAATGAAAATTAAAATTTAAAAAGAATAAAGTTTTGAAGTGAATTTTAAAACCAATACATACTATTATATTGGCATATATCATTAACACAAACAATTAATCATAAATATTTCACATAAAATTTAGAAATATGAATTGAATGATCTTAATATCTAATATAGAGATTACTCTACTATAAAATGATACCTAAAATTGCACTGTACGTCTTTACTGTAATATTTTCTCCAGCCCAGACCTTTGCTAACTAGCCAAAAACAAAACAATAGTTTTATATTCTTTATTAAAAATATAATTATTCTTAGGTTTATTCATGCCATAAAATCAAGAATTATATGTAAAATTTAAGTGCTATCAAACTTTAGCTTTATTCGGTATTTCAATCCCCATTCTTTGTATTTTTAATGCTACAAGAATAAAATATCAGTTATTGTATGTATCAGTTAATGTATGTAATGTATGTATCAGTTTAAATGTTTTACATACAGCGATACCATATACTTTCGGCTTTCTAAGAAGTCACTAAGGCAGTTCAATCACATGCTATTTTCTAAGGAACTAGAATGCTGACATTAGTAATAGTTTCCAATGTAGTTAGTATTCTTTCTTTAGTAAAATATACATTTAGTAGACAATATAATTTCCTTAAAGAGCATGTATACAGGCGTAATTCTTTTAATTTAATATATTGCAATTACAGTTTTAATTGAATGTCTATTAATTTACATTGTTACGCCTATATACGTAACACGTATATAGATTTTCTTCACGGTTAATTTGCGAATCAGCTGACTTTAAAGACTAGATATTCCTTGAAAGTGGAATTTTGCTGGAAGGAAAACATCTAATGAAAACACTCCACGTCACAGAAATGTCTTTGTGACAAGTGAATCCAGAAAATTTCAGAAACGCATTTAACCTTACTTAAAAAATAGATTACAAATGATCTTAGCCATTCGTAGATATACACAATATTCCAAAATTTGAGTACAAGGTGGATTTTTTACGTTATGAAGATTTGGCCTCATTAAGAAGAATTAGGCTTTTAAACTAAACTGGAGTAATTTTGTCTAGTCTAGATGATATTTTCTAACCTGTTCAATCCAAAGATAAAAATCCTATGTTGGAAAATAAAATATAAAAACTAGTACCATAAAACGCTAATTTCTTTTTGTATAATTTATGTAATCCACCTAAATAATTGTGTGTATAAATACTGACAAGACGACTAGAAAATTAGCTCGAGTTATTGCCCAGGACGTTAGCAATAACACAAATAGAGCTGGAAGCACCGCCAAGCAATTGTGTTGTGTCAGCAAACTGTGTACTGGCTGCTGTATGGTTAATCACCCACTATTATTTTATCCTAATGCGGCTACATGTACCATTCAAACTGTAAACTCTAACTTCGCATAAATTGTACTTGTAATCTTTATCAGCCGAAAAATATGAATTCATTACCATAAAACATCTCAATCATTAGATTGGGTTTATCACAAATTCTTTTATACATGAACGAGTAGCCGTATAATAAAACCATTAAAAGCGTTAAACTATTCATAATAAATAGCAACTATATACATGCTTCTGTATGTCTCATTTAGTCATGAAAATAATCAAACATGTTCTCACGGGCTTTACGGTCTACATAAGAACTGTAGAATAAATATACTTAAGAAAAATATATGTAAGTTTTAAATAGAAGAAAATTATTATGTAGGGAAACCGTCTTAGACTACATTCCGACGTAATAGTATTCATACAGAACGTGACAAAGAAAAGGAAATTCTTTTTTTAAGTAAATTTTTGGAAGGATTGTGAAAGGAAGAAATTTTCAAATTAGATAAAATAAAAATATTTTTCTCGCAAATTTATAAGGTATGCACAGTGTGATCACAGGAAGAAATTGAAATTTGTAAGAGACGGAGTTAATAATATAAAAATATTAAACATAATTTATATCGAATTATTAAAATTCATACACATACAAAAATAATATTGGTAAAGCAACGTAGAATATATATTTTTATTTAACACGTTGTGTATATTTTATGTACGTATCTCGTTTAGTCTGTAACACTTTCAGGTATACACCACTTTATTTTCTTATTCTCTATACTAGATTGAAACATCTCTCTAAATCTGTAAAGTGTATTATAGACTAAGTAGCAACTTAGCATAGTTACTTAAACTTTTCACTATTTTGTGAACCGTTCTCAACTACAAAAAAATATTTTTTATACGGAAACATATATAGTAACCGACTATTTATAAAAAAAATATTTTAATTCAATCTAGGTGGTCTATTCACATAATATACCTAAAATATAGTGAAAAGTAAACACCCCTCTAAGAAACTAAATTATAACGAATTTCATGAATTATTACGGGCTTATTATTAATCCACTCATTGTTTTGTTAAATATATTCGACAAGGGTGAGTGGAAATATGTTTCAGTGACTGCAACAAATTCATTAGTGATATGTCATTTTAAAAAGTGAATAACCTATTCTTAGATAGTAAGTAATTTTTATTCCTACAGCAAAAAATAGTACCCTTTTTGTAATATTTTAAGGTTTATGAGAATTATATTAAGAAAATATTTAACACTGACACGCGCTGTGGTGAATCCAATTGTTTGCGTATATTATATTACATTTATAATTATATTTTATTTGTTTACTTTTATTTTACACGTTATGAAGATTTAATGCATTTATTAAACAAATAATGTTTTTTACAACATTGATAATTTTACGTGATAGTAAAAGAAACTACGGAATCTGTTTGATAGTTGCTGCTATTAATGCTCTAATAATCCGATAGCAAAACTTATCATACGAAAATTATAGTATGAGAAGAATGTTTTTAAGAAACCATCAGTAGAGCTAACAAAGACAGGTTGCTATCAACACGTTCTCATCGAATCTTCCTCTCCATGTAATGGAAAATTAGGGAGGATCAGTGGCGTTCAAGAAGATTCCAACAGAAGAAGTGAAGAAAGCTTCCAAGGCAAGGACAGAAGAACATCTTGTTGCAATTGCAATATATTAATGTCTAAGGAGGACAGCCTCATGGACTGCTGATATTGAGTGCAATAGAAACAAACTTCACGACCTTTACCTATATTGCACCGACTACTGCAGATCTGAAGACCGGGAATAAGGTATATAGTTTCTAAAACTGTATATATTTATATTTTTAATAATATTTAGCATTGGCCTTGTAAGATTAAAGACACTCTACGGTTATAATATTGGTTTATATTATATTACAAAAAGAAACTTGTGTACATTTTTAGGATATAAATTAAATCAATATATACAGGAATGGTTAATTTGGTTCGTTTAAACATATAAAATAAGGTGTTATATTATAAAACAATACGATTTATTTCAACAAATTAAAATTAAAGTTTAATTATTAAAACATAGGGATAATAATACTAACAAAAAAATCAGAATGTTAAAGCAACATATTTAAATATTTTAGATTAATTTTACTTATATACAAAGCTTACTCAAAACAATTACACACTACTTTTCTTGTGAATATAATTTTATTAGGCACTATTCGTTACTGTTTACGTACTAAAATTACTCAGGTTATTTATAATGGTTTTATTGGGCATTTTCTCGTTGCCATTATGGTTACTACTAGGACCAAGTAAATATATTCTCTAATACATAGTCAAATCCCTTGTAGAGGAATACAATATTTTAGAACTATATATTGTTTTGTGGAAACGAAATTTCATGCAAATATTCAAACTTATCGGTTTGTTTGGTTGGTTGGACTGAAATAAATATATTTCAGTAATTCGAGTGACAAGCTTTGCTAATGCTCAGCTACCAGTAATTATACAGCCAAATGTATTGTACTCTTATTAAACGCCTTGCAGTTTGAAAGTGTTTCTGAAAACTGATTAATAATAAGTAATTTATAACTAATTTCCATATATGTCTGCATGATAATTAACAAGAGATATTTAGCGTTTCACAGCTATAAAACAGTATTTTCTGAACAATAAGAACTATGATGTGAAGTAAAAGATATATATTGCTCAAAGGAATATTAAGTGGCCATAAAGGAGATTAAGCAAGATAAATGGGGTGCTAGAACAATAAAACCTTCATAACTAACTTTATTATTCATATATTACTGTAAGGTTTTCAAAATGGTTATACGATACTGGTTTGACATCACTTGTTACTGAAATTATGGTGTTAGATATAAAACTCTAATACTTATTTAATTAATGCATAATTTCAACTAATGTCGTAAAAGGCGTGTTTTCTGTCATAAAATAGACTGCCTTGGTTGTCAAATTGATTAATATATTCTAATAATTTTAATGTTCAATTACACAATGTGCGTTATGCTAATATAGATTATCCATATTATTTTACTGTAGTTAATCTTTGGTTGTACTAATCGATTAATAATTATATGGAATATTTTAATGTGGTGCTTTTCGTTGTTTTTATTTTATTACAGCTTTAATTAATTTAAGTAATTAAAATATGGACAGCTCAACGAAAGTTGTACTTACTTGTACAAAACATTTTTTATAAATAAAATAAATCAAACAAAGTTTATTGATTTTATTAGTGTAAATTATATTTCAGGTGAAATTAGTTTATAATTTTGCTAAGTATAAAAATGTATATAAAACTTAAATATAATACAGTTTATATATGAAATCAACCGCAAATCTTTTGCAGCCATGTTCTTAGCTCAAGAGTAACAAAATCTGGGTTTCATATTAAAATCAGATACATACGCTTAATGTACTATTGGTCTTGTATATTTTTTCAATTAATGGTTTCTATATGCAGAAAAGCTGTCGATGTAACACATTTTATAATTGAATATATTCGTGAAATTAACCTTCTGTCTCCCAAATAATTTGCATTGCATTTGACTTATGCTCAACAAACGCAAAAATACAACGGTGTTAAAATTCAGTTGAAACAAAAATCTTACCTTCCTCAGTAGTGGATTATTTGTCGGTTACACAAACTAGCCTGCAATAAGACACTATTTTTGTATCCTAAATTGTGATTCGCAATGTTGAACCGAATGCTATAAAAAGAAAGTTGATAAGTTGATAATTCCTTTAACTTTGACTTCAACTACATCGTTCCAAGGTATAAGTTTAGATCAAAAATACTATTATTATATTTGAGATTATGTTTTTCTCTAAACGTCCCTGCTATATTAAAAAAGTGGTGCACAGAAAAATACACTGGAAAAAATGTCTCAAAAATAAGTGATTTCAACTATAGCTTCCTTCACTAAATATTTAAGGAATCATTAGCTGATTAAATTATTAAAACATACATGATAGACGTTGTTCTTGAGTCTTTCCTTCTCCACTTCTAAAATCAGCAGGAAGATTTAAGATTAAAGACTAAATTACTTGAAATTAGTATTTGGGCCGTTTTTTTACAAAATAAAACGTTTCAATATTATACAAACCTTTGATATTTTTAGAGTGAGATGGAGAAGGGATTTTCGGTTTTTCCTTCTGGTAGGTAAAAAAATATTTGTTTTGTTTTAAAGAAAAGCCAAAGCTTAACGAAGTTCTTCGTTTTCAAACCCACCCCTTTGTTTTTTGCAAAAATTATCCCATAACTGTGTGTCTAAACACCGTACGATAATAATTTAAAATTTATACAGTAAAGCAATAATTCCTATTAAGATAACCATAAAATCAACAAACAATATTGTTAAACCGAAACAAATTTTTTACCTATCTAAACGAAATATAATTCTTATGTTGAAAAGATAGTTAACAAACATACAATTAAAACTGTTATTTGCGTCTAAAATCAAGGTACTGATTAAAAACAAATAATTCAAAATAGTCAATACTCTTTAATTTACACAAAAAAAATCTATTACGCAATATAATATGAAGAATAATTTTATCGTAATTAATATGTTTATACATAAAGCTATATAAAGCTTCATTTTTGTATTAAAGCTAATTCTAAAGTTTAACGTATGCATGTGAATCCATAGGATTTGGATAAGTGATAGTGAACACATAATGGATAATTATAGTGGAACGAGAAAATGTCAACCCAGAAACTTTAATTTAACTCTTTTTATTATATTAATGAAAAGGTTTTATCAAGTAATATGTGCCAGTTTTGAAAACATGATTACGAAATAAAATTAAGAAACGCTTTAGTTTATAAGTAATCATTATTTTATAAGTGGGTTAGTAGTTATAGTGATAGGAATTGAATACATTTAAGAAATTAAAAAGGGATTACAGAAATGTAAAAAATGAGGATTTAGTGTCAAAAATCTTACACAATAATAAACATAAACTTTCAATCCTGCAATAGTTATTCATATTACTTACAAATCGATTTCACAGACAAAGTTAATTTTGAAAATGTATACACCAACCTATTAAGCAGACAATTTATATGGCATCGTCTTTTTTATATACAGCAGCCAGCTAATGTGTTATGATATATAGAATACAAAAAATACAATCAAAATTAATCTAAACATTGTAACTTAATGTTGTAAATAAATAAAGGAATAAATATTATACACCGACAAGGACACATATTATTGCCTATCTGACTAAGAAATGTTTTTAATCCTAATCTACACTTCTTTGAGATGTAGCCGTATTAGATGCCTAATATGACCCTCTCTTAAATGTTATTTTATTCTTGTGACCTTTTCCATTTCTTATCTCAATTATTGATTGGAAAATTAATAAAGTGAAAACTGAGATAAGTCAGTAAAGCTTACTGTCGTTGACTGTAGTTAAAGAATTTTTGGGAAATATATCCACTGAGACTCTTGTGATACTCGAAATATTTCAGTATCAAGATTCAGAGGCGTCTCCACCACAATTTATAGTTTAAACTTTGTCTAATATACAATAAAATAAAGCTCAAGTTTCTTACAAATATTCTTTTAACTGTAATTTGCTGAATCATAGTGTAACGATTCAAACGGTTGAAGAATAGATGTACCTAAACTGCTATTTCTTACATGGCTAATTTTATAACATTGATTTGTTCTCTTACGGGGTATTATATATGTACATGGCTTTTATAATAGGTTTTGATTCTGATTTTTTTATTATAAAGTGTCGTTAGATATATTTTAATAATTTAAACTATATAAATCGATTAATAAAGAACTTTGTAGACCGTAGTTTATAGTTTATAAAATAGAATATATTTACCATTAAGCATATAATATAAAAAGAAATAAATGAAAAATACGACTGTTTAAACCTAATAAATGAATCTGGAAATGGCCTGGCAGCCACAAAAACAAATGATCCGTCACTAGTTTATGTGACTGTAAAAGCCTCTAAAAGTCGCGGAGTTAGCAAAATTCACGATTTTGTTTTCTACTTAAGCTTTTATGGAATCCGGAAAGTTTTATCAAGCTTTTTTCATATTTCATTAAGATAAATTGGCTTTTAAATTATTACTTTAACAATGCTAGAATGTTCTTTAAAAAAAACTGTTTATAAGTAATAATATTGTCTATAATTTTAATCTTTACATTACATAGTTTATAAGAAGAAGTACATATATTAATAATAAAGTTGTTTAATTAAAAATTAATTAAACAACATAATTCTTTAAATTAATTTATAAATGTATTATTGTCATAAAGTGTAAGCTTTCTGTCAACACACATGAACGTTTCACATTTTAATTGTTAAATGTTTGAGAGTAAACATACATTTAACTCAATGGTTACAGATAAACGAAACATTTCAGAAGGTAGCATCATTGAGCTGTATATTTAAATGAATAAATATGTGTATCAGTAATTCTTTCATTTCGAATAAACTAATACTCTGATTTTTTTTTTGAGCGGATTTTAGTTTTTATTAGGTTTATTTTCATGCATAACAATATGATAAAACTAAATTGTTCAATCAATCTTTGCTGTATAAATTGTGTTTGAAAATGTCAGAAAAACAATATCATAAAAATGCAAGACAGAATAATTTTAAAAACGTTTTGCAGTAAATTGATGACATAGTGATTCAAATTTAAACGAAGTTTGTTAAGATATTTTATTTATTAAGAAATTCTTTAAGCTAATTAACAAGAGTGTATATATATATATATATATATATATCAATAATATTTTTTGTAACCAAGAGAAAGTATAGAACCATATGCACTGTTGTAAATATAATGTTTTGCCTTCTTACATGTTTATGGGTTTAGAATATGTTAAATATTTATTGAATGACAGATTTATTAATGGAAATTAAAATGTGATCTTGATCCCCTGGGTTATATCCTCTCACTGTTGTGGTATGGGATCATAGAACTTTTACATTCCAGTCTTGAAACCTAATATCTAGCCTTGTACACTTATGGATCGCTCGTATTAACAGAAATCGGGAAAAATCATGTGTTACATATAATAACCCTGTACCTATAGTTTTTCTTTCTAAGACTTAAATAACATTTCAGACCGGGACCTTATACACACAGTAATATATTTCAGGTAGGAAGTGTTCGAAATATAAAAGCCTATTGATCGTCCTTTATAGAAAGTCTAAGACCTAAAGTTCTGTTTATTTCAATGTTTGTTTCATAAATTATAAAGACTTTACTTGGTCTCCGGTTGAATATTCTTCCCTGAATGTTTAGAAGATTATTTATTTGAATGTATATATTACAAATTTGTTTGTATATCCAAAGTAATCAATTTCAAATTTAATGGTGTTATAATGGAGGAAATTTTGAAATGGGAAATTGGGAAAATCACATTAAAGTTTTGCACAGCAATCTAAAATTTTGAACAAGAACATATACTCGTAATGTTATTCTCTTTCTTCTTATAGCTGAAAATCTTAGTGCTAAGACATCTATATGTGTATAAAGTATAGGTGCTTATTTTATAAGAAGTGGTAACATTTGAGCAATTGATATGTTATAGGAAAACAGGATTATAGTTGAGGAAATGTTTAAAGCTTATAAAGTGAACAAAGCTTTTTTTGAACTTTCCTTAACGTATTACTGCCTTTTTTGTAAAAAAAATCGACACTATATACTCAATAATATAACATCCTAAGAATATTTATTCCTAATCTTTAACATTTTCTGTTTTATACTGGTAATATAAATAGCTAAGGAAACTACTTACATCGATATTTTTATTCTATTTTCAACAATTCTATTTCAGACTCAAAACTGGGAGTCATAAATATTAGAATGTCTATAACGCAGCTTTTATTAGTAAATAGTTATATAAAAATACATAAAATAAAGATCTAGTTTTTATTATTATTTTTATTTTTTTCCTAATATAGAAAATGCAATTTTTAATATGTATTCATTACAATAAAATTCTTATATGATAACTTCATTAAATAATATTCAAGAGTTTACAGTATTCATGCCCATAAACCAGGTGTTCCCCATACATAGTAATTACTGTAAAGGAAACAGGATTTTTTCCGGACATCTGCCTTAGTTCAGTGAAACAAGAAATCAGTAACACTACGTTTCGAGATCTGCAATCTAATCAGGTAAAGAACTAACCTAATACATAATTACAAACTAGGTTAAAATAAACAAATCTTACCAAATCGTCAGGATGATCTACCATTGGCACTCCCAAAGCATACAATTCACATAATTATTTTTGAGAATTTTACGAGTTAAAATTTCAATAGCGTAGTGTATCGGGTACGGCGTTTATCGCGACATAACGAAATCAAGCAACGTCTAGCTTGGCTGCTGCCTGGATGGGTGACCGCTGAGCGATCCAGTCCTTGCAAGCAGCCCTCCTGCCCGTTCATTGGTGGTGGTTCGGAAGTCACATTTAAGCTGCTGGTTCCCAGGTGAAGTGCTAGAGAGGGTTTCTTAGCCCTAAATTCGCCTGGTAAAATAAGAGATCACTTTCCATTTTACTTTGACTTAAAGGCCGTCTGTTCTTCTTTAAATTATTATTACGATTCTTGATATAGAAATTTTAGAATATGTAGATTCCTTTTGAGATTATTTTGAAGTAAATGGGTTGAGATACGTAAATTAAAATAAAACAAAAACATTTTAAAATTTTTAATAAGTGTAACGAAAAAGTGAAAGAATTTTTAGATCTCCAAAAGTTGGATACAAGGAATAATCCTGCCTACAATTATTCCATATATGGAGCTTTTACAACATACGAACACAACTGTAGGTGAATGTACCGTGGTAGAGTGGGGTATATATTTGAATAAAATATATACACACACCGTATAACGTTATTAGGCTAAATAAGTTTTATAACAGACGTTTTCTACTACAATAATAAAAATTTTACCCCAGATGTCTGCATTATCTCAGCTGTAGACAAAAATAAAACAATGCATGCCTACATTTTAAGCCAGGCACTTGCTTAGAGGTAAACACAAGCTGGTTGGGGATCCACATAGCTATTTGCAATAAAATAGTTTCGTATAGAGTTTGTTGGAAAAAATATTTATTTTCTTGTAATCAACTATTATTTGTAACAAGAATGAATAACTGAATAGTTAAAAAATTTAATTATGAATTTAATTAATTGTGGCACAGCAGACACAGTATGTAAGTAATTTGTTACTCATGATACAAATGATCAAGACAATCAATTCGATTTTGAATAAATATTGACAATGGTAAATATTTATTATATAAAAATGCATTATTATATAAAACTGCTAATAAGAAGTAATTTTTCTGGGTGCTTTTGAAAGAGGAGTTATTATACTACTAAATGTTAGTTGCTCTATAAACAACAAATTCGAATACATGCCTCCAAATAAGCCGACTCAGATTTCCCCCTCCGCATGTTCAGTGAGCCATCCGTCAAAGCTTATTCGCCTCCCATTAACCTCTAGGCGTTAAATCCACACTGTTGGACTACTTAATCCAAATGGGCAATTAGAAATAGGTTAACATTTAGGAACATTATTAGCAATATGGTTAAAGTAGTTTGTTGACGATAAAAAACTAATTTAGCGATGAAGTCTCTATGTACCATAAAATAAGTATTAAAAGATAACCTGAATAGCTAAATCCATCAAAAATACTGAACTTCTAATAATAACCTTAATATACATAATCTATGTATTTGTGATAATCGATTAGTAATATTTCGTTATGCATGATCGATAAATAGTTTAATTTCCAGTGACTGTATCTTAAAAATCGCACAGAAGATTATAAAATATTTTTTTTACAAAATATTTTAAGAAATATTTAAAAAAACACATTTATATAGCAATGCTGTAAAACAATTCCATCTCAATGTCACGCCTTTACCATGCAAGAATATTATTTTCCTTTGTATGCAGTCACCTATTTATTATACTAAAATATTGTTGTTCTATAACACGTACCTTCTAACAGTATTAAATAAATTTTTATATTAAGCATATTTGAAAATACGGGTTATCTTTACGATGTATTGAATACTGAGTACAATATAAGATGACAAATGTATGTTGATTGCAATAAGTATTATTAAAAAATATTTTTGTATATCAATATTGTTAAAAAGTACAAAAATAATAGAAAACCAATACAAATACCATACACAGTAATAGTGAGGAATGAGATTTAATAACACTGTGGTCTCTAACAATGTTCACTGTTATAAACAAAAACCCGTGCGTAGCTTCACTTCAAAGGAAAAAGCAATAATCGGATTATTTTTACTAACTGCACTTTCATATATCCTCTGTAGTTTTTCGTGTGACAGAATTATAACTAAAACTTTTTATGTACATCCGTGAAAATAAAACCCTAGATATGTTATATTTCGGAATATACATATAGTAGCTTTTTTAAATTAAAAAAGGTGGTAAATTGAAATTTATTCACTAAAAGGACAATACAACACGAGACTTCACGTATTTTCCTTCTTTATACGACCAAAATAATATCGTAAAAAGTCTCCCTATTATCTCAAAAAAATTTACTCTTACCTAGCATTCGTTAGTAAACTGAACCAATGGCTTTCTATGGAGTAGATTACTCTTATGTAATTACTATATATGGGAAAACTTGGTTTATTGGCATGAATACTTAAAACTCTTAAGTAAATAAAATCTTCATTATATAATTAATAAAATATCTTCATTAAATAAAATAATATTTTATTTAATGAAGTTATCATATAAGAAGTTTATAGTAATGAATATTAAAAATTGCATTTGCTATATTAGGAGAAAAAACAAAAAAAATAATAAAAAAGAAAAGATTTTTATTCTATGTGATTTAATATATCTATTTACTAATAAAAGCTGCGTTTTAATCAAGTGAAGAAAGCTCTGAAAAAGCTTTGTTCACTTTATAAGCTTTAAACATTCCTTCAACTATAATCCTTTTTTCATAAAACAGATCAATTGTTCCAGTGTTACCACTCCTTATAAAACAAGCCTTTACACTTTATTATATACAGATGACTTATTGGTAGAATTATCAGCTATAAGAACAAAAGAATAAATTTATATGTTCTTATTCAATATTTAGATTACTCTGCAAAACTTAACATGATTTTCCCAATTCAAAATTTCGTCGATTATAGCATCATGAAATTTTAAATGGATTACTACGAATAAACAAACAAATTTGTAATTTATACAATCAAATAAATGATATTCTGAACTGTTGAGGAAGAATATTCAACCAGAGACATAGTAAAGTCTCTACAATTTATGAAACGAACATTGAAATAAATAGAACTTTAGGTGTTGAACTTTCTATAAAGGACGAGCAATAGGCTTTTATATATCGAACACCTCCTAACTGAAATATATTACTGTGTGTGAAAGGTCCCGGCCTCTAATTTTATTTAGGTCTTTAAGTAAGAAAAACTATATATATACAGGGTTATTATATGCATAATATAATGTTTTCCGGTTTCTCAAAAATTTCTCGATCCTTAAATGTACAAGGTTAGATATTAGGTTTTAGGACTGGAATCTAAATGATCTAGGATCCCTCACCACAGCTCTCAGAGGATACATCCCAGAGGCTAATATTCACATTTTAATTACCATTAATAAGTCTGTCATTCGATAAGTATCTATCATATTCTAAACCTAACTTCCTTTAAATTCAAATCCCTATGTCATAAAATTACTGCAAAACGTTTTGGAAATAAATTATACCTGTAAATTTTTTTATATTGTTTGTCTGACATTTTCAAACAAAATTTACACAGCAAAGTTTGGTAGAAAAGTTTAATTTTATCATATATTTAAGTATTAAAGTAAACCAAATAAAAAATAAAAGTCCGTCTTTTAACAATAAATCTCAGGATTAGTTTATTCGTAATGTAAGAATTACTAATATATAGATTTATTAATTTAAATATTCAGCCCAATGATGCTACCTTCTGAAAATTTTCGTTCATCTGTAGCCTTTGACTTAAATGTATCTTTATTCTCAAACATTTAAGAATTAAACGTAGAACATGTATGTGTGTTGTCTAAAAGCTTACATTTTCTGAGAATAATACATTTTCTAAATTATTTAAAGGTATGTATTGTTTATTAATATATGTTCTGCTCAAAAACTATTTTGTGTGAAGAATAAAGTTATAGACACAGTCTAATTACTATTAAACTGTTTTATTAAAAAAAACATTCCAGTATTGTTTATGTAATACATTAAGAACAAATATTTCTAAGGGAAATATGAAAAGGCTACATAAATCTTTCCGAATTCCATTAAAGATTAAGTAGAAAACAGAATCGTGAATTTTGCTAACTCGGCGACTTTTAGAGGCCTTTACAGTCACATAAACTAGTGACGGATCATTTGTTTTTGTGGCTGCCAGGCCATTTCCAGACTCATTTATTAGCTTTAAACATTCGTACTATTCATTTATTTCGTTTCGTTTTTTACATCATATTATACGTTGAATTGTATTCATAGTTAATGAACAATTCAATGTATAATATGTCGTAAGAGAACAAATAAATATAAAAATTCGCTATATAAGTAATAAAACCTTTCAGGTGAAAATATTCTTTAATCTTTAATTTGTTACGCTCTTATTCAGCAATTACAGTTAAAAGAATATTTACAATAAACTTGAGCTTTATATTGTATATTTTATAAACTTGAAACTTTATTGTTGCGGAGACGCCTCTGAAGCTTGATACTGATATATTTCAAGTATTAGAAGTGTCTCGGTAGAGGCGTTCACTAAAAATGTATCGCTACCAACAACGAAACGAACATTTACTGACCTATCACAATTATCACTTCGTTAATTGACCTATAAAAAATTAAGAACAGTAATGGACAAAGGAGTAATAAAAATATAAAATTTAATAGAGAGTTATCATTATCATCTAACACCGGCTAGATCTAAAAGAAATGTATATTAGGGCTCAATAAATTTCTTACTCAATAAGCAATCAAATTAAATTACATTCTTTGGTTTTTTTTGGTTAGAATTCGTTATCTATAGATGAGATAGATCTCATTATCAACGAGATGGCTGCTATTTTCAACAAAGATGATGTCATACAAATTATCTGCTTATTACTAATTTCGTGTGTCCATTTTGAAACTTAAGATTGTTTTTGAAATCGATTTGTAAGTAATATATGAATACCTGTAGCATATTTGAAAGTTTAATTTCAAGATTTGTTTAAGGCTTTGAACACTAAATCCTCATTTTTTTACAATAAGTATTTTTTTTATTTTTCAAATGTCTTATTATTCTATGTATATATACGTATTTTAGTCTTCTATTTTAGATATATTTAATCTTAAATCTCACTGCTCATTGTAATGACTGGGTGATTTGTTAAGCGAATAAGTATATACTTAATAATAAGTTCAATCATGTATGTTTTAAGAGTCTAGTCAGCCAATCATTCCTTATATATCTAGTTAGTGAAGATAAAGTATAAGTCACTTATATCCAAGATGTTTATTTCCGTTTATTTTTATGTTTATCTTTGATCTAACATAGAAGGTACGTTACGATAAAAAGAGAATCTGGAATATAATACTAGTTTTATTGATTGAAACAAATGCTTTGGAATGATTTCGTTGAAGTCAAAATTAAAAGGCCCCCCCTTATCAAACTGAAATGTATGGCATTTGGTTCACTATTGCCAATGAAACCGTAGGGCAAAAAAAGTTTTTTATTGCAGGCTAGTTGGTGTAACTGACAAATTTTTCGTTTAACTGAATTTTAACGCCATTGTATTTCTTGCCTTTGTTGTGCATACGTCACATGAAATGCAAATTAGTTGGGAGATATATGTATATTTTCGCAAATTTATTTAATTATGAAATGTGTTAAATCGACAGCTTTTCTGCATATAGAAACCATAAACTGAAAAAATATCCAAGACAGATGGTGCAATATGCATATTATGTAACTGATTTTATTATTAAACCCAGATTTTGATACTCTGGAATTAAGAGCATATCTTCAAAGGATTTGCGGTGGAATTCATTTATAAACTATGTTATATTTAAGGTTTATCTAAGTTTTATTTTATGTTACCTGAAGTATAATATACAATAATAAAATTAAATAACTTTCATGGATCTATCGTTTTTAAAATTGAGCTGTACATATGTAAATTACTTACACTAATTAAAGCTGTAATGAGATAAAATAAAGTAAAACACTACATTAATATATTCTATAAAATTATTAATGGATTAGTACAACTTAGAATTAACTACAGTAGTATAATATGGATAAACTAGATTAGCACAATGCACGTTACATAATTGAACATTAAAATTATTAGGGTCTATTTATATCTTTGACAACCAAGGCAGTATATTTTATGATAGAATAAACGTCTTTTACGACATTCGTTTAGATTTATACGTTAATTAAATAAGTATTAAAGGGTTATATCTTACACCATAGTTGCAATAATAGGTTATGTCAAACCAATATCGTAAAACCATATTGAAAACCTTACAGTAATACAGGGTGCGGCAGCATAACTTCCTTTTTTAAAATGCGCGCCATTCAGTTACTTGATGTCATAGCGGAGCGCTAGTGGTCTCATTCAAGAGGGGGTACTGTAAAGTTTTGTCCCGACACGGTTCAGTCGCCATCCTGCGTTGGAATAGTGAGGAGCGTGCCTTTGCCGTTGAGGCCTACTTTTCAAGCGGATGTTCGGTTATTGCAACACAGCGTGCATTTCGGAATCGCTTTAATTTAGCCCCGTTGGCTCCCGTCCCAGACCGCAAATCAACTGTTACATGGGTCACTACATTCAGACAAACTGCAAGTGCAACAAAACGAAGAACTGGAGTCCCTCGGCCCGTTCGATCACCTGGGAACATCGATGAAGCAGTGAGAGCGTCAATGTTGCGATCACCACGGCGTTCTGCGCGCAAACACGCATCTGCGCTTGGACTATCCGATCGTTCTGTGAGAAGAATTCTTCGTGATGATCTTCATTTTCATCCCTATAAGATGGCGATAGTGCAGGAACTTTCAGAACGTGACTTCAATTCTCGGATGAACGCGTGTGAGCTTCTTCTTGATGTCGTTCCCGAGGGTGCTATTGTTTTTTTAGCGAAGAAGCCCATTTTCATTTGTGTGGGTCGGTTAACAAACAAAACATGCGCTACTGGGCTGACATCAACCCTCGAGAATTGCATCAAATGCCTTTGCATTCACCGAAAGTCACAGTGTGGTGTGCAATTTCCTCAGCTGGAATTATTGGTCCCTGTTTTTTTTTTTTTTTTTTGAGGAAAATTAGGTTACAGTGACAGTGACTTCGGACCGGTATGTAAACATGGTACAGAATTTTTTTTCCCACGGATAGAAGATTTGGATTTGGGGGACACTTGGTTCCAACAAGACGGTGCAACAGCACACACTTCGAGAGCATCGATGGCTGTTTTGAGGGAAAACTTTCCAGAGCGCCTTATCTCAATTAGAGGCGATTTGGAATGGCCGGCACGCTCTCCCGATCTGTCACCTTGTGATTTTTTTCTATGGGGTTTTTTGAAATCCCGTGTTTACGTGAACCGTCCAAGAACCCTACAAGATTTGAAGACCAACATCCGAGAAGAAATTGCCAACATAACACCTGCTACGCTAACAACAGTCATGACAAACGCCAGAAATCGGCTTACGAAATGTATGGAGAATGGGGGACGTCACCTAACAGATTTGATCTTCAAAACAATGTAAATAAAAACTTTAGACATGTACCTACATTATAAAAACTAAATAAATATTTTCTGATGCATACAATAGTTTTTATTGAGTTTTGAAAAAAGGAAGTTATGCTGCCGGATATGAATAATAAAGTTAGTTATGCAGGTTTGTTATTGTTCTAGCAACCCATTAATCTTGCTTAACTTCCTGTATGGCCACTGAATATTTCTTTGGGTAATATATGTCTTTTACTTCACACCATAGTTCTTATTGTTCGGAAAATACTGTTTTATGACTTTCATAACGCTAAATATCTCTTGTTCATTATCATGCAGACATATATGGGAATAGTTTTAAAATGGTTATTATTAATAATTTTTATAAAAACTTTAAAAGTACAAGGCGTTTAATAACAGTACAATACATGTTTCTGTAAAATTACTGATAGCTAGCATTACCTAATCTTGTCATTCGAATGGCTGAGTTTTTATTTCAGTCTGACTAACCTAACAAATCGATTAACTTGAATATTTGCAGAAAATGTAGTTTCCAAGAGATCAATACAGAGAAAAGATCTATAACAGTGTATGCCTCTACATGGAATTCGGCTAAGTATTGGAGAATATATTTACATTATTCCTAGTAGTAACCATAAATTTAGAATACATAGTTTGTAAGCAACCTGAGTAATTTTAGTACGTAAAGCAGTAACGCATATTGACTAAAAAACTATACATTCACATGAATTGCAGTATGCAATTTTTTTAATAAGCTTTGTGTAGAACTTAAATTAATCCAAATGATTATACATTTTTGCTTTAAACATGCTGATTGTTTTTTTAGTATTTTTATTAAACATACATTTTAATTTGTTTATATAAAAAAGCGTTTTATATTAGAACACCTTATTTCAAATATTTAAACAAACCAAATTAATCATTGTAGTATGTAATGATTTAATTTATCTCATAAAATTGTGCACAAATTTTTATCCATAATAAAATATAAACAAATAATATAATCTTACAAAGCCTATGCGATATATGATTAAAATTATCGTTATAAGTTTTAGTAACGATTTTAGTAGGTGATAAACTACGAAGTTTACATCTAATACTTACTAAATTTTAGAAACAGCTTTAGAAACGATGCACTTTATTACCGGTCTTCAGATCTGCAGTAGATGGTGCAATATAGGTTAAGATCGTGACGTTTCTTTATATTGCACGTAATATCTGCAGTACATGAGCGTATGCAGCATGCTGTTTTTCGGTCCTTGCCGTGGAAGCAATCTTTACATCTTCCTGAATTTCTCCTCTGGGGTTCTTCTTGAACGTCACTGATCCTCCTTACCTTTCCATTACATAGAGGGGAGAAATTAAAGAGAATGTCTTGATGGCAAGCATAGCATTTTTAGCTCTACAGCTAGCTTCTTAAAAAGTCTCTCTCTTCTCATAATGGGATTTTCATGTCATACGTTTTGATAGTAGATTATTAGAGCATTAATAGCAGCAACTGTAAAAAAGATTCTGTAGACTCTTTTACTGTCACTTACAATATTATCAATGAATTAAAATTCTTTATTTATCGAATAAAAGAATTAACACCTCATAACGGTTGTAAATGAAAGTGAAGAAAATAAATATAATAATAAATTATACAAATATTCATACAAAATCCAATTCTCGCCAGCGCGTGTTTGCATGAGGATTAAATATATTCTAAATATAATTATGACATAACCCTAATGTATTACACAGGATAGTCCTTCTTTGCTCGTACAATAGAATTTACTGTTCACGTTAGTTCCTATGTAAAAACAGGTACATCATAGGTATATCCTTTTTAAAATATCATATTAATAAAAAATTATCTGTGGTCACTATTATTAACAAAAGTAAAAATTAGTAAAATTACTTACGGTTTAGTTACAAAGAAGAGTGTTATATTAAACCATGCTTTCTATAATGAATTTAAATATTTTATTATAAATCATCAGCTCATGTTTATGTTTCAGTATGAAAAATATATGATTTTTCTGGATGAGAAGAGTAAAACATTTAAAAAGCAAGTAAGTGTAAGTAAGTATATTAAGTATGCATTTTGGCATATTTAATATTCATTGTTTTATATAATAAAAACATCAATATGTCACCTAATGATATATAACTATATAAATGGATATTAAAATAAAGCAGAGTAATAAAGGGTACTTTTTACGTTTTAATTTTTTTTATTTCATTAATAATGTGTTATGTAGGTAAAAAGAAACACCAAAATTAAATTCCATATTTCTTAAGCTAAATAAGTTGGGTGGAATAGTTTTTTTGGTACTGTAACGTGTGAATGGTTAGTTATTTAAAATGTGTTAGTACGTGAATTTCGAAGGGTCCTACGTTAGTTTAATATTAGTGATTTGTTCTCAATGCCTCAATAACCTTTTATATTTTTTATGTATATGCATATGCATCCATTTTATGTAAGACACCAGTTCTCGTTGTATGCATTGTAGGTTGCAAAGCATGTATCTCATCTCACAAAAATAGAAAAAATTATAACAACGAAACAACACTTTATGGAAATATTTTACCATGGAAATATTGTTTAAAATTCTGTGTTTTATTGCTAAATGCTTTCTAATTCTAATTTTAGTACAGAAAGTAGCGAATAGCATAAATTAACATTTTAAGTTGCTACATATTGGATAACTTCACATATTTAGGGATATGTTTTATAATCTAGTGTAGAAAACATGAAATTAAAGTGGTGTACCCAAGAAAATGTTACGAAATAGACAGTATACATAATATACAAGATTTGTTAAATAAAAATGTATATTCTACGTTGCTTTACCAATTTTATTACTCTTAGTGTATGATTTTTATTAATTCAATATAATTATGTTTATATTTTTATATTAATAACACCTCTCTTATAAATTCCAATATCTTCTACTAATCTCACAAGGCATACTGTATTAATTGGTAAGAAAAAGATTGTTTAATTTTATATTCTATTAACATTAATTCCTTTTCACAATCCTTCCATCGTCAAAATAAAGTACAAACAAAGAATTCCCTTTTTTGTCACATTTTATATGAATACTATTACGTCGGAATGTATTCTAAGACCGTGTTTCCCTACATAATAATTTTCTTCTATTAATTACTTAAATATATATTTTTTTAAGTATGTTTATTCTCCAGGTCTTATGTAGCCAGTAAAGCCCGTGAGAATATGTTTAATTATTTTCATGACTACATGAGATGTATAGTGTGAATTTAAGTAAATTTTTTAAGTAAACAAACGATAAGGTAAGAACTTCTATATGCAAACTAAGTATTCAATATATAACTTTATGCAACTCTTTGTAGACAGTTATACTAAAATCTTTTTCTAAGCCTATTTAACCACTCTAAACTCTAATAAACCGTTATTTTTAAATCATAAACAACACAAAGAGGACGTACAGAAGCATGTATATAGTTGCTGTTTTATTATGAATAATTCAAAACACTTTTAGTGGCTTATTATACGGCTACCCGTTCATATATAACAGAATTTGTGATAAACAAAATCTAATGATTGATATTGTTTATGGTAATGAATTCATATTTTTCGGCTGATAGATATTAACAGTACAATTTATGCGAAGTTAGAGTTTACAGGTTGAATAGTACATGTAGCCGCATTACGATGTGATAATAGTTGGTGATTAACCATATAGCAGCCAGTACACAGTTTGCTGACACAACACAATTGCTTGGCGGTGTTCTAGTTATATTTGTGTTATTGTTAATGCCCTGGGCAATAAGTCGAGCTAATTTTCCAGTTGTCTTGCGAGTATTTATACCCACAATTATTTATGTGTATTACTTGGATAATATAAAAATTCTTAGTTTTTTTTTTTTTTTTTTTTTTTTTTTTTTTTTTTTCAAGATTACATATTTTATTCTCAAATATAATATTTTTATCTTTGAATCAAACAGATCATAAAATATCATTTGGTCTATGATAAATTGCATTAATTCATTTCACTAGCATAATTATTCTAAAGAAGACCAAATCTCCTTACGCTACAAAAAATGCACCTTGTACTTAGAATTGGGAATATGGTGAATTTATATGTATTGCTACGATGATTTGTAATCTATTTTTTTCAGTGAGGTTAAGTGCGTTTCTGAATTTTTCTGGAGTCACTTATCACTAAGACATTTCCGTGACATGGAATGGTCACTTGAACGTAAGTGACGTATATCATTAGATGATGTCCTTTCAAAAATTTTCACCTTCCAGGAATATCCAGCATTTATTGTGAGCTGGCTTGCAAATTATACGCGAATAAACATCCGAGTGTGTGTTTTGTATTTTGTGGAAACAATGAAACTCAATATTCAATTAAAATATTATTACAATATATTAAATTAAAACCAATTGCGCATGAATACTTGCTTTTAAAGTAAATTATATTGTATACCTAATGTATATTTCATTAAATAAAGAATAAAAGCAAGCATGTGATCGGTCTGCCTCAGTGACTTCTTAGAAGGCCGGTATTAGATTGCATCACTGGATCTAACACATATAAACCTATTTTCCAGGAAATTAAAAACATAAATCCGTTAACTGTTAGTTATAAAAGTGTATATACTATATTTCATTATGTATTTTATTTAGTTCATCTGACCTTCCTTGTTTTAAGGGTGAGTTCTGTGAGGTTATTCTCTTCCCTGACGCTCAGATAAAGAAAATGTATCAATAAGCACCATATTAAATACTACATTTTTATTAAATTGTAAAAACCTATATAGAATTAGAGTATGTACAAAATTTGTTTTTTAATTACTCTGTGGAGGACAGAGATACTTAAGTGAAAGGATTAAATGTCTTTGAGTGATAGGCTAGGTTGCGCTCATAGAATAATATTTTCAGGAAGGAGTAGTAGTTAACGGTGAAGCTATCAATATACAAGTTGTGGATACGGTCACTAATATAAATGTGGATTAAAAGATCACGGATATTCGTGAAAAGGTTGTATTTACGACGGATTATATGTATTATAACATATGGATTATAACATATTATATGTATTATAAAATATGGATTATAACATATTATATGTATTATAACATATGGATTATAACATATTATATGTATTATAACATGATTATATACGTTTTAAGACAAATATATTGTTGTTAAACTATTCTGTTTTGGAAACACGATACATTCTTTTATTAATACTGGAATGTACCGATTATAAATTAACGATTTATATAATTAAATACTAATTAATTATTATTATCATTACTTTTATAAAGATGTGCTTTTTTCAATATTCTTTTAATAGAGAATATTACATGACAAACATTGGCAGAGGGAAGTTTTAATATTTTTGTCACGGTTAAAAGCAATACCGTTTATACCCAATAAAAACACGAGAGGAGCGACATAAAAACATGCTTTGCAGCATCTGGGCTGTAACATTTCAGCAACGTTCTACTTTCTTCATTACACTTTTTACTGTAAACTTTGTTTTGAACTGTGCCATACACGGCTTTTGTGGTCCCAGACAAAAAACTGCCTTGACAGTAATATTATTTTTCATGATGAATTTTATAAAACGTCGAATGATTTGTAAATGTCACAGGTAAAAATTCCAATGAAGTTGTTAGAGAGGAGCCTTGAGTTTTCACAATCATATTAGTAGTCGCCCTATGAGACTGAATAACATTGTTCTCACTAAAGATTTATCACTATATTTTTATGAATCTAAACTATTGACACGACTTTTTCACTCAGACTAACGATGTCTTATATTTTATGTAAAATGTAGTGGTAGTAGATTGAGTGATCTTGAAAATTCTTAAATTTAACTTTAAAGCGAGGTCGTCGAATGGGGTTGTTTGACTACGGTAACTTTAGTTAGCGTTAAGTTACTTTACTATGGGTAAGTAACTGGTAACTAGACCAGACCGGCAAATATTTGCAAGAAAGCTTGCCTGACTACGGAATTAGATATGAATATTAAATTGTTTAGCTCCACGGTAAACTAATGTTAAAATTATTCGTTAAGGGCCACAAATAATATGTTCCTATAATCGACGATATATCATACTCGTAAAAACAATGAAATAGTAATTACTAATTGAGAAAAAACGTAACTCCTTACAAGATATTTTACCAATGAGAACGTAATGATGTATTTTAAAAACATTTCTTAAATTCTTTAAAAAATTGGTATTTGAGGTATCTAAAATGCTAATAGTTAATTACTCAGTGGTACTTAAAATCTAAAAGGCCTGATTTCCCTCCACCATTTTCAAATATAATGAAGACATGAAGTGGTGGCCCATAAATTAATTAATGTGATAAGTAACTAGCCAGGTTCATACACTTAACGTATATTATCAAGGTTTTCTAATAATATTGTATAGAACATTTTAGCCAAATATAAATATGGCCAAATAAATTTATATATATATATAAATGAAATATGTGTGTGTGTGTGTGTGTGTGTGTGTGTGTGTGTGTGTGTGTGTGTGTGTGTGTGTGTGTGTGTGTGTGTGTGTGTGTGTGTGTGTGTGTCATTTGACAGGTATTTTGTATTCCGATCATATGTTAGTTTGGTTATTACGCATATGTGACTGATATGGCCAAATACTAAATAATAGAATCATAAAAAGTGAGGACTGTATGGTGTAATGGTAGGACATTCACCCGGCTAGTGAGAGATCCGGGTTCGAGTCCCGGCAGATTTTACTTTTTGCCATTCAATGTTTATTGAAGTTATATATATACACTTCTTTTAAACAAACTAGCAACAATTTATGAAGAAAGAATTAAAATTTTCTTTATTTATTGGGTTTGAAAAGGCAAAGAAATTAAATATTCTATTCTCTGCAAGAAAAATACAGTATGTGTGCATACCTTAAACAGACGAGGTGATTTACTGTCAAACCATTGGAAAATCCTGTTTTGTGTATTGCGTATTATTAATATTCATATCTAATTTAAATTTCGCACCGATTTAATAAGGCATTTTAAATCTGAGTTATTACTGAACAGTTTAGTATCAAGAAGAGTAGAGCGTTCAGTTGTTAAAAGTGATTAACAACAGTGCTGTTTTCGAAATTCTATAAAAGATAATATGTTATAGAATTATTAATTTTAACCATCCATATTGAGAGCAAAGTTAATTTTTAATCATGTTTAGGAGGGTTAGATCTCAAAAATATCAACAAAATCACATTTTCTTTATCTTTGTAATAATAGTAAATAAACTTTATCGAATTTTATGTTTTAACCCAATGTTATTATTTTATGGATTTAATCAAATAAAATTTTTAAATTTACTACGTAGGTGAGGGGTTTTATCGTAGATGTTTTGTAAAAACACCAGATATATTTAATTGGCAACTATGTGGCCTGGGAATTTTTAAAATAAAACTATTATAGATTCTTTGTATTTTCTTTAAAATATTAAAAATCAAACAAAAGACCACAGGTTATAAATAAACGCCTAAAATAGTATAGGAATATTTATTTGAAATTAAATGATATAAAGGCCTACTATCAGATTTAGGTAAAATAATAAATTGTTATCAAGAAAGAAAAGTGTTCTGAGAAGAACCTTTATACATTTTTAATGTGGGATATCTATAAGTAACTAATAATAAAAAAATATCAACGTCCAATGAATTTTTACAGGATGTCAAAGTATTCTTTTAGAGAAAAAATTATCTGTTTTAACACTTCTTCTCAACAAGAGCTTAGAGAGTGTTCCTGGAGAAATAAACCATATTCTAAGATGGATTGTAATATTGAAGTATATAAGACTTAAGGGGTATAAACATAGAAATGAGAGCTAACGCTTCTCTAAGTTATAACGGAACGAGTTTTCATAAGAGTTACACTTTCTAATTGGTTTCAGTACCACACTCGTAGTTTGAGTGCTGGGTCTATTTCTATAAATATCTGATTATCTGATATTTATAGAATATCCTAATACGAATATGAAATTGTAATCGACAATCCTGTGTTTTAATATAATTTGCTTTAATTTTGTATTTAGTTACTAATTACGGTTTACACTCAACGCAGTCGTTTTGCTCTACATAAACATTATTTCAATAATTATTAAAAACAATTATTTAATATATACATTTTTAATAACGTTATTTTTCTAATTATTATTGATGTTTTCAATACTTTTTTAGTTTATTTATTATAATGATTCTACCTTATTGATGATTTAAAAATGTTATGTTTTTATCTTTCCTGTCTGACATTTAGTTTGGAAATGGTTCATTTGTTTTGGTGCTAGTAGTCATTGCAGTAAAGCGTAGTTTATTGGCCAGTAGATCTTTGATGACAGTAAGTCTTTCATCTTACATAGTCATTTTAGATAAGATAGCACGTTTATTGCTAAGAAAAAATTAATTTATTATCATTATTTGCAAGCATTGCACAAACATATATTAATACCAACGTAATGTGTTTTATCCTTTCTACCTACTTCTGACATACATAGGTTGAATTTAATAATAGGCAAGGATTACAATTCTACAGCTCCTATTTGTTTACATTATCAGTAAGTTCATTGCTTGAAACAGGTAAAATATACAACACTGTTCTCTTATTTTGCCATTATTCGACCATAACATGTTCCTCGGAATGCAGAGCAACAACTTCATCTTTATGATTTCTGGAATGTTTCGTTGCTAATTAAACTGTACGGCTTCTGTAGAATACATGCCTTTCTATAGTCGTGTTCACCAACGATCTTTTTAGCTAATGTAGGTCTGAGTGTTGAGAAATATATTATTTACTTCAGTAATAGTTTACACTAGTATAACGTACATGCTGTGTTGGGTTTTTACATATAAAAACAGACGTTCTCACACGGTAACATGAACTAGTCGAGGCTAAGCTTTTTCTCCCGATAGTATACACTTTTCATTTTGTAATTTATTAAAATTATCAATAAATATGCAAATCTTATTGCATAGTATTCTTAAGGACATCCCTGTCTCTTAATACACGCACATACAAAAAAGAAGCTTGCTTTGGGCTCCCACTTTCTTTGTGAGATGGATGGGAGGAGAAATACTATTATTGTGATTCACAAACTCATTCAGATCAGTGTCTTCTTGAGGAAAATAACCAAGGTGTCATCTACATAACTTTAAGCTCTTTGGAGTTCAGAAAGGAGGAATTTAACGTAGGCGTTCTCACTACACAAGATGCAAATCACGAGCAAAATTCACGAGCATGTGGCCAAAAGCACAAACACAATTCACATCAGGGAGTTTTAGAATTGAACATTAACATTATTATCATCATTGAAGAATTTATCTTAAATTTATTTCCTATTCTTATTTCTTTTTATTCTTTGTTGTGTATTAATTTCCGGCTAGCCTGGTAAAGAGAATAGATAACTTATAACAATGTAAAATTTAGACAATATCATGTTTATTGTTTATATAGTAACACATACAATCACAGTGCTAATTTGAGTTGTGGTTACGTCACAGGAGGAGGTGTAATTTGGAAATGACGGGCAGTATTAGCTTACTCGGCACCCAGTAACACAATGCAATATCAACTGTTATTGCAGTTAGCAATTACTAGGTGTTGAAGCATTTTTACGTAAATTAAGTTTTAGTATTTTCATTAAATTTTCAAAACAAATTTAAATAACTTGTGTGCAAAGAAAAAAGTTTTTATAACAGTTTCTGAACAATATTAGTGCACTATGAGTTATATTTGTAAATTCAAATTCCACTATTATTAAACCAATCCTGTTAATTAAGTAGCCTGTTTCCCTTATTTAAATCCCAAAAATTAATAAAATATGAAAAGTTTTCATTTCTGTCAATTCCAATGCAACGTATAGTTATTCCAATTTTGTTTATAGGGTTGAGGAAAACTTTTGTATCATACTTTGGCCATATATTAATATGTGTGGTTATTTTTTTATATCATTTACAGTTCTTTTCTTAAAAATTCATACATTTATGTTATTACATAGAGATGACAGCCAGTATTAGCTTACTCTCTACCCAGTCACACACTGCAATATCGTCAGTTTTTGCAATTATAATGTATCAGGAGTGAAGCAACTTAAACAGATATAAATTTTGAGACCTTATCAATTTTTATGACAAGTTTTGTGATTTGTGTGCCTAGAAGAAATCCTTCTAATGATTTTGTAAATATCAATTGCACTCTCAAGCATTTTTTGGATTAAAATATCACTAATATATACAGTAAGCTTATTGCAGTTGATTTTGCTGCTTGCTTGCCAAACTTAAAGATTAAATAGTAATAAACCTTTGATAAGGATTCATTTCAGTCAGTTCCAATCCGTGGCATGGAGTTTAGATAACTTGGGTTAACAACATATTTTACTGTAATTTGCTTCAATAAATAGAAATTTATTGAGATTCAATTAATAGAAATCTCTAACTCTACAAAGGCTATATACGTATATGCAGTTATTTTATAAAATATGGTTAATCACTATGTTTTCATAAATATTAATATTTTTTATGGTAATATAATAAAGTTATGCTTTTTATCGATAAAAAATATAAGTATCTATTTTAAAGTTGTAAAATTTAAATTTTAAAGTACTGAAATCCATTAAAAAACTGGTAATTTTAGCGTAGCATTTCTTTTTACTAATTTATTCAAAAAACATAAATAAACATTGTTATATAATTTGTAATACGAAATTATTACTACAGTTTTTATAATTGTATTGTAATATTGGTTCACTATAGTTGAAAAATACTTTTACTACTTTTATTATATTATAATTAACATTCATTAGGTTTTTGTATTAACAACACTCTACATACTCTATCCACACGTAAGGATGCAAAGTACTGATTAGGACAATAAATAGGGGTACTCAAAGAAAGAGTTGTCAGTTGGTAGAACGATACAATTATCAACTAGAAATCTTAGTAATTTATGTTATCAGTAAAATAAAATTATTAATCAGTGAAAGAATTATTTTCGTTATATTTTACATCTATATCCATTTAGTGCCTTTATACTTGTACAGTTTAATGTATAATACATGATATAATTTCAATTGAATACTATTTTACATCCGTTTTACAAAATGTTCTTGATTTAGTATCAAAAAATAACGTTAACAGTACTGATAAAAAAACCTTAAACCTTAGTAAATTATCAATTCATAAGTAATACTTACCACAGCCCTTATAAACTCTCAGCTATATCCAATAATGTGATATGCACCATCATAAAACATTATTTAAAGTAAATATTTGTAAACATTGATTAAATTTCTAAGTCACTCCGTTTCCAGATATCTTGAAAATAGATATAAAAACATAATTAAATTTTTCTTTAACCCGTTTGATTGAAACATACTTACCGTACGATTGTTAATTCGGTCATTTAGGTATTGTATAGTAAAAAAATATAACTTGCAAAGTAGCTTGAATGAATTGACAAAATAAATATTGCTTTCAAGAAGACATACCGATTCTTGAAAATAAGTATTAAGGAAACATCTGAACCATAAATGTATAAGTAACAATTCTAGATGCTCATTAAAAGTTAACCTTCAAAATGAGATTAATACTATTTCAAACTACATTGAATATTTTTAACTCGGCAACTTTTTAATAACGTCAAACGTCATCCACAGTGAACTACTTCCAAAGCACAATGTAAGTGCAAGCACAGTGTAACAATTGTGTCTTAATTTCTGTTCTATTGTTTTTACGTTTAACAGACATGGATAAATACTTACGATGACATTTAATCTAAGTACGCTTATTTCTATGATTGACTTATTATTAATTATTCAAGCATGTATATGGAAACATGATGGATGTTTGTTTTCTTTAAAGTTTAACAATGTATCATGCGTTTAGTACTGTTCTAAACTATATGGTATTATTTACTACCCGGCAACTTTTTAGTGACGTCAGAGATAATCCAAAGTGAGGTACATACAAGCAAATAGTCCGTGTAGCACAACAGTAACTTATAGGTTGCTTATATCCACGATTGCCGTATTATTTTATAAATGAATTGCATAATATATGAAATAAAATTCTGGCCCTACAATAATTCACACAACTAACAATTGTTACACATTGGAAGAGGGACCATAACTAATTTTTGTCTTATGCAAGTATTAAGTTTATTTTCTAAAATGCAAGAAAAAAACATAATCAAAACAGTTTCATTATACAATTTTACAACTACTAAAAGGCAATTAATTCAAGTGGTGCATATAAATATTTTTAACGATTTTAAATTTTATCAGAGAAAAACATATTACATACATATATTACCCATACATATATATATATATATATATATATATATATATATATGTATATATATATATATATATACATATTACCAATCTATACATACATATATAATTGACCTAAAACTTCTTCTATGATTTGACATGAGCTTGTTTGGAAAAATCCTGTAAGAGTGTAAGGAAGAGTTTAATTTGTTTTTTTATTCTGATCTTTATATATAGAGTTTCATTTTTGTTTTCATGGAACTTATAACCATCTATATTTAGTCGCCATCTTCCATTATTAAATAATTTCTTCTAATGAATCGACAAATCTGTATCATAATTTTACTGTCTTGCAATAAATATTTTAATTTGCAATTAATTTTAAAATCCTGTATTGAGTTTTATGTTATTAAATTTATAAATCACAAAAAGTACTTGCTCCGCCGGGACTCGAACCCAAATCTCTCACTTGCCGTGTGAATGTGCTACCATTACACCACAGAGCCCTCACTTTTTACTATTCAATTATTTTGTATTTGGCCGTATCTGTTACATATGTGTTTAAATAACCAAACTAACATATGATCGGAAAACCAAAAACAAATATTAGTTAAACGGGTGTATTATTTCTTCGCGCTAGTCAGTCCAGCGAACTAACAACCTAGTTGTCCGCAGCCGCCACGTGCTATTGGCTCAGTCCATTGATCACGTGACTTGCCTTTTGTCCTGTGTTGGCTGTTCTCCAGTGATTATTGGTATGGAGCTCAGCCACCAACTAGATTACCATGTGATCCGAGAGAAGAATATACTACAGTAAAGTGTTTTACAAAAAGTTTGTACCAGTTATGGCCTCCTTGTAACTAATTTATAATACGTAGATAAAATTGTCCTTTTGAATTAAGTTTTATACTGTAGACCAGTATTACAGTGGGTGCAATATATTCCGTATTTTTTTAAGAAACAAATCTATGTATATTCCAATATTTTATTATAGACGATTCTGAATTGGGTTAATGTTCTACAACAATTGAAGCATTTTAATTAAATATTGTTAAAATATAACATTATAAGAGTAACTGTAAGTGTAACTGAAAAGTATAAAAGAGTCAGGCCTAAACTTTTCTTCTGGTGTAGATATTTTAAGTTACTTTGAGCGTTTCATTGAACAAGAAGCTTGCCTACTATGAATAGTCAATTCGTACAAAAAAATAAGAAAGATGCTAAATTTTATCAATAAATTCACTGGACCCCGAGTAAATATAAAATGTAATCTGAACCCTTCCTAGCTTCAGGTATTCTTAACTTATTGTTTATTTTTTACACAATTTTACTGATTTTAATATTAATGCTACATTTACTCAAAGAAAATTAAACATTTTCAGATTTTTTAAAGAATCTCGCCCTTTAGAGATAAATAAAAAAAGTACAGAACTTTGTTCAGTGTACTAGTAAATACTTTGTCACGGCTGAGCATATAATCGAAGCGCGTTTCCAAGTCTTAAACAAAATTCATCTACTATCGACTCATTTTTTACTAAAATTGTTTAAAATAGTGTTTGTTACTACCTAATTCTTTTAGAGAACTTTAAAAAAGTCCACTACACATCATGCACACAAAAGGAAGAAAACAGCTGCGTGTATGTTTGTACAATATTGAAAACAAAGGCCTTTGTCTCGCAGTAAACGCCAACACAGCAGATTACGAGGACGTAGATTAAAAACTGACAGAGTATGATTTTAATTTTCACGTAAACGTTTTTGTTACCACTATTTTTGAAAGATACATTCTGCTTTGCTGTTTAGCGTTGTCACCGGCGTTATCTTAGTCGTAGAGAAAAAGCTAGAGATCCAATATCTTTGCTTATTATTTATTTTTGCGGTTAATAGAACCTATCTACTGTTCGTTAAGTGGATATGTGAATTCCTGCCAAAATATTAATCCATTTTCAGAATCAATACGTTGTTAAAGATTTTAAGTACATATTAGAAAGACTTTAATCTTCATAAAACATGAATAGGTCATTTTCACGAGAAAATTAATTTTGTTTGCAGTCTCGTATCGTCTGGAATAACTATGACAGTCTAGTACTAGATAAATTAAAATTACCAAATTAAATACGAATTAAAGCAAAATTTACAGCAAAGTTTTTTATACAATTACAGTACACTAGTTTTTACGCGCGGCAATTTTCAAAACAGAAGGTTCTTCTTAGTAAAAGCATCTATGAAGTGGTTTGACAAAGCCCTATGATAGTTAATAAACAGAAGTAAGCATTAATCTGGTACTTATTATTCCAGTTTAATTGTTATAAGTTTTAAATTTTAAGTAAATATTTACTGGTTCATAGTTTTTGCATTAGTGTTGGAGCATTAATTTCTGGTTCTAACAATTACATTTCTGACGCAGTAGAAATTGCAGTCACAAGGTTTCGAACAATAAAATATACATTTAAAGGTCTTGAGCACCTAAAGCGATTAGAAAGCGTCTAACTTCGGCTCTTATAATGCACATCCGGTCTAAGGTATCTCTAATGCATGAGTAGAGTTATTCTTGTTGTGCCGATAAAGGAAGTATACACACGTAAGTAAGACTGAAAAGGAAAGGTCAATTGTCTACGTCCTTCCTAGTTACGAATAGACTAAAATTTCTATTTCTGCTCTTTAAACTGACATTCAGTTTAGTTTACTTACAGTGCCACAGTTTAATTTGCATTTTTTATTGTTGAATAAATAATTACGTACATAGAGTTTCTACTCTGCTAAAAAACATTAACTATCAGACCATGTTATCTACTTCCTGTCTAAGATAATCAAAAGCCATTGATGAATATGTCTTTCTATAATGAATAAGAAAATATACATACTTTCCTGTACCTTATTTATGGCAACGTTATTTAAAACGTGTTTGAGAGTTATAAAAACAAAACTTGTAATTAGTGTAGGCGAAGGCTTTGACAGACGAGGAAAGTCAAGATGAAGTTAATTGGCTTTGTTTAGTTTATGCTTAACTAATCTAATGAAACAGTTTGCACCAATTGAAGTTACATTACTGTTAACAATTTTGTTTTAAGTATTGACTTCAAAGTGTACTTTATTATAATATTTATAAATTTATTTGTTTATTTATATATATCACATCTGTCACGACTAAGTGTTGCGCAAAAATCATAGACGTCTTTTTATTTGCAAGACGGGTATTTGTGAGTCTTTCCTATACCTTTAATTGTATCCAACCAATAATTGTTTTTTCACGCCGAAACGTTTATCTTATATTGTAATTCATATTAGTGCAATAAAATAAGTAGTAGAGTAGTAATAATTGAGTATAAAATTTATATCTTGTACAAATACAAATATTTATATTGACCCATCAAAAAAGAGTATGATACTATGAAAGTATGAATATAACAACTTTATATAAAACAACTACATATATTTATATAGCCTCAGCAGCGTTAGAGCTTACTCAATAGTATGAGCCACATTAGAATACCTATACGTCGGACTAAAAAAAATTGGAAATGAACGCTTATTATATTTTTTATTACTATTTGGTAATAACGTGTAGGAAACTCCTTAATTGACTGTATTGGGCTTAGTAATAGTGAAATTGGAATTTAAAAATATAACTCATAGTGCACTGATATTTTTCGTAAACTGTTGCAAAAACTTCTTCTTGGCACACAAGTTATTTGAATTTGTTGTAAAAATTAATGAGAATACCTTAACTTGATTGACGTAAAAATGCTTCACCAAATAGTAATTGCTAATTTTATAAAGAGCCGATATAGCAGTATGTGACTGGGTGTGGAGTAAGGTAATATTGGCTGTCATCCCCAAATGACACCTCCGCCTGTGAGCTAACCACAACACAAATTAGGACTGTGATTTACTGCTGAGCCACCGTATAACATTATCGGACGATTGTTCATAGTGACATGCTATATAAAGTTAGCCTTATATTTTGGGGTTGTTTTATTTGCTTATTGGGGTCACTCCTTTATATATTAAAGTAAGATGAGGCCAAACAACAAGCATTGAGATTTAACATATTTAGATATTTCAAAGTTTACAGGTAAATAGGCTATAAATGCAGGTATCATAGTTGTATCAGCCTAAGAAAGTGTTCATATTTTCAAGTTTTTATTACAACCTCTGGAGATACAGATACGCATATATGTACAACAAAAATATTTAAAATTCCAATATTCATAAACTAGTAAAACTTCGTTACCAGTTCTACAACCCACATTTTTATACCCCAATGTATACCAGTTATAATGTTTTCTGTCACATGTTAACAAACTAGCAAATTTTTTTTAAAGAATGGTCATATTGGGGATAACTTTAACAAATTAGTTGTGGATTTATTATAACGCATTGTTTCGTATAATATTTTTGATGTGTGTTCAGATTGTATGATCATGTCAATTGCCATAAAGTGTGTGTTATGTAATTTAATAAATTATAGGATCTTCTTTCTGAGGCATATGAAAAACTTCTTAAATATTAGACTTATATACTGCATTAAAATTTTATTCATTGCCTAAGAAAGGACATGATGATAAATAAAAGTTAATTGAGGAATGTTTTCCTCTTATATTTTAATATTGTGTGATTGGCTGAAGTCAACATAAATTTAAGAATATAAAGAATCGTATTATTATCTTAATACTTAATCTAGATCCAGGACAATTCAACTAAGAAGTTCGTAACTGCTTCTGTGTAATTTAAAATTACTATATTCTGTGACACGGGTTCATAATAATTGTGTCAAGGGAATCATAATATATCATAATATCGTTACTGTTATTATCCCACATTTTACTTTATAATATCCACTAAATATCGTGTTTTCTGTCGTTTGTAAAAAACCTTGCAAAGTGCTTTTATAAGGAATAGTAATGCGTAGGTATTCCATTAATAAATAAATTGTAGATTATGTAATGGTGATCTTTGCAATACAATATTAAAATTTTCGTTTACATTGTATGATCAAATCCATAACTATTTATACTGTAAAGCTATCTTGTGGTGGGGGGGTTGTAAGATTTAAGAAATTAAAGGGTCAAAATTTTGAGGAATATGAACAAATTCTTTACATTAAAATAATATATATTTATTAAAAATTATTTAATAATTATTATTCATTGCATATACTAATAATTAGTATAATATATAAGTATATAAATAATTATTATATATTTTATAGGTTTCTAAAAAAAATATCTACTTTTGAAAAGTTTACCCAATTACAAAGTTTTTTAATATATAACTACGAGGGTCAGTCAAATATAAACAAGACTTTTAACTTATACGTTTATTAAAGCTAAACAATACAATGATTACATGTTACTACTTTTCTACATAGTCTCCCTCAACTCTCACACACTTTTCCCAGCGTGAGGATAGCTTATGGATCCCTTCTTCATAAAAGATTTGAGGTTGTGTCTTGAACCAATTGCACACAAATTCCTGTACTTCCTCATCACTTTCAAAACGGTTTCCACCAAGTTCTTCTTTGAGAGGACCAAAGAGGTGAAAGTCACATGGAGACAAGTCTGGGATGTAGGGAGGATGTTCCAATGTTTCCCAATGAATTTGGCGTAATTTCTCTTGGGTCAAGGCAGCTGTGTGAGGCCTAGCACTGTCATGAAGCAAAATGACATCTCTGATTGGCTGATTACGCCTTTTGTTCCGAAAGGCTGCTTTTGCTTGCTCAAGAAGTTGACAGTAATAAGCAGCGTTGACAGTTCGACGTTCGTGTAAAAAGTCAATAAGCAAAACGCCTTTGTAGTCAAAAAAGATGGTGGCAAGAACTTTCCCAGCAGACAACTGTGTTTTGGCTTTCACAGGGCGAGTTTCGTCTTTCCTTCGCCACTCCATTGACGCCATTTTGGATTCAGGAGTGTAGTGATGGACCCACGTTTCATCACAGGTTATTATGCGATTTACAAAACCATTCCCCTCTCTCTCAAGCCGATTCAAAAGCCTTTGGCAAATGTCTCTCCGGGTTTGTTTTTGATCGAAAGTCAGAAGCCGAAGGACCCATCTTGCACAAATTTTCCGAAAACCCAGATGCTCTGTGACGATGGAATGCACACTACCATGACTAATTTCCACTTCACTGGCAATTTCATTTATCGTTAAGCGTCGATCATTTTTATGAAGTTCACGAACAGCACAAATGTTCTCATTAGTCAAACTGGTCCTTGGACGCCTATTGTGACTTTCATTTTTAACTGTTTCACGTCCGCCTTTGAACTTTTTAACCTAATCGTACACTTGAGAAAGTGATAAAGTCTTATGCACAAACTGAGTTGTCAGTCTAACAAAAGTTTCACTTGGTTTAACACCTTCGTTTGTCAAGAATTTAATAATAATTCGTTGCGCAACTGCAGGTACAACCTCTTGTTCAGACATGGCTACAATGAGAAACAAAACAGCACTGAGAACGCATTGTTGCAGCTTTCCCCCTCCCCCAGGCTGCCCCCTACCACTACTGCAACATGGCTACCTGCTACAACCTGGACGTTGGGTATAGTAATAAAAGTCCTGTTTATATTTGACTGACCCTCGTACATACTGCCATAGTTTCATTTTGAGAGCATGGCAGAGTAATAAGTAGCTTAGTTTTTGTTAGTGAAATTGGAACCGTTCATCTGCAGCGTGCTGTACCAAGTAGTGTTGTTGGATTGTAACACGACTACAAGTGTAACACCAATTACCTGGGGCTTGGTTGGATTTACTAGGAATAATTAGTTCTTAACCAAGTATTACTTTTTTAACATAGATAAAATTCAATTTATAAGTTATATTTTACGATTTTATCGAGATATGATGTATGCGGTTCGTCCCAAAAAAGATTAATAAATTAAATTTTTTTAGTTTGGATTCTTAATACATGTTTATTATTTTTGTAGTGTGTTGAATTTATATTTTCATTAGGACTGAATCTAACCAAGAAAATTTACGAATTTTATAAAATTAAATACATGCTAATACAATATTTTAAATAAATAATAGTTTAAAAACTAAAAACACGCTTTTATAGGTAACCAAACTAAAAAATAGAAAATAATTTTTAATTGCAAAGAGTTTATATTATGGTAGTAGAAGTCAAACAGTCATTCATAGTCAATCACCTCAAAATTAAATTATAATAAAATTTAAGTTATTAACATAATAAATTAATCCAGAGTAAAAAGCGTGGGGTGCTTGATATATTAAATATTACAATCATTCTATCGGTAATTATCTTTGAGAGGAGACTTATGAAATGTAGTAAAATGCACCCCACGCTTTTTATTCTGTTAATAACTTAAATTTTATTATAATTTTATTTTGAGGGGATAGACTATGAATGATTGTTTTGCCTTCTAATACCATAATATAAACTCTTTGCAATTAAAAATTATTTTCTATTTTTTAGTTTGGTTACTTATAAAAGCGTGTTTTTAGTTTTTTAAACTATTATTTATTTTTCATTTTTTAGTTCGATTAATCAATTAGTTTCTTGTGGAAATGTGGTATTTCTTACGAATCATTCCGCAATCTCATCATTTCATTATTAAAGCTTCACTATTGCATGGGGTATTTCCTGTTAACTTAGAGCAATCAAGTTCTTCAATCCGAATACCGTCTAAAGATCTTACTCGACTAAGTGCTACATAGGCTTGTCCAGCAGCAAACTATCGCGAGCCTAGATCAAGGATGTCGGGTCGGACAGGTTTTTGCCCGCTTGGTGCGTTTCTGTCATCGGTGCCTCATTAAAGGTCCTGTCCTATTAAAAGCTACCAACGGGGAAATAGCAACCTGCGTCGCCTCAATATGACTCCTCGAGCTTGCACTTAAGATGTCGGCTCTGATCCCTGGAGACTCGGAGCTTCGCAGTTCTCTTTAGATTAATTATTGTCGTAAAAATCGAAGGCTGGCATCTAAGCTACCAAGGAACTGTGGCTGTTTGAAACACCTTTGCCGGACTTGAGGGTTAGGTATGTGAAGTATTTAATAAACGTAATGTTGGCAAGTATATATAATTTATCAGTCTTACTGAACTGTATTATCACTATTACTTATTTGAGATATACTATTATAAAATGTTACACCCTTAACTAAGTTGAATTTTTCGTATCGTAAATCATTTTATATTTTTATCATATAGTTGCTATATTCTGATATATATATATATATATATATATATATATATATATATATATATATATATATATAATTTCAATAAACATTGAATCGCAAAAAGTACTTGCTCCGCCGGGACTCGAACCCGGATCTCTTCACTTGCCGGGTGAATGTGCTACCATTAAACCAAAGAGCCCTCACTTTTTCTTTGATATCTATATTACTATATTAAGAGAGTCAGCATATCCGAGAATACCGAGACGAATGGAGACTTAAACCCTGGGTTCGCGCAGATTGAATAGAGACTTGAAAGCTGGGTTAGCGCAGATCGCGCGCTAGCTCTATCACAGAGGATCTTTAAAAGAATTTATTAACCCCGGCGGTCCTTATAAGGATGATGGAAAACTATGATCAAATTATTGCATTTTCATCGGTCCTTGATACGTATGCAAAGTTTCAAATTATTCAGACATCTGGAAATTGGTGAAAATTATGGTCAACGATTCCGTTACATAGATACAACCGAAGCTAACAAAAGCGTGTTAAAAACTGATGTAAAAATAAATATCTTTACAATGTACATAACTGAAGCAGTGGACATTAAAGCATGTGTCCCAGGGATGATGAGTATATATAGCTTTATAGATGTCCCCCTGGCTTTTTACGCTAGTCCATGTCAAGTAACAGATGCGTTACAGTCTAGATCCCATAATGGCCTTTTATAAAGCCATTATAAACAGTATTGAAAATATTTAACTATCAGTGGAGGATATTTAAAATCTTCTAAACAATTCATCGATTATTATTTTTTAATTTCATGAGCTAGTTAATGTTTTACGGAACTACACAAATATTTTAGTGGAAAAATATTACAGCAACAAACTCCTGATAATTTATTAATTATCGCTAGCTTATTAGTCCTAGTGTAAAATAAAACTATGGCCTTTTAGGTCATAACGTGGGCAGTTACAGATATATTTTAACATGGAATTATTCTGTAATATTTTATGTGTCTCTATTACGGGTGATACGTTTTTTGTTTTTCCTTAATACAGTTTTTCTGTCTTCTTGTGGCTTGTCTTGGCCAAGAGTTCCTGTAATATCATACATATTTATCTGCAAATAAACTTTCTGTACTGCTAGGTAGGTATGTGCTTTCTATTTAACACGTGAAACGTGATGTATCTCACCCGTTTAAAGAATAGGCATTGAGATTTGTTGACAGTTTGAGGAAGTTTGATCATATACGAGTACCGATTATGTGCTGAGGTGATATAGGTTCCATCTTTAAACCGTTAAACTGATTCATAAGGTTCTTCAGACGGCAAGGCCAGAATATCTTAGAACAAATCTGGGTTTTAGGCATGATGTGAGTCAGCGCTGTACTCCACAGCATGGTCTATTACACCTACCAAAGACAACTTTAGAGGCAGGGAAAAAGGCATTTAGACACTTTGGATCAAAATAATTCAATGCTCTGCCCACTGCAATAAAAAACCTGACCCTTGCAATTTATAAAAAGTGTTGCAGGAATATGTATTTGATAAGTGTTACTAGTAAATGTGTTATAGTGTGATGTATGTATAATGAATTGTGTATACTTTGACAGGAATTGTCATGAAAAGCAGAGTTTGTACTTTGATGAACGGTTGACTAATAAAGACGGTATTATTTATTTATTTAAAACCCCTATTGCTGTTGTCTTCTGGAGTGAGCGTTCGACAGACCCCGTACTGG
The DNA here is from genome assembly GCF_021130785.1 of Homalodisca vitripennis. Taxonomy (NCBI): domain Eukaryota; kingdom Metazoa; phylum Arthropoda; class Insecta; order Hemiptera; family Cicadellidae; genus Homalodisca; species Homalodisca vitripennis. Next base: position 3,329,473 of record NC_060213.1, read on the forward strand.
ACCCAACCTTTTCTATATACCTGCACTACTTAAGAATTCTTAGCCGAGCGTATCGCTGACAATCGTATTTGACCGCTTAACATTTACTAGCCACGAAAAAAGTGGCAAAAGTTTAAGCTCTGCGTTTTATTTGAGTTGACTGATGCTTAGTGAGAACTGCTTAGATTGTCCTACACGGTGTCAGAGAACTCTCATGTATAATTTTTCCACAACATCACATGCATGAACGATGTCCATAAACTACTTAAAGATGCTAGAAAACACATATCCATCCATTAAAGTAGTAAAAATAACGATCGTATCTTAATCAATATGATCTAATATATTTACTGAATTTATTGAATCGGAATATATTTACTGTATCTTGGAACGACGTCGATCTATAAATTGTGTTGATTAAAATTTACCAAATCAATATAAGTTTCCTAAAATGATCCTGAGTACTGTGGTGGTTCAGGAATCACTTAATAGTATTCCTTTAAAACATGTCATGGCGCAACAAAACGTTATATTTCAATGGTCATAACATAGTTTACAGATACTGTGGATCATATCTCAATTTATAATAACCTTTTGAATATTGCCTAATTATGGAGACGGTGTAAACCCTGTCTTAGAGCAATTAGACATGCATTTAGTTGCCCTAGAGCTATTGTACGAATCTTCCCGGACTGAATAAGGACTACAGATCACATCGCTTATTTGATGTATGATATTAAGCAATATGACATCATAATTTTCTGCACTCTTTAAACCACTAACTTACCTGAAAGGTAATACAGATCCTAATATTTTTATAGTGAAAGATTCAATCTTAGAGTACCAATATGGAAAAAAAGGCCAAAATTTAAAAATTTACATAGATCAGTCCATTAATTTTCTAGAGGGTTCTAGAGTTAATGGAAAGAAAATTCGTTTACTTTTATTAAATAAGTAAAAATATTGCATAACGTCATTGACTAGGAACAAGGCTAGCGTATGTTATAATTCACTAGTTATTTTTTATCCGTTATTAAGTGACGTATTTGAGCAATATTTATATATAAAAACACTTTTTTATAGCAACAAGACTTTTCTTTTATATGAGCTTTTTTTAAACCTTTAATAGTGTACGTATATATTAATATTTCGATTAAACTTTGTATTCCAGGTCTATTATAAAACTGTATACAACACTTTTAATTAGAGAGTGGTTAGAATAACTTTTTTAGTATGATACATAACTACTAAAATAATGTAATAAAACATATTTATACATTTTATAAATTTGATATAAAAATATTTTGAAATTATAAAATAAATTTACTAAAATATCGAACGTAATATAAACACCTGATTGAGAATGATTTTACTATGCAAATATTTAGAAAATCCAACCCCTGAGTTAATCGCTTATTTCTATAAGTATTTGAAATTAATTAGTGAATACATATTTTTCCATCCAATTAAACACTCACGTTAAATTCTTGTTTGCGTACAATATTCTTTTACCTCCCATGGATTTATTTCATAGATGTTCTGTTATGACTAATACAGCATTTTCAAATTTATCATTATGTTTTATCTACTTTGTTTGTAACAATTTCATAATTTATAAACTGGGTATGAACGTATATATGTTTTATAAAACTATTAGGTATTTCGTATAAGTGGATGTATAAGACATCTAAGGTTCATTGTAAAAACAAAGTAATATACTGTAAGTTAGAATAGGCTTGTAATACATTTATTTTTATAGTGTGGATAGTAATAGAGGACGAGTCACATACGATGGTTGACATGGAGTATAAGGCAATGGGAAACGTGTTCATTAAACAACCCAACGGTGCGGATGGGGTATTTAGTTTTATAGTGTGAATAGTAATAGAGGACGTGTCACATACGATAGTTGACATGGAGTATAAGGCAATGGGAAACGTGTTCATTAAACAACCCAACGGTGCGGAAGGGGTATTTAGTTTTATAGTGTGAATAGTAATAGAGGACGTGTCACATACGATGGTTGACATGGAGTATAAGGCAATGGGAAACGTGTTCATTAAACAACCCAACGGTGCGGATGGGGTATTTAGTTTTATAGTGTGAATAGTAATAGAGGACGTGTCACATACGATAGTTGACATGGAGTATAAGGCAATGGGAAACGTGTTCATTAAACAACCCAACGGTGCGGATGGGGTATTTAGAGCGTGTCAACTTTTGTGGTGAAGTCAAAGCAAATCCTCAATGAGTACTGACGGCCGCATATGCTCAGTAAACAACAAAAACATTGGACCTTTAATTAAACATTGTTGTTTCGTTTTGACCACAGAACATTAGGGAATAGGAAATGTAAAATATTTACCTGACTATCTTTCATTAATTAGCATTAGAAACACTGAGAAATAATCGTTATTTACATTCAAATGGTATGTACTGTTCATATATTGCAGTTAATTATAAACTAAAGAAAGCCTATTATCTTCATCTTGAATTTCCTCGTCTGTCACAGCCTTCGTCTACACTAACTATACGGTTCATTTTAAAAGCTCTCAACGAAAGTAATTAAAGAAAATTACTATAAGGTACTTCTGCCAAATTAGAACATAATTATTGCTAACTCAATATAATTAACTCAATGTATTAATCGAATGTACATTAATCTTGTGGATACCAACTTAGTTTTTTGTGCATTACTGTGACACAGTTAACGATTCTAAGTTTAATTTGGATTTTAAAGTTTAGCTATACACTTAGAAATACGTTTGTAATGCAATTACACGGCTTTTTACCAAACTAGGACACTAAAAATTAAAGTAAATCACGATATCATAATAATATTTATTAATCATATGAAATTGCTTTCCTTTTTTAATTTGATTTCACGGTTAAATTATGTAACTGATTTTACTGATATTTTACATGCCTATTCACATGGGCTCTGGGACGAATATAGGGATATTCTTCTTTCAAATCACTAAAATTTTCACTAAGCCCTAATATTCTTAAAAAAATAGGCAATTCCCAATTTGGTCTTTTAGATTGCGAAATACGAGCAGTGCTCAAAATGAAAGTTACTATACAAAGTTGAGAATTAATACACTACTTTAACAGTCCTAGCTAAACAAAAGGATATGATAATGTAGTAATGTTAGTTAAAAATACAAATTAACTTAAAGTGTGAAGTGCACATCTAAAAAGAAAAAAAAAACTAAATATTACATGAAATACTCTGCTTGAACCAAAAATAGTAAATCTCAGCCTAGGCCTCAATGGCAACATGTTGTTCCAAATCTTCAACTTGTAAAAGCTAATTTTTAACCATTCAAAAAAAGGTTTGATGGGATATATTTTGTGCATTTCAGGTAATCAGGCAATTTTTTGTAAATTTAAGGCGCTAAGAATTTGAATGTTTTTTAAAGACAGTATTATTAGGTTTAGGACAACAGTTTGTTCAACTTTTCTTAACTTATTCTTATAAGGACTATTTTGCAGGGTAAGTCACCACTTCTGTTATAGAAGAGTTTTTGAAACCTTTTAAACAATCAAATTTATAATGGTAATATCTTGAAAAAAAAATAACGGTCGTGAATGTTCTCGTTTTAAAGATTTTGAAATTAGTCTCAATAATGACTTTTGTTGAGTGTTTATTACGTTTATATTGGATGTATATGTTCCACTCCAGAAGACTATTCCACATTCTATTCTACTCTGAACAATAAAAAGTACAGCAATCTTAAAAACATTCTCAGTGCACATGTATCTTAAAAATAAAAAATACCTCATAGAATTATTTAGTTTGGATTTTATATCTGAAACTTGAATCTTCCAATTTAACTCATGGTCTAGTGTCAATCCCAAATATTTGATACTAGTAGCTTCTCTACTTTTTTTACAAGAGTCTACACGTGTTTATTTGACCAGACAATCTTTACATTTGTAAATAACGGATTCGCTACAATAAAACTTCCTTCTTAAGCCAAAATTTATATATTTGGTTTTTTCAACATTTAAACACATTTTATTTTCAGTAAACCACCACTGAATCTCTATTAGATCATAATTTATATAATTTTAATGTCTTGTAATTGAAATCTTTTATAACTTAAGGCAATGTCATCAGCAAAAGAGGTGAGTTTTCCTTTAAATTTTCCATTAAAAACATCACTGATATAAAATTGCACCCAGAACCGATCCCTGGAAGGACTCCCTTGTATCTATCCCATGTAACTTGAGCAAATTTAGAATTTTTTAACAGTGAGTCCTATTTAAAAAGTTTTTCTAGTAAAAGCGAATGGTTCACCGAATCAAATGCCTTTGGTATATCGAGAAAGTGGTCAGTAACATGTTTACTTTCATTAAGATTTTTTAGCAATTTAGTCCATTATTTTTCTGTACATGTCTGAGAAAGTAGAGAGTAACGAAATAGGAGAAAAATTTGTACATTAAGTTCTTGAGGAGCTTTTATGAATTGTATTACTTGAAAAAGCCTGTATAGTGTAACAAACCGTTCATAGTATGCATTTTATGACACCCCGATCGTAATTTCAATTTAGGAATTAGATCACTATTTTTTATTAGGCATACATTGCGTGCCTTTTTAAGATTAAGGAACAGCGAGGGGCTTGAATTTTTCAAGCTGTACACCACTAAACGAAGTGTAATAAAATTATAAAAGTAAATACTTTTCAACTTTACTTTGCTTCTCAATCCAACGTAGATAAAATTTTTATATAAATAAAATGTTGGTCTAAAGATTATGTAGTATACAATTACTCATTTATGAATAATATTAACAAGTTATTGATTCTATGTCGTTCACCGATAATATGAGAGACATTAATGCAGCTTATCATAACTAAAGTAATTTCCAAATTGAAAAATTCTTTTCAGTTATAACATTGTTGAAATTATAATAACTACATAATCGTCCAAAAGCTTTAAAAAAAATCTTGGCAACCGATGGTCTAAATTAATGGTAAATACGCATTCATCCTTTAAAAACTGTATTCCTTAGTTGTAACTCAAATATATATTAAATGACAGCTAATTAAAAGTTTAATAGTTGTGATTTATATTCGTTTTTAAAATTGTTATTGTTGGTTTTTTAACCATAAACGTTGAAATACTTTATTGATAAATATCTTAGTACTCCATAGCAGTAAGGGATTGATGACAGCACCCTCATCATGAAAGTATTAATATGTACTCGTATTACTCTTGATTATTATAATTTTTAATTTCAATATATATCTATATAATATATATAAAACTATACTGTTTCTATTACAATCAAACATCAATATATCCCAATAATATTATAAATGCGAAAGTTTGAATGTTTTGATAATTGGATGTTTGGATGTTTCTAGGTTTGTTCTCGAATCACGCTGAAACTGCTATACGGATTGTGCTTAAATTTGGAACAGGTAAAGCTTTTGGTCTGAATTAACATTTAGAGTGCTTTTTACCACCCATAAGACTTTTATTTCACCAAATAGAGTCGAATTCAAATTGAAAAATTTGTTTGTTTACATTCGAATATTATGATAAGAACGAAACGTATGTTGACAGCTATAGTACGACATACTTTCTGAAACATCTCTTTACATTTGAATGTTATCAATAATAAGTTAACAGTGCTTGATCGGTAGTGTAATGCTGATAGTAAATAAAACATTAATATATAAATTTTACTCCACATCGCGCCAGTGACGAATTAAAATCATCTAATGCATTAAATACTGTTATAAAACTAACCTTAATGAACAAATTCATGAATGTTTTCACATAAGTTACTTTAAACTGGTGGGCTTCCTTGACATTATGATATTACATTTTAACAATGGCTAATGGAAAAACAGAGAAATTAATACTATGATGTCTCAACGATTCATTCTTTCCTTGGCTACAGTCTAAAAAAACAAGTGTAATGCAAAACTTTAATAAGGATTATTTTGGAAAATTAAATATCATGTCACTCCGGAAGCAAGCGCATGAAATTTCTTAGAGACTAAGCTTAACTATAGGTTTTATGCCTTTTTTCCTCATTAATGTAACACAAAATAAAATATGAAATATAAATTTAAGTGCATGTTATTAAATTGCAGACTTAATTAAAGTGACAAGTGAAATATTAACCTCAGCTAAAGCAGCACATGCAAAAAGACAAGTTACCTTTTAAAATAAGCAATATAAAATTATCTTTTAGAGCCAGGGATAGTACCGATTGTATACGTCAAACGTAGTCAAGCTATAGTAATTGACCATCGAAACGAAGGAGGGCATAAATAAAATAGCCGAGATTTCATATAATTTAATAAAAACATTTCTTCACTCATACGCTTTTCTTTTACGTTGTATTGCTGTGGCTGGTATATATTTGATCTGGTTTCCAGGTTTCCTGAATTACTTATTGTTGTAATATTTATAGGTGTTATAGTTTAAAAGTTGATAAATATCGAATTAAAATACATAGGAGGTACTATAGTATTGATAAGGTTTTGAATATTCATAATAAATGCACATATTATTAACTAAAAAATAGATTTCATTCCCGCCTGAGAACAGTATTGAAATAATGGGTAGTCTACTGTTGACCAAAATTACTGTAAAAAATACCATACCCGCATAATGTAAGTTCTGTTTACAAATCTAAAGACTTTGAGCAAGGTTCTATTATAGTTATAAGATTATTTACCTAATAGTTATGTATTGAATAGTGATATATATATATATATATATATATAATTTAAATAAATATTGAATCGCAAAAAGTACTTGCTCCACCGGAACTCGAACCCGGACCTCTCACTTGCCGGTTGATTGTGCCACCATTTCACCACAGATCCTTCACTTTTTACGATTCAATTATTTTGTATTTGGCCGTTTCTTTCTTTGTATATATATATATATATATATATATATATATATATATATATATATATATATATATATATATATATATATATATACACACAATATTGCACTAGGGCTACGAAAATAGTAAAGTTATCGCATTTATAATCCTTCTTTTAATGTATATCAACCTACTTTACACAATTATTTATCTCGAGTCTTATTTACATCTACCAAAATGTTGGCTAATATTCCTGCCACACGAAAAACCAATGTGGTTTTTATAAATGTGCAGTTGGTAAAAATGATCCGATTACTGTGATTTTTCTCTAAGGCAAACCTACGCACGAGTTGTTTTACGGCACTGAACACTTTTAGAGATCACCGTGCTATTAAATCTCAATCCTGATTATCACTGACCATGACGTATATATTTTTTTATGTCACTTTTGTAATTAAATATATTAGTTTCAAAAATAAACCTTTACATCATAGATGTATTGCTCAATGTTATAATACTGTTAATACTTAAAATTCTTTAACGTGTTATATAGAGACTTTATTATATTTTGATGTGTAACTGCATTATTAGATTGACGATATTCTAGCAAAATTACGGCCTTATTTTCCAAAACTGTAAGATCAACTTTTTGAAGACTAATATATTTTAATACTCATAGATATAGTTGACTCTTGTACATTATACGCATACGTCCGACTGTAAGTTCATTATGGATCAACGAATATAACTTTTTGGATCCATAATCTAATTCTGATGCCTGAAAAATTAAACTTCAGTACAAAAGCGACTTTTTCAAGCTGTTTAAACCTTAAGCGTTCTATCAATGTTTCGTAATAACGTTTACAATTTGGCCTCAATTAATAAAATAATTATAAATCAAGAAAGTATTCTTCTGTAAAAAAGCTACTACTTCTTTTTTATAAATCTACTTCCAGTATAACGTATTTTTAGTTCCGTTAGTATTGTCACTCTGAATTGATTATTTTTATTACACAGTATGACGTTAAACAACTCACTATTAAATCTTTACTCTTCTCATACACACAATTGATGTCCCAAAGTATATTCAAGTATTTCGTGAGCGTAACCTCCATATAATGCTTGCCCAGTTTTTAGATTGAACTCTTTTTCTGTTTTTCTTAGTTCACGAGTACTTTTACGCCTGAAATAATAACGTTTTTATAAAACGTTGTTTTCTTTAGGTAATGTTTATATTTGATTTAAATCCCTTATGTAAAATATAGATAAATACTAATCACAAAGGTTTTAAAACGGGTTAAACCTAGAAACACATTCAAGATTTGCTTAAAAAGTTATATGGAATAAGTAGTTTGAACTTTAAGAACTTAACCTTATGTAACTTAATATACTAAACAAACTTACACGTAAAAATGTAGGACTAGATGCTAAAATTTAATAGTGATAGAAAGAAAACTTTATAATAAAATAATAATATGATTTATAATAATTTTATAAAATTGTTTAAATGCACTTCATTGTGAACCATTTACAATTGTTACAGTAATTTTTATAGACTAAATATATATATATATATATATATATATATATATATATATATAATACATTTATTGCTAAACACAATAAATTAATATCATATTTTATATTCATGAATACTATATTTCACTATGTTGGCTAATATATATATATATATTACATATATTTACTCTGTATATATATATATATATATATATATATATGTATATATATATATATATATATATATGACGAGTTATAGTTATAGTTTTATACTAACCTGTAGAAGGATTTAAATTCAATACTAGTTGGTGATTGCCCATACAGTAGCAACTATATAGTACGTGGACACAACACAATTACTTGGCCGTGTTCCTGCTTTATTTATGTTATTGATAAGGTCTTTGGCAATAATTCAAGTTATTTTGTAGTTGCATTGTGAGTATCAACATATGCAATGCATAGGTAGATGAATCAATTAGATTATGTAATTCTAATATTAATTTTTATTGTTAGGTTACGTGTTACCTTTTTAATGATTAATTCCCCTAAGCATGGTAGTAAGAAACCAGTAAACGCTGCCCAGTTGCTGTATCTTCTAGAAATAATACTTTATAAGTTCATACCAAATTTTAAAATAATTGCAAACTAAATTTTTCAGTGAAAAAAGTCATTTTCGGCTCGTTATGACATAAGGCTTGTATTCTTTTTCTTTTCCTTTAGCCAATATGAAAATGCCATATCACAACTAAAAGGAAGCCCACAAGTTTTGAGTACCTTTTGTTTAATTATTCAGGGATTCGTTCATTAAAGTGGGTTTTATAACACTCATTTCTTTTTATTTCAGAAAAAGCCTTAACATCAATAGGGTTAATTTAAAAAGTTATTGCATATCAAATATTACTATCTTCCTTATGTATTAGGTAGTGTTAAAGTTGTTGTTTATAAACAGGAAACATGCATATTGTTTACCCGATACCCAAATATTATGAGTCTTACTGTATAAATATTAAAATAAAGTCATCATTATAAATTATTTGCATTAGTCACTTACTTTCATGATATTATTTTACCTTAATCATACAAATGAATAAAGTACAAACGTTTTGCGTTAAATTTATGCATAAAATAAATCAGAGGGAGTGACAAAGGGAGTGCCAATACGGGTTTGTATCAATCAGCCCCGAGGCTTACAGAGATTGGGAATGGCAGAGTTTGGTATAGGAGAGCCGCTGATTGAACTCCTTGTTCAAACTCCTCGCGGGCCTTATTTTATATTTTCTACTGCTACTATTATTTGGATACTTTTATTATGTTTTTTGCAAAATTTAAAAATGTCGATATTTAGGTAATAGTATTGTAGCTACTTTGAATTATTTTGTAGAAATATACTTATCTTGAAATGTACTACAAAGAATGATAAATTAAGTTGACATTTTTAGTTTACACGTAAACCGAAGGTGAAACATATTATATTTATTAAACTTGGTAATAAAATTAAAACTTATTTAATATTGTTAGGACGACTTAAAAGGTTTTGCAATTGATGATTAGTGAAATAAGCGGATCATGACGTTACTGAAAGCATTTATATCCTAAAAACCTTTTACTATTACAGGTATTCAAATTAGTGGCTCGACAAATAATATTGAACGCAGAAAACCTTGGGAAGATGTTGATAAAAGTTGCTATAGGTAGATAAATGTAATATTGTAATAACAATGTAAAGGTAGAATTAATATAGTTCATTATGTGATTTCTTCACTTTATCTCAATATACCTAATTTTTTAAGAATGAGTTTCGAGATGTTTCTCCCTTCTCTTACGCTCAGATAGATTCTGTGTATCGATCCGCACCATAATCAAAACCCGATCCTTTTTTTATAAATAAAGCTTAATACATAGCATATATTGTTTATACTGCTGAGGTAGACAGACAGACGCAAGTGAAACTTTTCTGTTCCTTAAGTGATAAGCTTTATTAATCACATCGAATAATATTTACTGTATAAGATTTAATGAACTATTTAAAGTGAAACTATAAATATTCAAGTTAATGATATGCACACTAACATTAACTCTGAATCAAAACACTACATACATATTACTCGTTATAAGGTTGTTATTGACAGTAGAAGAAATGGTAGGATAGCATACTCATATTGCAGTAGCTTAAACTAAAGAATATATTACTATTTTTAATCACTCATAAGTAAATTTATGAAATATGTTAAAACATTAATTTTAATTTTTACAAATTTTACAAAACCTACTGTTTACATGTTCCCTTAGCAGAGCATATCTTATGGCTTATGGCTTAACAGCCGTGATAGTTTATTATTTTTGTCACGGTTAAAAGCAATACAGTTTTATCTCCACTAGAAACACAAGAGGAGTGACATAAAAACAAACCTTGCAGCATCTGGGGTGTAACATTTCAGCAACGTTGTACTTTCTTCGTTATACTTAATTCAGTAAAGTTTGTTGTGAACAGAGGTTTTGCTGGCTCCAGGCAAAAAAATCGGTTCACAAAATCAAGATGTTCTGTGATTAACCGTTTAATCTTCGTCAAATGAGTTATACATGTCATAGTATTGAAAAAACCTAATAAAATGGTTATTATTATATTTTACTGATAAAGAAATACTGTCTCCAAAATATAATCTCCAGTTGACCTCATTTTTCCCGATCATCTGTTGAGAGCACTAAGCTTACTATTTTTGCCAGCGATAGATTAAAGTTGCCTAACTGGGGCAGGGCCTTGATTGATCTCCACCACATTAGTAGTCGTCCTAAGAACCCGAAGACAGTGTTCTCACTATTAATGATACACAATAAGTTCATAAGTTCAAGAATCTAAACTACTATTACAATTGTGTTACTCAGTCAAACGACCTACATTCTTTTAATGTGGTTTTCCTATATTAGGTGATCTTGAACATTGTTGTAATATAATTTCAAAGAGAGGTCGTCAGAATACGTGCATATCTGATAGTAACTTTGGGCCTAACCAGAGCCCCAGCAAATATATCCCACAAAACTACTACTGAAATATAATATATATACTTTTATATAACTAGCACATATTTTATATATATATAACATATTAACATATATATATATATATATATATATATATATATATATATAACATACATTATATTATTATATTAATATACATTAACACACACACACACACACACACACACACAGATATATATATATATATATATATGTGTGTGTGTGTGTGTGTGTGTGTGTGTGTGTGTGTGTGTGTGTGTGTGTGTGTGTGTGTGTGTGTGTGTGTGTGTGTGTGTGTGTGTGTGTGTGTGTGTGTGTGTGTTAATGTATATATAGGAGTTATAAAAATAAATAATATGTTTTACACACACACACACACACACACACACACACACACACACACACACACACACACACACACACATATATATATATATATATATATATATATATATATATATATATATATATATGTAAAATATATTATTTATTTTTATAACTCCTTACAACGGTGTACAATGTCCAATATGTATACTAGCAACTTTAATACCTCCAACAATAAAAGGGTTAGATCTGTAAATACGAGGTAAGAAACATATACATTACATAACTGAACTTATATAGCCTTATATAGCCAATAAAAAAGCCTTTTACATCTTAAAATTATTGTAGTCTATTTTAAATTTGACTGAGTAATATACTGAGTAGAATAAAAAATTGTTTTGCCTTAGTTGTGTATATTTATTTTAAAGTTTATTTAACATTATATATAATACAATTCTAGATAAGTATTTTCTACAAATAAATTGAATATTGCTTGACTACTACCTTCAGCACATTCACGTTATGACATTCGGTAGAGAACATAAAAGATGTAACCGAATAACAGTAGCTGTAGAAAATATAAAATATTGCCCGCAAGGAGTTTGAATAAGGAGCTCACTCAGCTACTACCACTCTCCGATACCAAACTTTGTCAATCCCAATCTTTGTGAGCCTCGGGGCTGTTTCATACAAGCCCGTATTGGCACTCCCTTTGCCGCTCTTTGTTTGATTTATTTCATGGATATATTCACCTCAAAATATTCGTTCTTTATTGATCAGTATTATATGGTCTAACATAAAATTATATTTATACAATAGTAAAGGCCATCGTTTAGTTTACTTTCAATCCCATTTTAGATTTCTACTAAGGGTAGGCTGACGAAAGTAAGTGAATATAATATTTAAGAATTAAACAAGAAGACTCATAATAGTTTCGTTAATAAGTTGAAAATTAACGTATACCTAATACATTGTTATAATAATATAATAACATGTGATATTCAATAGTTTTTGGTGTTACCTATTTTGGTTTCAAGAGGAAATGAGTTTATGCTTTAGTCTTATACTTAACTGTAGGATAACTATATGATACTTATATGTTAAATAGTTTGATAACCGAATTATTTCCTACTAACAATCGTATTATTATTCCGTTCTGAATAAGTGGGGTAGTGTCTGTTGACGATATAATAATGGATCTAACACACGTGTTCTACCAATTATGACAGTACGTAAATGAGCACTACCAACAATAATATTATACGATTCTAATTGGGAAAAATTTGTGATTGCAGTGGTGGACGGCTTTTCTGTTTACGTAACAGTGATGTTAGTGACGTCATAAAACATTACGGCTAGTTCCTCTTCATCTAGCCGTTTTAAAATTAGTTGTAAAACATGGTTATATTTTATTATATTAGTAAGGGAACATAATGCTCGATAGAGCTTTGTTTTAGGCTCTCGTTTCAAGAATATCCCTAACATGTTTTAATAGGTAACTAGAAGTTAAACCTCTAAAAAACCGGGAGTTTTTATGCTTTGGGGAGTAAGTACCCCATCCTTAGAAAGTAAGCATATTACTTTGTGCCTTTCAATATCAAGATTACGTCCAATCCCACACGTAAAGCAATTAGGAGTTGAACACAAAATGACAAATTAATCTTTCCATGTTACAACGTGTCCAAGCAACCATATGACCAGTTTATCAGGTTTTACCATCGTTCCAAGATATGAATGATAAATAGTTACAACTAAGGCTTGGAATGTAATGAAATGGATGCTTAATTCATATATGTACTAGTACACCGTAAAGTAAAAGTTTCTTATGTACCCTAGGCCTTTAAATATTTTATTTTATGCAACTAAAATTAAAAGAAAACTATGGTACGTTATTGTGTAATTTTTAAACTTTGGGAATATTTCAAACGTAAGTGAATGTCCCTTTCCCTCATCTGAATAAAAATAGTCTAGGAATGAATTACATATTTATTTTTGTACTGTAAATTTATCATTTTAGAATTGGGTTTTTTATTCTTCGGGTAAGTAAAACACGATAATATTGAGTTACACTAATTTTTATAAAAAGTTTGGATTTAATTTAATAGTTTAAATGCCGTAGCTATAACAAAAATCGCACGACACGCTACCACCTCGTTGTATGCCAGATTGCCCTTGTCTCCAAGCAGGGGAGCTAACAAGAATTGTAGCACGATCACGTTCGTGACACCGGATATGTCCTGCTATGAGTTGTGTGATTGGTATGAAACGACTGATTTTGAAAGGGGTCCTGTGTTAAGTAGTCACGAATGACTACCTTGTAAGCATTAACATTACGATAGATAATTACTAATTCGGTAAATTAATTAATTTCAATGTCTACATACATTTTATTTACAAATAATTAATGTTTCGTTTTCGTTAAATTTGGATAGCTCTGAAAATCTGTCTTGTTTAAAAATGCACCTATGTTTGTTTTCTATTTCCTATCAACTAACTAAACTGACAATAACGAGTAATCGTGGACAAGTGAATTCTGTTTTCTAGTTAATTAAATATTTACTTCATTGAGCTCTCAGACTACTTTTAACTCTGCTGTAACGAGCAGTCATAACGTGTAATGACGAATAAGTTAAATTCGTATTTTATTAAATAAACCTTTTAATTAAGTTCTAGGACTACAATATAAGGCGTCAGAAATTTAATTTATGCTTCTCTAAATATTATATGTGCTGACGAAAACGGGTCAGAAGGAGTAATCGCCATCACATTCCACTCATTGTTTATCAAATGAAGCTTTTATTTACTATTACGCTGTTGGACTGTTGTACAAAATTTGCCCTATTTAACATAAATTTATAATTAGAAAAACTTCTGATCTTCTGAACCTACTGGGGTCATAACGGGTTATCACAATTTTATTAAATTCTTAGGCATATATGACTTTTGTAAATAATCGGTCCTTATTAAATTAAGTCTAGACTTTCCTAATTTTTCCATCTGATGACATAAAAATAGTTGTCAGGAATAATGGCCAGTAAAAAAACCAAAATTATTAAATTCCAGTGAATAAAATTCTTTTTTCGGTAAAGTATTGACCGAATGATAATTATTTGAATTGTTATTGAACAGTTTGCTCACTAGCCTTAATTCATTCCACTGAAAGGACATAACGATAAAACGCTAATCCATAAATATGATACTTAATTTGTGCTCCTAGATTCCGAATTAAAAAACTCAATCCGGTGTTTTGGGCCTCAAAGTGCTTGCGATGATGTAATCGTAGCTTTAACTGAACAAAAAGATCTTCTGGGATCTAATAACCTTTTTTGACACTTAATAATCGAAAACACGTCTCGTTTAAAACTTCAGATAAATACCTAGCTACCTTTAAAGAATCGTGAAAATAGGAAAACGAGTGAAATTTATAATCCTACACAAAAATGTACATAGTAGTTAATTATTCTCACAATAAAAATAAGCTTAAAGGATGCATAATCTTCCTCCTGATATTCTTATGCCTCTTAGTAACACATTGTGAAATGAATGAAACATAACATAACCAAGTATGTGTCTTTATTTCTATATATTCTTCTATTCTCTATTTATAATACGATTTAAATTTCACTGGTATTGAAGTATGTGCATGTATATATATATATATATATATATACATTTTATATATATTAAAATAATAAATTCTTTAAATATGACATATTCTTATGTTTCATGTCACGTAACAACCAAATATTCTTCTGCAGTTTAAATTAAATATATTCTAATTTTTCATAAAATAGCTGTGTACACTACCACGAATGTACAAAACTAACATTGTTGTTTAGCGAAGAGTAAATAAACCGATTGTTGATAAATCCAGATGCAATGTATTTTAAGCGGACTAGATAAACAATTCCTTACAACGCATCCGTGGAGAGTTCTGGGAACGAATACCAATCACTTCATTATGTGCAACTAAATATTGGATGAAATTGCAAAACCTAATTAATTATTGACACAGAAAAGGTTGAATTCATAGTAGTTCATTTAATATTATAATGTTATTTTGGTTAAATTGACATGCATTTCATATTAATATGTAAAACCTATTTTGTATTTCCATAAACCAATACTATACATTATTATATATGTATAATATTGTTGTTGTCAACAATGTTTTATTCATTGCTAGCAGATAACTGTGGCTTTGAAAATTATTTACTATTAAATAATATGTACGTACATACGTCATACGTCATTATTTTTTAATTTAAATAGAATAATAAAAAACTCTGAAAAGAAGTAGATATCACTGAAAGATATTACAACCTCCTGATCCACTTTAAATTAGGGCTTTGAAGTAGGAGAGCAAAGCTTTGATGCAACAGTTTTCATGACTGAATATTATTTTATGCAAGTGAAGAAACATTTCTTCCTCGAATAGTTTATATTTCACACGTTATAACACATAGTAATAGATGATTTTTCTTCGTAGACTTTCGCAAAATGTAAGTCAAATGGTACGTATGGCATTTAATGTATTGTATAATACATTTGAAAGTCTGAGGAGTATGCAATCGTCATAAGTAGGTTGATCATTTTATTACTATAAATCCATACCTAGCAACAAAGAGTTTGAATAAAGGTTCAACTACTTAGCTTATAAATAATGTAAAATAAAAAGAAAATTAAATATACAAAGGAAGATCTTGTTTATTAATTATAACGACAAAACACTTAAGTGTCCTATAACGACAGAAACCTACAAGTAACAAACTCTAAGAGCAATATGTTACTATGAAAACAAAGAAAGGACTATTGTTTCTTGAAGCTGCTGATAACAAAATACACTTTTCAAAATTAATACTGTGAGTACAGAAATCGCCCGTTTATAACTGAAACGGCTGTTTTTAGATCAAACTACAAGACTTCGTATCGTGCTATATTCTGAGCTTGTTACAGAAAAAAATATTGTAATATTTGGGACTCATTTACTACGTCTAAATAATATACTGTAAATAATAAAATTATGAAAATAATGCATTACATCTAATATGTAATAGCCTTAGTTAGTAAATGAAATAATCTTACGCAATATTTCTGAACTATGTATAAAACACATAACACTATATATAAGGAGTAAATTAGTTAACTAAAATTATTTTATGGAGTGCAACTTATAAAAGATAAACCTTATTATTTTTAAGTAGCCTCATAAATTGTTTACAGTGACTTTTTCGCAGTTCCGAAAACAAAAAAACTTCATAAAGGAGGCCTGTGAACAAGTAGGATCACTTATCCTTATATAAAAAAGTATTTCTTTACTGTATCTGCACAGTTACATTTCTTTCAAAAGTTATAAATTAATTTGTAGTACATCAGTACATATTATATGAGTCGTGTAGTGTAAGACATATAAAGCATATAACAGATTTGAAGGCGGATAATGAGCCTTATACTTAAGCACACGTATAGGCAATAATTGTTATTAAACTATTAATACATTAAAACAACATTAAAATTAAATAACGAGGCATAACAGAACAAATAATATTATTATCTGAGGTATTTTGTTGGTTTGGAGGTTTAAGTTGTAAAGTATTGAGAATAATTAGGTTTAAAGACGTTTATGTAATTCTTATTCTATTAATTTTCAAAAGAGTTCTTATTAATAACATTACCATTTTACTAAACCAATTACTTCATAATTTTATATTACTTCCTAGGATTAAAATAAGTATAAAGCAATAAACTACATTTTTATACGAATAATAAGCCCTACACACAATCTAGCAGATACTTTAACGTTATTAGTTAAATCAATAATATAGTAGCATTAAAATTATAAAGCCAATACTAAATTCCACGATTGTAGTGATAATTTTATTTTACAAAAACTCATTATTCTTACACCAAGACACAGATAAAAAATATGTTTCTTTTTTAAATGACCAACACTCCGCTATGTAACTTGATGTAAATGTAATTATATAAACAAAAAGAATGGCCATTTTATGTATTTTTAGGTTTGTTCACTTACCTATTTTTTATTTAGAACTGATTGATTTATATATGCGTTGGTTTCACTAACATTTGCGTTTTTACTATGTAATTAGTTTACAAAGCAAATAACAGATACGTCAGTGGAATGTTTACACAGACACATTAATTTTTCAGCGGAAATCGTTAGACATACATGTTGCGGTACACTCAGCTCCAGTTCCGGTTGTCTGTGGTAAATGTTCCGCGTTAACAGGATAACAGTTGACAGGGTTATTGCTTGTTACTGGCTGACAGCTGAAATTTATCGTTCAACATAAATTACACACTGACCTTACTTCATCTAGATCATTGAACTTGAATACTCTTTGATGTTAAAAATAAACATGATATGTTAGCAATTTATTTATTGATTATAAATTATTTATGAAAGATTATTTGCAAAATTTAATATTTCCCCCCCCCCCCCACCCCCCCCCCCCCCCACCCCCCCCCCCCCCCACCCCCCCCCCCCCCCACCCCCCCCCCCCCCCACCCCCCCCCCCCCCCACCCCCAGCGTGGCAGACCTACGTGCGGAATTTTTCCGTAGCCTGGAGCGGTGGGTATGGCTGAGCGTTCGGTGTGGAAGCAATTTATAAAAGTGGCGATATTGTTGTTGTGTTCAGCGGCGTTCCGCAGACGTTTTAAAATGTGGGCTCTAAGACGGGAAGTGCAATCCGAAACACAATTTTGCTGTGGAGTGGGGTAACTTTTGAGCTACCGTTCAGATTTTAACGAAAATAACAAGGCCTCCCAAGGGGTAGCCCGACGCCAGGAGAACGTCGAGAGAGTGAGAGGAGTGTGGAAGCAGTCTCGGCGTACTGCACGTATAAAACAAGCTGCGCGTGCACATGGTGACGTCGGTAAGAAAGAATATTGAGGTCGACCTGCACTTTCCATCGTAGCAAAAATGGCTATCTTTGTACAACAGTGAAGGCAGTTGATTATGCAAAACGCATTGAATTTTTCAGAGCAAATGATTGATTTGCTTACAGATGAAAATTCTTCATTATGAGCGACCGAAGCTCATTTTCTATTTGAATGGTTATGGTAATAAACAGAATTTTCGGAAATTGGTCAGAAATAACTATCCAGAAGAACTGCATGAAACGACCTCTTCACGTCCAAGGTCACTGTGTGGGTGTGGGTAAACAAACATTGTGTTATAGGCCATACTTTTTTGAAAGGCGAACGGTCTAACTGTAACCGTCAATTCACTACGGATACTGATCTGTTGACAAACTTCCGATCCCGAAATAGCAGCAATCGCTTCAACCCCGCACAGAATTTGGTTCCAGCAGGATTGGGACAACTGCCCACACAGCCAATGGGTAATAAAAACTTCTTAAAGAAAGCCAGTTTCGTGGGCCCCGAGTCTCTCGCGAGTTCGGGGACATTTGCGTGGCCCACCTCCGGCTCCGGATCTCGATCTGTGACTTTTCTTGTGGGGACTGCTGAAATCTAGAGTATACTACAAACAAACCCCGCACATGGGCATGAACTGAAGGGAAAAAACCGACGCAAGAAATAGCAACCTTCTCCTGAAATGTTAGGGATAAGTGTTGACAATTTCAGTGCAAGATGGAAGAATGCATCGCCAAATGACGGACATCATTTGAAAAAACGTTATATTCAAAATCTTAAATGGATCAATTGCCTTTTATGGTTTTATTTTTATAAATGTTATAATATACCAATCTGAATATCTGCAATAAAAACTTTTTACCACTTTAAAGTTTGAGTTGTTACATTATAAAACCGTCAGATCATTTTGCCGCTCTGTATTTGAATTTTAAGTCGGATCTTCTTGCCATCAACCCCACAGAAGGTTGTATGTAATTAGAAAGACATTAGATGCCACAGATTCGGCTTTTGACCCTTGGAGGGGAAACGTGAGTTAAATTCTTTTACACTAATTGTATCTGTTTTTCATGGAGTGATTTTGTTTTAGAATTTTTTGATAACATTGAATATTAAAAAAATAAATTTAGCTTTAGCTTGAACCCCATTTTTTGTAATCTTTACTATTCCCAGATTTTTCAGATTTTTTAAAATTTTACGAGCATATATGAATAGCGTATGTAGCAGCACTTAAAATGTTGCGAAATTCCCATTTGATTACAGCAGCTCATTCATAATTTTTTCATATGCAGGAATGCTAGATGTATTAATTAACAGTTTCAAATCATTTTAATAACTCCATTTAGGAATATATATTATATTAATAAATAATAAATAATATATTCAATAGCGTTTTAGGAAGACCAAAAATATTTTAACATGAGGTTGACGTTTTCTTAGATATTGGCATCAATCAATTGACTTATAACACCATATTACAACAAAACAATCCTTTAAATGTTTTGTGTCAAAGGAGTATTTGCTAGTGATCTTAGCATATTTAAGGGGTTTAAAAGCAAAGTTTACAATGGATAAATTTTCATCCTTATGCATCGCAAATTTGTCTTCCATTAGATATCTTATAGTACTATTGATTACCACACAACTACTAATCACTCTCCATTAAACACAACAATCCCAGGTCTCTGTATACCTCATAGTAATACTGAATACTATGTAATAACTGTCGCCCCTCGTTGACCCAACAAATACCTGAATCTGATAACTCAATAGTAATATGATACTCGCACGCCCACACATACATCACTCTATTGATGCAGACAAATAATTTACTTGGCATATCTATGGTTAATATTGATATTACGTCATATATAATCATTTACCAATTACACCGAAAATACCTCACTTTGTATACCCCTCAAGTATAACAGTATGAATACAGAGCTCCCATTCCCAATCACTCACATTGACACGACAAATAACCTGGCTTTTTATAATTGTTATTGCCTTCCCCAAATAAAAGGAGTTAATTGCTAGCGACTTAGCCATATTATTAAGATGTGAATTAATGTAAAGTTACAATGTTATTTCTACTTTTTCCCCGGCAAATTTTTTAATTAACCCTTTTACCCGTTCCATTTCATTAAGGGGGTGTTACTGAAGTGTCGAAAAATGAAGACCAATTTCTATATTCTTCTAGCCACAAACATATTTTTGTCGATGTACAGCACCTATTAATAATAATAATAATAATAATAATAATAAGAAAATAAATTAGTGATAATAATTTTAGTTGACACCTTTTCATGAATGACAAATCTTTAGTTGAAGTATTCTTGTGTATTAACCATTTATGACACGTTGTTCTTAACTGACATATCAGTATTTTAGTTATAATCAATACATAGAAGAATGATATGTTGATATGTTTCGGGTTTCATCGACGACTCAGCGACTTATATCCCTTTTTTTCATTCCTCTAAAATATAAGCTTGATAAATCATAAAATTCTTTTGAAAATTATCACTTACTTGTATTATTTTCATGGTTTATTATCATTTTCATATTGGATACTCCCAACTGGTTGGAACTTTTACGTAAACATTTATTTCAAACTGTCATTCAATTCCATCACTATTTTGGCTGTAATTTATTTTCCAAAGTCAAGAGCATCTGCAAGGGACGTCGACTATTTTCAAATTTTAAAAAAAGTTTTTTATTGTATATTGAAAGTCTTTTAATTCCTAAGTTCATATCTAAGCATATCCATCTTTAATACATATGTACTTCGTATTAACCAACTTAGGAATGCATTTGTAACATATTTGTCATCAAATCTAGTGGAGTGAGGTCCAATTTATAAAGGCGCTGACCGCAGAATGAACCTTTTCCTGCCACTGAAATCCCTGTATAAAAAGTGTGGGTGCTGAGAAATAAGCTATGAATGGAAATGTTGTGCATCAGCTGTGATGGGTCTCAATCACCGCTCCATGGTTTCTCTTTAACAACGCAAATTTCCAACAATTACAGGTAAACAAGCTTTGTAAGCCCACAAAAAAATTGCTCCGGTTTGGTAAATTACTTGTGGTTTTCGTTTTTGTTAGTTTCCGGTTTAAATGCGTGCCTGGATAATATATGATAAACGAGCCAATAATAGGATAATATTGTAAGAATGCTGTTATTCGAAGGAGGATATGTGATAAAGGCTTGTTCTATAAAAATAAAAATTTAAAAAATTGATAACGAAGAATAGTTGCAGTGGTAAATGATAGGTTGATCAACCGGATGGGCAATAAATTGTCAAGGGGGGGGGGTGGGGGGGATATGAATACAAAAAATGTATTTAATAATTGAAGTCAATTATTATTGTCTACAATTTGATCAAAGCGTTTCACCCTTAAAAGTTTTGTCTTGCTAGATGGAGTCTAAATAAAATCAAATTTATGACACTTAAAAACATTATTAATATTTTATTAAAATTGGGTTAAACATAACTGTTAAAACACAAACAACATAAATAAGATAAATGTAATTTTTATATATGTACTACTATATATATTGATTATATGGGGACCATATAAACATATCTTGATATCTATAGTTATTCGGGAACTACGTCATTGATATTGTTTTGCTATTGAATCGTTAACACAGGAACCAATAGTGATTTACTATTTTGTGACAGTTCCCTTCGGGATGCTGTATATTTAAGAGTGCATTGTCGTTCTATGGGGACTACACACTTTGCGTCAACATTTTATATTGTTGAAACGGTTTAATTTATAATTCAAAAATATACGAGTTAATTTTATTAATGCAGGAGAAGTATTAAATATAATCAATCCTACAACAACCAATTTTAAGAAATGTTTTAATAATGGTTAAAGTGTGCAATTCCATGACAGAAATCACAGGTAATCACTAATTAATAAATGTATGTGATTTGGGTAAATAAATATACATGAGTACTACAGCGATGAGGAAAATTCCTTTTTATTAAATATAATTTTTTAAATTAATAATATTTCTGCTCATAACACTGTTTAAATTACTTTCAATAAAAAGCGTTAGAAATGTTTTGTTTCCATCTCATTTATTTTTTTAGGCTTAATAATGATGATTCATTATTGAAAGTTAGATTCTCCTGGTAAAAGCTTTAGTATAAGGTTTTAAAACAAATTTAAAATTATGAATAAGGGGGCTCAATCAATCGAGAAAGGGCTATTTTTACCGCCTTTTAGGTGTGTTCTGGATGGGCTTGGGTGAAGCCAAACAGGTCAAATGAATATTTCTGTATACGTAATCTTTATAAAAACGCACTCTGATTTTTATCATGCATGTTTTGTAACACGATACGTTTTGAAAGAGTTTGTAAGTAAACAGGGAACGAACATGGAATTTATATTTGAAATAGTTCCTTCGGGATAGCTTCATAACTTTTGAGGTGTATAATGTTACGGAGTATTTGATTCTATATACGGGTATATTTAAAATACTTTACGTTCTAAACAGCACACCATGATTAATTGTTTAGTATTGTGAAACTGTTTCATTACTGAAATAAAATACATTTACGGAGTTGAGATGAGATACATCTACTATAAAAGTAATCCTTACACAACGCTAAAATGATTAAAGTTGTTGCAATTTGTAATCCAATGATAGGAAATTTACAGGCCAATCATAATTAATAAATGTGTGATTTAGTGAATAAATATAAATGAGTACTGCGTTCAGAGGAAAATTTGTATTTTTAGTAAATTGATATGTTTTTAAAACTTAATTTATTATTCCTGCACATTACTGTTAAATGAAATCTTTCCATAAAAGGCGTTGAAACGTTTTATATTTTGTTTCTGCACTCTGGTAATCTTTTAAACAGGTTGACTAAACTTGCTTAGTATGAAATTAACATTCTCATTTAAAAACTATTAATCTCAGTTTAACTAACTTAATCAATAGTATAGTCTCTGGAATTAAGAGACTACTCGAATTGAGAAAGCTTTCTTACAGCCTTCAGGGTGGTTACAATGGGGTTTGTCTAAACCAACAGGTCAAATGGAACCTTTCTGTATTTTAATGCACTTCAAAAACTCCTTTGGAATTTTACCATGCATTGGTTTTGTACAAGATAGGTGCATGAAACTTCTTACAAGCTATTCAACCATGTCTGTATTATGGGTATTTAAGTGTAATATTAAAATATATGACGTAAACCCCTTTGCCAAGAATAATTAAGTAAGACTTCTGTTTTCAACTGAGAATGAATTGGTTTTGCCTTTTGTGTGTGTAGCAAAAAGACCATTATTGGGCTGAACATTAGGGAAGATAAATCACTCAAGAGGCTGCGAAAATATTAATATTTATGGTGGTTTCATTTTACAATCTGCTCGAACTCGAGGGACGAACTATTGATTTAAAGGTTTGTATTAAAATTAATTTCTACATGGGCAACATCAAATTCAGTGATGATTCCTGTTGCTCAATGGGATTGGCTGAATGTTAATATTTTTTCATTTGGTATTCATAATACCCAACGAGAAAACTTAAGAGTAAATAAATACCTTTCTAAAAAAAACCCATTACAATCATAAAACATGTTGATAAGTAACATACATATGTAGCTATAGAGTTCATTTATTTATTAATTTTGCATGCTACCCCAGAGAAGCTTATTACTCAACACGTGGTGTGGCGAATTGATATCTCCCTAAATGAATACGATGCTTAGGTCATTGTTAAAAATATATTAAAAAATAAAACAATGTGCGAAGAGACAGACAAACGGATAGATCGAAATAAAATGCTTCCAGCTCCTCGAGTGACAGACCTCGCTAAGATTATGCCAGTATATAATGACCTTGGTCTTATCGTCATTTTGAATTAATGATAACACGTGTATTACAGTAATTTGTCTCATTATTATACAGATGAATAGCCTTCAAACATGGTAAAAAACCAAATTTAGAACGATAAAACGTAAATTTAACAAAACTAATTCTTTCTAATCTATAAACTAGTTCTTCAAAACTAAACAATATTACAGTTACAGTAATATATATAGTTTATTTAAATTTATGATTTCATTTTGTAATGCGTATATCACGGTTGATAAAAAATTCAAACTGTAACGTCTAGAGTTTAGAGTAAGAAATTATTACTAAACTTTTCCTTATTTGTTTTAGTAATTTACAATAAACTTTCTAATCGTTTAAATCATGAAAATAGAGTAGTACTGATCAAATTACGAAATATCATAATACATACTAATATACAGGCTGGACAGATAATTGTTCTTATGAAATAAGTTTTCAAAGTCTGTAATCAATAATTATATTGGCATCTATAGAAAATAAGTATATATTTCAATCTCGCATTGTCAGAAACGTACACGGCT
Source organism: Homalodisca vitripennis (assembly GCF_021130785.1). NCBI lineage: Eukaryota > Metazoa > Arthropoda > Insecta > Hemiptera > Cicadellidae > Homalodisca > Homalodisca vitripennis. Next base: position 3,354,463 of record NC_060213.1, read on the forward strand.
TTTGCATGCTAAAAGGATATAAATAAAAAAGAATGGACAGTGAACTACACGATATTAGGATACATTTTAAATTATACTTGGGACACACCTTAAGAACTCACTTGGGTTTATGATTTAACTAGTAAACTACAGGAACCTCATATTTCACTAACAGGCGAGATAGATAGTTGAATCGATATTGTTATGTAATATTAAACTAGATTTAATATTTAGTTTCTTACGATGTGTGTAAATAGATAAATGCTAGATGGTAATAAAACATATTAGAACCAGTATTTTTTTCCATGATAATGACTATGAAATATTTTTCCATTGTTCGTAAAATATTCCTTCACGTTCACAGAATTAAAGTTCCACAATGCTGAAAGAACAGAAAGGTAATTATATTATTTGTAGAATTATTATTTGCACCATTAAATTTATTCCTTACCAAAGAATTATAGTGGCAAAACTATTCATTTTCTTTGGTTTAGTGTTTTATAGTGTGTATATATATATATATTTATTATATAATATAGAGTATCGGTAGTGCAGTTCTTATTTCGAGTAAAAGGCAAAATCTGGTTAATAACACCATATTTGTTTAGTTATGATTTTCCAATTATTATTAATTTTTTAGTAGTCCCACCCTATTTCATAAACACTAAGAAATGTTCAGTATGACGTTTAATAAATTTAAATTCATAGTACCTAGTTTTATCTTTAAAACTAAATTACGTGACATATTTCATTAATGGTAACACAGTATAGTCTAGTAGTTGATAATTTATATGGAAAATAATAAATTCATGATCAGTATTGTCATGAAATTTTAAATACTCGTATAGGTAGCAGAAGTGCGGATTAAAAATAAAGTGAGGAGAAGATTTTAAGTGTATAAAATTACTGATCAATATGCTTGTACTCTGCGTTCAAAGCTATGATTTCTCTTTACTTCTAGATTTTCTTAACTGAATTAGGAAAGTTAAATATAAGGTTTTATTATAGTACAGTATTCCGTCACCACCACAAATTCCATTCGTCTTCACAGAGAGAAATTCTTGGCGCTCCGTACATCCTCATCCCTACTCCAGCTTCACTGAGGCAGGGGCAGAGTTCCAGTACTCTGCATTACTGTACAATTTACGATACCTAAACGTCATCACCACGTTACCAGGAATTTAATAATATGGTTAAGAGATGCATAACTGTGGTCGAGTAGCTTTAGAAATAGTTAAAATCTAGTATGTCTATCACATGTATTCATGTAACTATCACAAAGGCATAATATTACTAAGTATCATAACAATTTACAAAATAAGTCATAGAAATTTTAAATTTTAAAAGTATAATTTTGTGTAAAATAAAATATGATATTTAATACATTATCTCTTTTTACCTCATACTTTATCGTTAGCAACAATATGCAATAGACACTGTTTGAAAAGTGGTATGGTATTCGTGCCAAAAAAATTATAAAATACTTTCCATTTAAATTTTAATTCTTAACTGCAAACGGTAATTTATTCCTACATTGTATATTCATAATAAACTGGTTAGAGAAACGTTGCAGTTGTGGGCTAATTTGATATTCTTTGTGAATATTAATCTTGCAGAGGCTACAACATTTCACAAAAAAAATATAGAAAATTCAAAGCATAAAAAACATAGAGTGTAAATTTTAAAAAAACTTAAATATTAAGTTTTAATCCAGAGGAAAGTAGAACAGGATTTAAATAAATTTCTATTAAAGTATTAAACAGTATGACGTTTCCGTAATGTTATTGTTACAAATAATTAAGGAAAGAAAAGAGTTCTTACACGTTACTTACCTTGTTGACCCACTAACGATATTATAAATGATATACTGCTTTATTTTATCAGCATCTTCATAACTATGTATAACATACTCAATTACGATTGTTCCATTCAAATCTAAGGGAGTAAAAGAGATCGTCTAGGGCTAGGACAAGTGAATAGTTATTTCCATAGAACCTTAATTGGGCCAATTCCTTTTCCTGTGCGTCTATTTTCGCTGCACAGTTGGACCGGCCAACTCGGCGACGCGCCGCGGGTCTGGCCAAGTCCACCAATAAGTGAACTGCAGAGTTTGTGTGTGTGTTGTGTGTGTGTGTGTGTGTGTGTGTGTGTGTGTGTGTGTGTGTGTGTGTGTGTTTGTGCGTGTGTGGGGTGACACAGTCTCAGCGCTAGTTTATAGGTCACCGAAAATACTAGTACATTATCACACAGTTTTACATAGTTTTTTTTTTGTTTTACAAAAAGGTTGTACAAAAATTATGTGATGGTACATCGAAAACAACTATTTAAATTTCTAAAACCGTACATAGTAGCTGATTAAATTATTTCTGATTGTAGACTTAAAGTGTGTTAATAAGTTTTATATGTACCTATAAACTATACATATATTGTTGTTACAACTTAGTTTTCGTTACAAATAACCGAAATATAACAGGAATTGAAAGAATTATTTAGACATTTCTAATTTTCAAATTTGATACCATCAAACTTCAATTAAATCAGGTAAACTATTATTATAGCAATACATTATTGTTCTAATTTACATGAAAGTGAAAATAAGGTGCTTGCTTAGGGTTAGGTAAATAGCAGTTTAAAAATGTAAATAAGTAGAAATTTACCTGCGAAAAGGTTATCCGAACTGAGGCGGTTGTTTAGGCCTACACCAAAACACAGTCACAACGCGCTCAGGACCGCGGGGCGTATGAGCACTGCGAATGAGCGTCTCAGGAGCGTCGCGGCGCGGCGCCCCCACCCCTCCTCCATCAACCACCACCCACACGCACACACGCCACCTCTCGCTTGATTCATCACTTTTGATTCATTCCGCCAGGCGTAATGCGCCGTGGCAAAGCAGTGTGTCTAATGTCTGTTGCATCTTGTCGTTTGGCCTTGGATTGTTATCGTCAGTTCTATCTAACTTGACACGTAGAAAAGTAAAAATCATTGTGTTCCGTTTTTTAATGTTCCTGTTTAACTCTCTCATTAAACTAACTTACGACTACATATATTTTATAACATATTTTCGTGGTTTGTGGTTGCTGTTCATTAAAATAAAATAATAACATTAAAAACATGTTTGATTTAACAACATACATGTTACTTTTTCTAAAGTTTGTTAAATACGATGGATGTCACTTCGGGGGAGACTTTCAACCGGCGTAGCTTGATTTTAATCCATTCGACAACACTTCGTATATAAATGCGTTGTATATAACCAGTCATGCAATAAATTATTGAGTTTAGGACTAGAGTTCATTCTACAATATAAGCGGTCATTATTAACCTATTAAGTATCAAACACTAATATGCCCAACCTTTAGTGTGAAAGGGAATGCATCATTCTGCAAAATTCCGTTCTTAGTTATTTCCTCCCGTGTAATTGAGGTATATAAAAATCTTGCGTGTATTCACTTTAGCACTTATAAACTTAATTCCCATTGTAATAATTCAAGAAGGAGTTTAATATAAAAAACCTTTCAAGAAATACAGTTTTGTTGTTGTTTTTATCTTGATATATATTGAAATATATATATATATATATATATATATATATTAGGATTCCAAAAAGCAAACACTCAGAGATAAAAAGCTGCAATGTGTACTGGATGTGCGTTGCCTTTGCTGCTTGACAATATACATTTATTGTAATTCCTTTAGCATGGATGCTTTATTTTAAAGTAAATATTGTCTGCGTTTTGTTATGGTAGCTAAAAAAATGATTGTCTTATATATTTATGAATATTAATGATGTTCCTTTTAAAACTAAAATACGCCTGAAATTAATACGTATTAAGATTTCATACATAACATTACCCCAATATTAGATCAAAGAATTAAATTTTAAATTTATGTGGCCTATCCAAGCGTTCATATTAATTTAGACCTGAATCAAAGCGCTGCACGTATTTAAATTTGTTACAAGTATTACTTACATTACTTACTTGTAACAAATTGCAACGATTGGCAACTTTTGCAAAGTTATAGAAAGTAAATAGCAAAGTTGTGAAAATTGGAATACCTCTCACACTCACATATAGGCCACATAAGCTATTTTTACCTAATTTTTCAGTGCCCATTGAACCAAAATGACCCGGGCTCATAAACCAAAAAGACGGTTTTTCACCTAAATATTTTTCATGGCTTACAAAATACACTAAAAGTTGCTCATGGCTTTCATAGCTTACAAACAAACTATATCGGCCGGAAAAATTCTGTCAAATTATTTTCAACCGGAAATATGTCTAGAAGGATAAAACTGTTTAATCATAACAATTCCACATAAAAGAAATGTCTGTATATTCTAAGGAATATAAACAGGTACAGACGAATATAAATCTAAAAAACTTTTACAGTCCGTAAAAATAGTGACAAATTAAGTTATTTATAATATTGGATAACAATAAAGTCATATTGCCTTGTTTATTCGGTGTATTTAAAGATATGATCTGATAGTAGCACTTAACGAACGATTTCTGCATAACTTCACCGAACGTTTACCATCAGAGACCAAAATCACATCCTTTTCCAAAGTTTATATACACTATATAACGCTGCTTTTAGAAAAAAAATAACTCTCACAAAAATGCCTAAATAACTTAGTATTTAAAAATTGATGTTGCGGCTGTTCAAGCTTAAACAATAACTCAAGACTCCGCTGTTTATGGGACATAGCAAAAAAGGTTTCTGAAATGTATATATATTCCTAAACATTTCGTAATAAACAATATTTTTGTATCTTTGAACGGTTTTCCGAGTTTACATGAAAATTATTATAAGAGTTATTCAAGCTTTTGCTGTTTACTATTATAAAATTCAAGCAAAAAGCTTATTTTTAAGAAATAAAACCATTTGAATCTACTAAATACTTAAATATAGTCCATTATTCAGTGTTTTCTTGGGAATTAGGAAATAAAAAATAATCTTTGATATGCTAAAATACCAGGTAGTATCCCAAAACCTTTGGGAGATATGTGTAAATGTTGCATATCAAAGTGGTGCCATTTTTCATGACTATTTTTGCATGTCATAGACTATGGTATGTCTGTAGACATGTAGAACCAAGTACCGATATTTACCTATTTATCGAAAAGACAGCCTCTAAATGTATTATCAAAATAAATCCTACAGAGTCTCAATATTCTGTTAAATGGTACAAGTTAATTGAAGTCAGGGAGCCAGCTAACCTATTGGGTAAACTAATTTCTGGGTCAGTAACGGTTCCTGCTATCAAAGCCAAGGGTCAGTTAATCAAATTGTGGGGTCTGAAGTACTCTCCAGCTTCAACTTTGAATAGTTATGGTAATTGAGTACCTTATTACTTAACTAGCTCAGAATAAAGAAAGATTTATTTAACATAGCCCCATAAAAATCTTTAAAAAAGTATTTATTTTATACATGAATGCTTACAATAATAACGTTTTTGCTCATTTCGTAGTCATGATGCCATTATTCTAAGATAAAAAAATATGTAAAGATTTCTCCATGGATTTTTTTTATTAATTAAGCCTTTTGGTGTTTTAAAAAGCTGTAAAGTATTATTTCTAAACATTTGTCAAACACTGAATTTATAAAAGCAACAATTTTTGTGTTCCATAATGTACACATGTTACTGACTATACATTTAATTCACTTATGAAATGTCATATGGATTTTCTTAGCTTGAGTTCCTATCATTTAAAAGTGCATGGCCATTACAAGAAACATGTAACATCTGACCTCTAGCAATGTTGTGGCCGGTAAGGCAATTTATTGATAATCAGGCAACATTGTTGTCTTCACCGTCCTCGTATAAAGTAAGCTAGTTTTCATTGCAGTTCTCAACGTACTCCCCCCCCCATGTTTACAATATAAGATGCTCGCGAAAGAACTCTCCCTTTTACTATTAAACCGAAGTATACGGGAGGCTTTACTACTAAGAGGACATAAACACTAAGTTCGTAAATAGGTTTTTTGGGGAAGTACTATTCCCAGATCCATCCATGAATTATAAAGATAATTTGTAGGTATCTCAAGAACTGCAGAAGCAATGTAATTAGAAATAATCACTCATATACTCTCATATACATTGTAAACAGTACTGAAAGCCACGACAGAAAGGGAAATTAATTAATAAAGTGATCACTATCACGCATAACAATGTGGGTCTCTACAAGCAGTCTTATATCGTTATGATTGGAATTAGTAGCTGTAGTATTTATTCACAGATTTTAGGCCAGTTACGCAGAAGTACAGATCAAGAATAAACAGGTTTTTTCAGTATATGACAACAGGAGGCTTCTATAATCTAGATATATTGGCGATCTACATAAGCAGTAGATAGTATAGACTGTGGGCTACCAGAAGTAGTGTACTGTACATTTATAGACTTTCAGGAAGTAAGTACAATAGAGTGCAAACCACTATAACTTGCCAGGGCTAATAAACTATATAAGTAAAGTAATTATTTTACTTATATTCTATGGTCAATGGGCTAAAACATACTTCACTGTAGTGCTAATTTTATTAAAAGTGGTATGAGTTAAATATTTATTCCATATTTAATTATAATCTTTTAAATTTTACATAATCACACAACACAAAACAACTTATTTATTTAAATTGTGAGCATTAGCAGAAGAGCTAAATAAAAGAGCTCTGATGAGAATTTTGGAATATTCATTAGAATCTTAAAGATATTTTAAATCATGACACAAATTTAGCAATATTAGAAAAAATAATTTAAACGTATTTATGCCAATCGTTTATGACGTACGATATAACCTCAATGAAGTTGTTAGTATGCCATGGTGTATATTATTTGTTAGAAACATATAGACATTGCTAAATTATGAGAAATCTTTAAGACGGAAAACAGAGCTGACGAGCAAAAATAATGTTCTTCCTCAAAAAGTTGAAGTTGAACTTTTGAATTATAATAAACGTTTAGTATTCAATGGTATAGTTTCGTTTTATGGACTATAAAAATGTGAAACTAAATTAATGTAAACGTGATGTGAAACGATGTGAAAATGAGGGTATTTTTAACATTAACTATATTAGTGATATTAGCCAAGACTATCACTCGAGGGAACGGAAACATTCATTTCTATCATTCGGTCCACTTATCTTTAGGTATATGCGCAGGGTATCAAAAAAACAAACTGAACAGTAGAATTGAAATTTTGCATGAAGTTTGATTTCTATATAACAAATACCGAACGTCAGCAGATGAATGTTCATTCATCTTGAATTCTTTTAGGGGAAGGTCAATAGTAATAGTCATGACGTCATTGGATCAGGTGCATCGATCACACTTGTGTGACCCCGTCCGGGTTTGCCACACATTTAACAGTTACTCACTATAGTACACTAATTACATTCAACATTCAACTCAAAATTAGGTAGTTTATTGCATATGCTAAAATATGTGACGTGTGACATTGTCTTGTGTTTGTGCTTCTATATATAAAATCAATTAACATGTATGATATAAATTAATATTTATTAGGGTATATATCCTATAATTCATGAAAAGTTACGTACTAAACATGATATAATGCAATTACTTCACACCTTCAAGGTTTATTGGAAAAACCTAGATATTACATTTTTAAATTAAATCAAATGTGAAGAAATAATCAAATACAGAAGGAAACAGGATTTTTCCGGACATTTGCCATCGTTCAGTGAACCAAGAAATCAGTAACACTACGTTTCGAGATCTGCAACTAAAGATCTGTACATTCGTAGGTTGTTGGTAGACGAATGCAGACGTATTGTGACCTGTATAATATAGTTAAGTTTATATAGTTAAGTAATATATAGTTTAAGTTTTAATGATTAGTGTTGTGTATAGTTTTTTTTATTATTGTTTTTTGTTGAGTGCATGTCTTTAGAGTTAGTGAAGTTGACAAACAATATGGTGGTTGTGATTCCTGACTTAGGCGTGCCACAACGCTTTGGTATGATTTGTTTATTTTAAAACCTAGTTTGTAATTATGTATTAGGTGAGTTATTATCTGAAGAAGAGATCAGATTGCAGATCTCGAAACGAAGTGTTACTGATTTCTTGTTTCACTGTACGATGGCAAATGTCCGGAAAAAACCTGTTTCCTTCACAATCCTTACATCGTCAAAAATAACCTTCAAACAAAGAATAAAATACAGATTCTCAAGATATACAATTATATCCAGTTGTAATTGTAAATATATAAAAGGGCATTATATTCTCGTAGGCGCGCCGTCCATAATGTAACAGAAATAGAACAGTGTGTTTCAAGCATAGAAATGTGTCCTCTGTGGTTAATAATAATATTGTTTATTAGGCACAACCCAACGTCTAAGAGTTACGCTAACATATTGGATATGATGTAGGAATGACAAGTTCAGAATGCCCTGCAACTCATTTATATGCATTCTATTAAAATGGTAACATGAAAAAACAAATACTTGCAGAGTGTGACGGTTTGGTTTATTGGCATAAAACAAAGTACTTTCTCCATAAAACGCCCATGGGGAGTCCGTTGAAAACATGTTCATGAAAATCTATGTATAGCGTGCTCCAAAATTTTAAGAGTCGAATGTTCGAATCTAAAAAATTTTTAAATGTAAGCATAGGGAAAATTATTTAAAGGTATTGTTAAAAGGAACTCACTTGAAAAAACAGAATTCACTTATCTCATTCCGTTTCAAAATGACGGCCGTTTTTTAAAGTTAAAAATTTACGACCCTGCCTTAATGTTTTCTTGCAAACTACCTTAGTATTATGTTAAAAATGTGTGGTCTCCATAGTAACAGCAAGTACTCAAAATAAACACTCCCTCTTTTATTGTACAATGTAAATGGTGGTTTGTGCCAAAGCGTTTACAGCAACACCATCTATAAGATTGTGTATCACGCAACCTATTTTAAAAAGACACCTATCACAAACCAACCTCTCCCCCACAGAAAATAATATTTTTAGAATATTTAATAAACATTATATGAATTTTTATGGCTGAGGTGCAATTAATGTAAATTATGATTTTAAACCCCAATTTATTATTTTACCTTATAGTTTTTACTCATAAAAAGATAATAATTTATATTCCAAATCAGTACCTTCAACTTTAGAGATCAATGGTCAGCGTCACTAAAATACGATGAAAAAATTACCATTGATTACTGCTTATTTTTCGAAAACCAATGGAGACACACAAAGAGCTTAAATACTAACTTTGTTTGACTTAATGAGGCTTTTACAATTATATATAACACTCGCCTTCGGCTCGCTGGGGGGCTACTACGCCCCCAGGCCCCCAAAGTAAGTCCCTTAAATTCGGGGATAAGATTGATTTGGTGATTGGTAAAATTCGGACATGATGTCATGCCAGGATATTCCCAGGAGGGGGGGGGGTTAACGTTGCCTGGGGATAAGACGTCAGGGGGTTATCTGGTCATACCAGGAACTTCCCAGGGGGGTTAAGAGATTTGGTTATTGGTAAAATTCGGACATGAGGTCATGCCAGGAAATTGCCTAGGGGGGGTTAACGTTACCGGGGGATAAGACACCAGGGGGTTGTCTGGTCTTACCAGGAACTTGCCAGGGGGGGGGGTTAAGAGATTTGGTTATTGGTAAAATTCGGACATGAGGTCATGCCAGGAAATTCCCTAGAGGGGGTTAACGTTACCGGGGGATAAGACACCAGGGGGTTGTCTGGTCTTACCAGGAACTTCCCAGGGGGGGGGGGTTAAGAGATTTGGTTATTGGTAAATTTCGGACATGAAGTCATGCCAGGAAATTCCCGGGGGGGTTAACACAGGGGGTTTATCTACTCAGGAGGTTATCTGGTCATACTAGGAAATCCCGGGGGGGGGGGGGTTAATGTTAGCGGGGGTTAATGACACACCCCAGGCCCCCTTTTGGGGTGTTGGTCAAATTCGGGGATAAGCGGAATTCGAAATAGTATTAGACCTATTTTTTTGAATTTTCCAGTTTTTATCAAAGTTTTGAATCTAAGGCCATTTTGTGGCTTAACCGTTAGAGATACGACAAAAAGTGACTGAACCTTTCTTGTCGGAAATTTAATTTTGTCTTTCGATTGTGCCGTCAGATTTGATCTACGACCTATGGTTTAGTCGGTACAACGAAAACGCTTGGCATAAAAGTCTGCACTGGTCAGCTATGGTGTAAACAGATTTAGTGTAAATAAATTAATAACTACCTTTATCAGATTATTAAGTTAAACAGGGGGTTTAATTTAATCAGGAGTTCATCAACCAGGAAATTCCCGGGAGAGGGATTAATGTTCTCGGGAATTATAAGAACGCGTTGGTACTTTTCTTGGAAATGTGTGTCTGGGCCACGAGGATATGTGTACAGTATTTTTGATCAAAATAAAACGTTGATCAGGGGGTTTAAATTACTTCGGAAATCATAATTCCATACCTGATTGTTGATAAGGAATCACTATTTCATTAAATTAATTAAAAAGCACTCTGTCCCTATCTACTTTTGAAGCTTCACTAACGCTCAGCCAACTTCCGATGTGGAGGGGGGGATATAGTCACTCGTTACCGTAGTAATACAAGTCCAATCTGGAAACCAGCATGAATCGCACTAGTTATAGTTGCAAAATTTAAAAACACCTAAAATTGACGACAAAGAATTAGCCATTTAGAGCATTATATCAGGCTTACGGAAAGATAAACGATAGAAAGCTACTGGACCTTTTTTGTAGATCCTATGAATAGCTACTTACAAAAAGTTTTACATTTAAGCTAGGACCAACAGTTCGGCCACTATCGAGCACGAAAAGTAAGTTTTTAAGTGAAATTTACAATATAATTACGTTTTACGGCTAAATCATGGAAGATAGAGTGAAAGGTCACTGGACCTTTTGTGTAGATCGCATTATTTTGTATTAAAATCAAATTTTTACTCTGGGCTAGAACTAAGGTTTTGTCTGAAATAGAGCCCAGAAAACAAAATCTCACGTAAAACTCAAAAAATCAAAACTTTAAATCGCGTTATGCGGCCAAACCGTTGAGGATAGGGCAAAATGTTACTGAACATTTTTTGTAGATCACGTAATTTTCTAAATCCACATGAAAATCTGATTTGAGCTACGACCAACCGTTTAGCCGCTATCAAGCCCGGGATGTAAATTTGTAGGCGAAAATTTCCAAATATTTTCACTTAATCACGTTTTGCGGTCAAAATAATGGAGATATAGTAAAAAGTCATTAGACCTTTTTTGTAGATCATATTATTTTCTAAATCTAACCTTTGTTTTATTTTGACCTCCGACCAACTGTTTCGCCGCTATCGACCCCAAAAACAAAGTTTTCACGTGAAAATTACAAAAAAAATTGCACATAATCACGTTTTTAGACCAAACTAATGGAGATAGAGCAAAAAGTTACTAGACCTTTTCTGTAGATCGCAAAATTTGCTAATTTGATGGGTCAATCAGATTTGAGCTAACAACCTACCGTTCGGCCGCTATCGAGCTCGAAACTTTATTTTAAGCGAAAAAATCTCTGGAATGTCAAATGTTCAAGCGTTTTGTCGCTTAACCATGGAAGATAGAGCAAAAAAGTCACTGGACCTTTTTTGTAGTTCACTCCAATCCTGACTATGAATTTTTCGTCAGATCCGAGCTAGCTTCAACGGTTCGCCCGCTATCGGGCTTACAAAAAAAGCCTGCAAGGGTAAAAAATGCGTGTTTTTTTGGGAATTTTTTTGAGGGGCTTAAAACTAAAAATTCCCGGTTTTCAGACTTTTCCTGTTGGTTACACGGCAAAAGGTACCTGCGTGCCAAATTTCAAGTTTCTAGCACTTCTAGAAGTAGGTTAGAATTTGTATACATCCATCAGTGAGTGAGTTACACATGCGGCTGTATAGTATATTAGACTCGCCTTCGGCTCGCTGGGGGCTACGCCCCCAGGCCCCCTTTTGGGTGTTGGCTAAATTCGGGGATAAGCGTAGTTCGGTGATTGGTTAAATTCAGACGTGAAGTTTCCAAATTTTATGTATCCGTTCTCGAGAATCTTACGGGTCGTAATGCTTCGCTAACGCTCAGCCAAAAGATGTGTGGTGTATAATATTAATCAATTGATGTGGTAGAAGAGTTAAGTTATGTGTTCGTGAAATTTGGAGACAAGAAGAATTTGGTTTTAACCAAAGTCAGAGGACGTATGTATACCATACTTTAATTTTCCGGATTTACCCAAACTTTTGACTTTGAGGTCGTTTTTGCGGCTTAACCGTCAGAGATACGTGAAAAAGTGACTGGACCTTTCTTGTCGGAAAATTAATTTTCGATTGTGACCTCAGATTTGATCTACGACCTATGGTTTAGTCAGTACAACGCTTGGGATAAAAGTCTGCACCGGTCAGCTGTTGTGTAAACAGATTTAGTGTAAATAAATTTAAAACTGCCTTTATTAGATTATTAAGTTGATCAGGGGGTTTGTTTGAATCAGGAGTGCATCAACCAGGAAATTCCCGGGAGGGGGGTTAATGTTATCGGGAGTTATTAGAACGCGTGGTACTTTTCTGGAAAATGTTTGTCTGTGCTACGAGAATATGTATACAGTAAATTTTTTATCAAAATAAAACGTTGATGAGGGGGTTTATATTACTTCGGAAATTTTCATTCCATACCAGAGTGTTGATAAGGAATCACTATTTCATTTTAAAAAGCACTCTGTCCCTATCTACTATTGAAGCTTCACTAACGCTCCAGCCCAACTCCCGATGTGGAGGGGGGGGGGGTTATAGTCACTCGTTAACGGAGTAATACAAGTCCAATCTGGAACCAGCATGAATCGCACTAATTATAGTTGCAAAATTTAAAACACCTAAAATTGACGACAAAGAATTAGCCATTTAGAGCATTTATCAGGCTTACGGAAAGATAAACGATAGAAAGCTACTGGACCTTTTTTGTAGATCCTATGAATAGCTACTTACAAAAAGTTTTACATTTAAGCTAGGACCAACAGTTCGGCCACTATCGAGCACGAGAAGTAAGTTTTTAAGTGAAATTTACAATATAATTACGTTTTACGGCTAAATCATGGAAGATAGAGTAAAAGGTCACTGGACCTTTTGTGTAGATCGTATTATTTTGTATTAAAATCAAATTTTTACTCTGGGCTAGAACTAAGGTTTTGTCTGAAATAGAGCCCAGAAAACAAAATCTCACGTAAAACTCAAAAAATCAAAACTTTAAAACGCGTTATGCGGCCAAACCGTTGAGGATAGGGCAAAATGTTACTGAACGTTTTTTGTAGATCACGTGATTTTCTAAATCTAAATGAAAATCTGATTTGAGCTACGACCAACCGTTTAGCCGCTATCAAGCCCGGAATGTAAATTTGTAGGCGAAAATTTCCAAATATTTTCACTTAATCGCGTTTTGCGGTCAAACTAATGGAGATATAGTAAAAAGTCATTAGACCTTTTTTGTAGATCATATTATTTCCTAAATCTAACCTTTGTTTTATTTTGACCTCCGACCAATTTTTTCGCCGCTATCGACTCCAAAAACAAAGTTTTCACGTGAAAATTACAAATAAATTTCACATAATCACGTTTTTCGGCCAAACCAATGGAGATAGGGCAAAAAGTCACTGGACCTTTTCTGTAGATCACGTAATTTGCTAATTTGATGGGTCAATCAGATTTGAGCTACGACCTACCGTTCGGCCACTATCGGGCTCGAAACATTCATTTAAGCGAAAAAATCTCTGGAATTTCAAATGTTCGAGCGTTTTGTCGCTTAACCATGGAAGATAGAGCAAAAAGTCACTGGACCTTTTTTGTAGTTCACTTCATTCCTGACCATGAAATTTTCGTCAGATCCGAGCTAGCTCCAACGGTTCGCCCGCTATCGGGCTTACAAAAAATGCCTGCAGGGGTGAAGAATGCATGAATTTTTTCGAATTTTTTTGAGGGGTTTAAAAGTAAAAATGTCCGGTTTTCAGACTTTTCCTGTTGGTTACATGGCAAAAGGTACCTGCGTGCCAAATTTCAAGTTTCCAGCACTTCTAGAACTATGTTAGAATTAGTATCTATACATCAGTCAGTGAGTGAGTGAGTGAGTTACACATGCGGCTGTATATTATATGGGACTCGCCTTCGGCTCGCTGGGGGCTACGCCCCCAGGCCCCCAAAGTAAGTGCCTTAAATTCGGGGATAAGCGGATAAATTTACGCTTGCAAATTCGGGGATCAGCGGTTAGTTCCGAGAATTAGAATTAGAATCTGTTTATTTTGATTTTATCCTTGGATTTCAGCTACGACTTCTCGTTTAGCCAGGACATACCATTGAAGAAGAGTCTGCACTGGTTAGCTATTGTGAAATGTTTAGTGTAAATATAATAAAGCACCGACCCTAAGTCAGTATTATAAAATTGCTTAGGGAGTATAATTTTCTCAGGAGTGTATCTAGTCATGGCAGGAAATTCTCTAGGGGAGGGTTTAATGTTACCGGGGGTTAAGTCATCAGGGGATTTGATTTACTCATAAGAGTATCTGGTCATATCTGGTAATTCCAGGGGGTTTAATGTTAAGACACTTGGGCCGCTTTTGGAGGGTGTTTGTTCTGTAAACATTCAGGAATTAATCTAATCATGCCAGGAAATTCCCAGGGGTGATAATGTTACCGGGGGTTAAGACATCAGGGGGTTTAATTTCCTCAGGAGGTTATCTGGTCAAACAAGAAAATTCAATGGGGGTGGTTAGTGTTACCGGGGGTTAAGACAACAGAGGGTTTAATTTACTCAGGAGGTTTTCTGGTCAGACCAGAAAATTTCAGGGGGGGGGTTAAGACATCAGGGGGTTTAATTTCCTCAGGAGGTTATCTGGTCAAACAAGAAAATTCCAGGGGGGGTTAGTGTTACCGGGGGTTAAGACAACAGAGGGTTTAATTTACTCAGGACTTTTTCTGGTCAGACCAGAAAATTCCAGGGGGGTTAAGACATCAGGGGGTTTAGTTTATCCTGGAGGTTATCTGGTCATACCAGAAAATTTCCGGGGGGGAATAATGTTATCTGGGGTTAATGACACATGGGCCTATTTTAGAAGATGTGTGTGTGTGAACATAGTAAAAATTCACTTTATCCCTATCTACTATTGACGCTTAGCTAACGTTCAGCCAATTTGTAATGTGGGGTATATTCACTCGTTAACTGGATTAGCGGTATTCAGGGAAAGTTTATGTCCGAGGATTAGATAAGGGATCTTGGAGTTAAAAGAATACCTATTTTATCGAATTATCCAGATTTAACCAAAGTTTTGAATTTAATGGCATTTTGCGGCTAAACCGTTAGAGATACAAGAAAAAGTGACTGGACCTTTCTTGTCGGAAATTTGATTTTGTCTTTCGATTATGCCATCAGATTTAAGCTACGACCTATAATTTAGGCAGTACAGAGCTTAGGACAAAAGACTGCACTGGGCAGTTTAAAAATATCACGTAAAACTTAAAAAATCAATACTTAAAACGCGTTATGCGGCCAAACCGTTGAGGATAGGGCAAAATGTTACTGAACATTTTTTGTAGATCACGCAATTTAATATATCCTTTTAAAAATTTGTTGTGAGCTACGACCAACAGTTTAGCCGCTATCGAGCCCGAAAGGTAAATTTTTAGACGAAAATTTCCAAATACTTTCACTTAATCGCGTTTTGCGGCCAAACCAATGGAGATAGACTAAAGAGTTGCTGGCACATTTTTATAGATCACTTCATTTCCTAACTCCAACGCTTGTCTTATTTTGATCTCAGACCAATGGTTTCGCCGCTATCGAGCCCGAAAACTAAAGTTTCACGTACAAATTACAAAAAACATTGCACATAATCACGTTTTTCGGCCGAACCACTGGAGGTAGAGCAAAAAGTCACTGGACCTTTTCTGTAGATCGCGCAATTTGCTAATTTGATGGGTCAATCAGATTTGAGCTACGACCTACCGTTCGGCCACTATCAGGCTCGAAACTTTATTTTAAGCAAAAAAATCTCTGGAATTTCAAACATTCCCGCGTTTTGACGCTTAACCACACGAGATAGGACAAAAAATCACTGGACCTTTTTTGTAGAGCACTTCATTCCCCACTAACGATTGTTCATCAGATCCTAGCTACAACCTACGGTTTAGACGCTACAGAGCCTCAAACAAAAATCTACAAGCGAAAATCGTCAAAATTTGACAAAATTTTCGAATTTGAGAGCATGTTTCGGGTGGACCGGTAGAGATGCGGGGAAGTATAATGTGCCCATTCTGTAGATCGTAAAATTTGCTAAAACCCCTTAAAAATTAGATTTGAGCTACTACCAACGGTTTAGTCGCTAGACGGCTCGAAAGCAAAAAACTACAGCAGTTTTTAACCAGTTTCAACCGGTTTTTAATTTTTTTGAGGGGTTTAAAATTAAAAATTCCCGGTTTTCAGACTTTTCCTGTTGGTTATACGGCAAAAGGTACCTGCATGCCAAATTTCAAGTTTCCAGCACTTCTAGAACTATGTTAGAATTTGTATACATCCATCAGTGAGTGAGTGAGTGGTTTCACATGCGGCTGTATAAGTATTTAGATAACCGTTAAAGATACAAAAAAAGTGACTGGACCTTTCTTGTCGGAAATTTGATTTTGTCTTTCGATTATGCCATCAGATTTAAGCTACGACCTATAATTTAGGCAGTACAGAGCTTAGGACAAAAGACTGCACTGGGCAGTTTAAAAATATCACGTAAAACTTAAAAAATCAATACTTAAAACGCGTTATGCGGCCAAACCGTTGAGGATAGGGCAAAATGTTACTGAACATTTTTTGTAGATCACGCAATTTAATATATCCTTTTAAAAATTTGTTGTGAGCTACGACCAACAGTTTAGCCGCTATCGAGCCCGAAAGGTAAATTTTTTAGACGAAAATTTCCAAATACTTTCACTTAATCGCGTTTTGCGGCCAAACCAATGGAGATAGACTAAAGAGTTGCTGGCACATTTTTATAGATCACTTCATTTCCTAACTCCAACGCTTGTCTTATTTTGATCTCAGACCAATGGTTTCGCCGCTATCGAGCCCGAAAACTAAAGTTTCACGTACAAATTACAAAAACATTGCACATAATCACGTTTTTCGGCCGAACCACTGGAGGTAGAGCAAAAAGTCACTGGACCTTTTCTGTAGATCGCACAATTTGCTAATTTGATGGGTCAATCAGATTTGAGCTACGACCTACCGTTCGGCCACTATCAGGCTCGAAACTTTATTTTAAGCAAAAAAATCTCTGGAATTTCAAACATTCCCGCGTTTTGACGCTTAACCACACGAGATAGGACAAAAAATCACTGGACCTTTTTTGTAGAGCACTTCATTCCCCACTAACGATTGTTCATCAGATCCTAGCTACAACCTACGGTTTAGACGCTACAGAGCCTCAAACAAAAATCTACAAGCGAAAATCGTCAAAATTTGACAAAATTTTCGAATTTGAGAGCATGTTTCGGGTGGACCGGTAGAGATGCGGGGAAGTATAATGTGCCCATTCTGTAGATCGTAAAATTTGCTAAAACCCCTTAAAAATTAGATTTGAGCTACTACCAACGGTTTAGTCGCTAGACGGCTCGAAAGCAAAAAACTACAGCAGTTTTTAACCAGTTTCAACCGGTTTTTAATTTTTTTGAGGGGTTTAAAATTAAAAATTCCCGGTTTTCAGACTTTTCCTGTTGGTTATACGGCAAAAGGTACCTGCATGCCAAATTTCAAGTTTCCAGCACTTCTAGAACTATGTTAGAATTTGTATACATCCATCAGTGAGTGAGTGAGTGGTTTCACATGCGGCTGTATAAGTATTTAGATAACCGTTAAAGATACAAAAAAAGTGACTGGACCTTTCTTGTCGGAAATTTGATTTTGTCTTTCGATTATGCCATCAGATTTAAGCTACGACCTATAATTTAGGCAGTACAGAGCTTAGGACAAAAGACTGCACTGGGCAGTTTAAAAATATCACGTAAAACTTAAAAAATCAATACTTAAAACGCGTTATGCGGCCAAACCGTTGAGGATAGGGCAAAATGTTACTGAACATTTTTTGTAGATCACGCAATTTAATATATCCTTTTAAAAATTTGTTGTGAGCTACGACCAACAGTTTTAGCCGCTATCGAGCCCGAAAGGTAAATTTTTAGACGAAAATTTCCAAATACTTTCACTTAATCGCGTTTTGCGGCCAAACCAATGGAGATAGACTAAAGAGTTGCTGGCACATTTTTATAGATCACTTCATTTCCTAACTCCAACGCTTGTCTTATTTTGATCTCAGACCAATGGTTTCGCCGCTATCGAGCCCGAAAACTAAAGTTTCACGTACAAATTACAAAAACATTGCACATAATCACGTTTTTCGGCCGAACCACTGGAGGTAGAGCAAAAAGTCACTGGACCTTTTCTGTAGATCGCACAATTTGCTAATTTGATGGGTCAATCAGATTTGAGCTACGACCTACCGTTCGGCCACTATCAGGCTCGAAACTTTATTTTAAGCAAAAAAATCTCTGGAATTTCAAACATTCCCGCGTTTTGACGCTTAACCACACGAGATAGGACAAAAAATCACTGGACCTTTTTTGTAGAGCACTTCATTCCCCACTAACGATTGTTCATCAGATCCTAGCTACAACCTACGGTTTAGACGCTACAGAGCCTCAAACAAAAATCTACAAGCGAAAATCGTCAAAATTTGACAAAATTTTCGAATTTGAGAGCATGTTTCGGGTGGACCGGTAGAGATGCGGGGAAGTATAATGTGCCCATTCTGTAGATCGTAAAATTTGCTAAAACCCCTTAAAAATTAGATTTGAGCTACTACCAACGGTTTAGTCGCTAGACGGCTCGAAAGCAAAAAACTACAGCAGTTTTTAACCAGTTTCAACCGGTTTTTAATTTTTTTGAGGGGTTTAAAATTAAAAATTCCCGGTTTTCAGACTTTTCCTGTTGGTTATACGGCAAAAGGTACCTGCATGCCAAATTTCAAGTTTCCAGCACTTCTAGAACTATGTTAGAATTTGTATACATCCATCAGTGAGTGAGTGAGTGGTTTCACATGCGGCTGTATAAGTATTTAGATAACCGTTAAAGATACAAAAAAAGTGACTGGACCTTTCTTGTCGGAAATTTGATTTTGTCTTTCGATTATGCCATCAGATTTAAGCTACGACCTATAATTTAGGCAGTACAGAGCTTAGGACAAAAGACTGCACTGGGCAGTTTAAAAATATCACGTAAAACTTAAAAAA
This sequence comes from Homalodisca vitripennis, assembly GCF_021130785.1. Lineage (NCBI taxonomy): Eukaryota > Metazoa > Arthropoda > Insecta > Hemiptera > Cicadellidae > Homalodisca > Homalodisca vitripennis. The sequence goes on from NC_060213.1 coordinate 3,373,748, forward strand.
TCAATACTTAAAACGCGTTATGCGGCCAAACCGTTGAGGATAGGGCAAAATGTTACTGAACATTTTTTGTAGATCACGCAATTTAATATATCCTTTTAAAAATTTGTTGTGAGCTACGACCAACAGTTTAGCCGCTATCGAGCCCGAAAGGTAAATTTTTAGACGAAAATTTCCAAATACTTTCACTTAATCGCGTTTTGCGGCCAAACCAATGGAGATAGACTAAAGAGTTGCTGGCACATTTTTATAGATCACTTCATTTCCTAACTCCAACGCTTGTCTTATTTTGATCTCAGACCAATGGTTTCGCCGCTATCGAGCCCGAAAACTAAAGTTTCACGTACAAATTACAAAAACATTGCACATAATCACGTTTTTCGGCCGAACCACTGGAGGTAGAGCAAAAAGTCACTGGACCTTTTCTGTAGATCGCGCAATTTGCTAATTTGATGGGTCAATCAGATTTGAGCTACGACCTACCGTTCGGCCACTATCAGGCTCGAAACTTTATTTTAAGCAAAAAAATCTCTGGAATTTCAAACATTCCCGCGTTTTGACGCTTAACCACACGAGATAGGACAAAAAATCACTGGACCTTTTTTGTAGAGCACTTCATTCCCCACTAACGATTGTTCATCAGATCCTAGCTACAACCTACGGTTTAGACGCTACAGAGCCTCAAACAAAAATCTACAAGCGAAAATCGTCAAAATTTGACAAAATTTTCGAATTTGAGAGCATGTTTCGGGTGGACCGGTAGAGATGCGGGGAAGTATAATGTGCCCATTCTGTAGATCATAAAATTTGCTAAAACCCCTTAAAAATTAGATTTGAGCTACTACCAACGGTTTAGTCGCTAGACGGCTCGAAAGCAAAAAACTACACCAGTTTTTAACCAGTTTCAACCGGTTTTTAATTTTTTTGAGGGGTTTAAAATTAAAAATTCCCGGTTTTCAGACTTTTCCTGTTGGTTATACGGCGAAAGGTACCTGCATGCCAAATTTCAAGTTTCCAGCACTTCTAGAACTATGTTAGAATTTGTATACATCCATCAGTGAGTGAGTGAGTGGTTTCACATGCGGCTGTATAAGTATTTAGATAACCGTTAAAGATACAAAAAAAGTGACTGGACCTTTCTTGTCGGAAATTTGATTTTGTCTTTCGATTATGCCATCAGATTTAAGCTACGACCTATAATTTAGGCAGTACAGAGCTTAGGACAAAAGACTGCACTGGGCAGTTTAAAAATATCACGTAAAACTTAAAAAATCAATACTTAAAACGCGTTATGCGGCCAAACCGTTGAGGATAGGGCAAAATGTTACTGAACATTTTTTGTAGATCACGCAATTTAATATATCCTTTTAAAAATTTGTTGTGAGCTACGACCAACAGTTTTAGCCGCTATCGAGCCCGAAAGGTAAATTTTTAGACGAAAATTTCCAAATACTTTCACTTAATCGCGTTTTGCGGCCAAACCAATGGAGATAGAGTAAAGAGTTGCTGGCACATTTTTATAGATCACTTCATTTCCTAACTCCAACGCTTGTCTTATTTTCGATCTCAGACCAATGGTTTCGCCGCTATCGAGCCCGAAAACTAAAGTTTCACGTACAAATTACAAAAACATTGCACATAATCACGTTTTTCGGCCGAACCACTGGAGGTAGAGCAAAAAGTCACTGGACCTTTTCTGTAGATCGCGCAATTTGCTAATTTGATGGGTCAATCAGATTTGAGCTACGACCTACCGTTCGGCCACTATCAGGCTCGAAACTTTATTTTAAGCAAAAAAATCTCTGGAATTTCAAACATTCCCGCGTTTTGACGCTTAACCACACGAGATAGGACAAAAAATCACTGGACCTTTTTTGTAGAGCACTTCATTCCCCACTAACGATTGTTCATCAGATCCTAGCTACAACCTACGGTTTAGACGCTACAGAGCCTCAAACAAAAATCTACAAGCGAAAATCGTCAAAATTTGACAAAATTTTCGAATTTGAGAGCATGTTTCGGGTGGACCGGTAGAGATGCGGGGAAGTATAATGTGCCCATTCTGTAGATCGTAAAATTTGCTAAAACCCCTTAAAAATTAGATTTGAGCTACTACCAACGGTTTAGTCGCTAGACGGCTCGAAAGCAAAAAACTACACCAGTTTTTAACCAGTTTCAACCGGTTTTTAATTTTTTTGAGGGGTTTAAAATTAAAAATTCCCGGTTTTCAGACTTTTCCTGTTGGTTATACGGCGAAAGGTACCTGCATGCCAAATTTCAAGTTTCCAGCACTTCTAGAACTATGTTAGAATTTGTATACATCCATCAGTGAGTGAGTGAGTGGTTTCACATGCGGCTGTATAAGTATTTAGATAACCGTTAAAGATACAAAAAAAGTGACTGGACCTTTCTTGTCGGAAATTTGATTTTGTCTTTCGATTATGCCATCAGATTTAAGCTACGACCTATAATTTAGGCAGTACAGAGCTTAGGACAAAAGACTGCACTGGGCAGTTTAAAAATATCACGTAAAACTTAAAAAATCAATACTTAAAACGCGTTATGCGGCCAAACCGTTGAGGATAGGGCAAAATGTTACTGAACATTTTTTGTAGATCACGCAATTTAATATATCCTTTTAAAAATTTGTTGTGAGCTACGACCAACAGTTTAGCCGCTATCGAGCCCGAAAGGTAAATTTTTAGACGAAAATTTCCAAATACTTTCACTTAATCGCGTTTTGCGGCCAAACCAATGGAGATAGACTAAAGAGTTGCTGGCACATTTTTATAGATCACTTCATTTCCTAACTCCAACGCTTGTCTTATTTTGATCTCAGACCAATGGTTTCGCCGCTATCGAGCCCGAAAACTAAAGTTTCACGTACAAATTACAAAAACATTGCACATAATCACGTTTTTCGGCCGAACCACTGGAGGTAGAGCAAAAAGTCACTGGACCTTTTCTGTAGATCGCGCAATTTGCTAATTTGATGGGTCAATCAGATTTGAGCTACGACCTACCGTTCGGCCACTATCAGGCTCGAAACTTTATTTTAAGCAAAAAAATCTCTGGAATTTCAAACATTCCCGCGTTTTGACGCTTAACCACACGAGATAGGACAAAAAATCACTGGACCTTTTTTGTAGAGCACTTCATTCCCCACTAACGATTGTTCATCAGATCCTAGCTACAACCTACGGTTTAGACGCTACAGAGCCTCAAACAAAAATCTACAAGCGAAAATCGTCAAAATTTGACAAAATTTTCGAATTTGAGAGCATGTTTCGGGTGGACCGGTAGAGATGCGGGGAAGTATAATGTGCCCATTCTGTAGATCATAAAATTTGCTAAAACCCCTTAAAAATTAGATTTGAGCTACTACCAACGGTTTAGTCGCTAGACGGCTCGAAAGCAAAAAACTACACCAGTTTTTAACCAGTTTCAACCGGTTTTTAATTTTTTTGAGGGGTTTAAAATTAAAAATTCCCGGTTTTCAGACTTTTCCTGTTGGTTATACGGCGAAAGGTACCTGCATGCCAAATTTCAAGTTTCCAGCACTTCTAGAACTATGTTAGAATTTGTATACATCCATCAGTGAGTGAGTGAGTGGTTTCACATGCGGCTGTATAAGTATTTAGATAACCGTTAAAGATACAAAAAAAGTGACTGGACCTTTCTTGTCGGAAATTTGATTTTGTCTTTCGATTATGCCATCAGATTTAAGCTACGACCTATAATTTAGGCAGTACAGAGCTTAGGACAAAAGACTGCACTGGGCAGTTTAAAAATATCACGTAAAACTTAAAAAATCAATACTTAAAACGCGTTATGCGGCCAAACCGTTGAGGATAGGGCAAAATGTTACTGAACATTTTTTGTAGATCACGCAATTTAATATATCCTTTTAAAAATTTGTTGTGAGCTACGACCAACAGTTTAGCCGCTATCGAGCCCGAAAGGTAAATTTTTAGACGAAAATTTCCAAATACTTTCACTTAATCGCGTTTTGCGGCCAAACCAATGGAGATAGAGTAAAGAGTTGCTGGCACATTTTTATAGATCACTTCATTTCCTAACTCCAACGCTTGTCTTATTTTGATCTCAGACCAATGGTTTCGCCGCTATCGAGCCCGAAAACTAAAGTTTCACGTACAAATTACAAAAACATTGCACATAATCACGTTTTTCGGCCGAACCACTGGAGGTAGAGCAAAAAGTCACTGGACCTTTTCTGTAGATCGCGCAATTTGCTAATTTGATGGGTCAATCAGATTTGAGCTACGACCTACCGTTCGGCCACTATCAGGCTCGAAACTTTATTTTAAGCAAAAAAATCTCTGGAATTTCAAACATTCCCGCGTTTTGACGCTTAACCACACGAGATAGGACAAAAAATCACTGGACCTTTTTTGTAGAGCACTTCATTCCCCACTAACGATTGTTCATCAGATCCTAGCTACAACCTACGGTTTAGACGCTACAGAGCCTCAAACAAAAATCTACAAGCGAAAATCGTCAAAATTTGACAAAATTTTCGAATTTGAGAGCATGTTTCGGGTGGACCGGTAGAGATGCGGGGAAGTATAATGTGCCCATTCTGTAGATCATAAAATTTGCTAAAACCCCTTAAAAATTAGATTTGAGCTACTACCAACGGTTTAGTCGCTAGACGGCTCGAAAGCAAAAAACTACACCAGTTTTTAACCAGTTTCAACCGGTTTTTAATTTTTTTGAGGGGTTTAAAATTAAAAATTCCCGGTTTTCAGACTTTTCCTGTTGGTTATACGGCGAAAGGTACCTGCATGCCAAATTTCAAGTTTCCAGCACTTCTAGAACTATGTTAGAATTTGTATACATCCATCAGTGAGTGAGTGAGTGGTTTCACATGCGGCTGTATAAGTATTTAGATAACCGTTAAAGATACAAAAAAAGTGACTGGACCTTTCTTGTCGGAAATTTGATTTTGTCTTTCGATTATGCCATCAGATTTAAGCTACGACCTATAATTTAGGCAGTACAGAGCTTAGGACAAAAGACTGCACTGGGCAGTTTAAAAATATCACGTAAAACTTAAAAAATCAATACTTAAAACGCGTTATGCGGCCAAACCGTTGAGGATAGGGCAAAATGTTACTGAACATTTTTTGTAGATCACGCAATTTAATATATCCTTTTAAAAATTTGTTGTGAGCTACGACCAACAGTTTAGCCGCTATCGAGCCCGAAAGGTAAATTTTTAGACGAAAATTTCCAAATACTTTCACTTAATCGCGTTTTGCGGCCAAACCAATGGAGATAGAGTAAAGAGTTGCTGGCACATTTTTATAGATCACTTCATTTCCTAACTCCAACGCTTGTCTTATTTTGATCTCAGACCAATGGTTTCGCCGCTATCGAGCCCGAAAACTAAAGTTTCACGTACAAATTACAAAAACATTGCACATAATCACGTTTTTCGGCCGAACCACTGGAGGTAGAGCAAAAAGTCACTGGACCTTTTCTGTAGATCGCGCAATTTGCTAATTTGATGGGTCAATCAGATTTGAGCTACGACCTACCGTTCGGCCACTATCAGGCTCGAAACTTTATTTTAAGCAAAAAAATCTCTGGAATTTCAAACATTCCCGCGTTTTGACGCTTAACCACACGAGATAGGACAAAAAATCACTGGACCTTTTTTGTAGAGCACTTCATTCCCCACTAACGATTGTTCATCAGATCCTAGCTACAACCTACGGTTTAGACGCTACAGAGCCTCAAACAAAAATCTACAAGCGAAAATCGTCAAAATTTGACAAAATTTTCGAATTTGAGAGCATGTTTCGGGTGGACCGGTAGAGATGCGGGGAAGTATAATGTGCCCATTCTGTAGATCGTAAAATTTGCTAAAACCCCTTAAAAATTAGATTTGAGCTACTACCAACGGTTTAGTCGCTAGACGGCTCGAAAGCAAAAAACTACACCAGTTTTTAACCAGTTTCAACCGGTTTTTAATTTTTTTGAGGGGTTTAAAATTAAAAATTCCCGGTTTTCAGACTTTTCCTGTTGGTTATACGGCGAAAGGTACCTGCATGCCAAATTTCAAGTTTCCAGCACTTCTAGAACTATGTTAGAATTTGTATACATCCATCAGTGAGTGAGTGAGTGGTTTCACATGCGGCTGTATAAGTATTTAGATAACCGTTAAAGATACAAAAAAAGTGACTGGACCTTTCTTGTCGGAAATTTGATTTTGTCTTTCGATTATGCCATCAGATTTAAGCTACGACCTATAATTTAGGCAGTACAGAGCTTAGGACAAAAGACTGCACTGGGCAGTTTAAAAATATCACGTAAAACTTAAAAAATCAATACTTAAAACGCGTTATGCGGCCAAACCGTTGAGGATAGGGCAAAATGTTACTGAACATTTTTTGTAGATCACGCAATTTAATATATCCTTTTAAAAATTTGTTGTGAGCTACGACCAACAGTTTAGCCGCTATCGAGCCCGAAAGGTAAATTTTTAGACGAAAATTTCCAAATACTTTCACTTAATCGCGTTTTGCGGCCAAACCAATGGAGATAGACTAAAGAGTTGCTGGCACATTTTTATAGATCACTTCATTTCCTAACTCCAACGCTTGTCTTATTTTGATCTCAGACCAATGGTTTCGCCGCTATCGAGCCCGAAAACTAAAGTTTCACGTACAAATTACAAAAAACATTGCACATAATCACGTTTTTTCGGCCGAACCACTGGAGGTAGAGCAAAAAGTCACTGGACCTTTTCTGTAGATCGCGCAATTTGCTAATTTGATGGGTCAATCAGATTTGAGCTACGACCTACCGTTCGGCCACTATCAGGCTCGAAACTTTATTTTAAGCAAAAAAATCTCTGGAATTTCAAACATTCCCGCGTTTTGACGCTTAACCACACGAGATAGGACAAAAAATCACTGGACCTTTTTTGTAGAGCACTTCATTCCCCACTAACGATTGTTCATCAGATCCGAGCTACAACCTACGGTTTAGACGCTACAGAGCCTCAAACAAAAATCTACAAGCGAAAATCGTCAAAATTTGACAAAATTTTCGAATTTGAGAGCATGTTTCGGGTGGACCGGTAGAGATGCGGGGAAGTATAATGTGCCCATTCTGTAGATCATAAAATTTGCTAAAACCCCTTAAAAATTAGATTTGAGCTACTACCAACGGTTTAGTCGCTAGACGGCTCGAAAGCAAAAAACTACACCAGTTTTTAACCAGTTTCAACCGGTTTTTAATTTTTTTGAGGGGTTTAAAATTAAAAATTCCCGGTTTTCAGACTTTTCCTGTTGGTTATACGGCGAAAGGTACCTGCATGCCAAATTTCAAGTTTCCAGCACTTCTAGAACTATGTTAGAATTTGTATACATCCATCAGTGAGTGAGTGAGTGGTTTCACATGCGGCTGTATAAGTATTTAGATAACCGTTAAAGATACAAAAAAAGTGACTGGACCTTTCTTGTCGGAAATTTGATTTTGTCTTTCGATTATGCCATCAGATTTAAGCTACGACCTATAATTTAGGCAGTACAGAGCTTAGGACAAAAGACTGCACTGGGCAGTTTAAAAATATCACGTAAAACTTAAAAAATCAATACTTAAAACGCGTTATGCGGCCAAACCGTTGAGGATAGGGCAAAATGTTACTGAACATTTTTTGTAGATCACGCAATTTAATATATCCTTTTAAAAATTTGTTGTGAGCTACGACCAACAGTTTAGCCGCTATCGAGCCCGAAAGGTAAATTTTTAGACGAAAATTTCCAAATACTTTCACTTAATCGCGTTTTGCGGCCAAACCAATGGAGATAGAGTAAAGAGTTGCTGGCACATTTTTATAGATCACTTCATTTCCTAACTCCAACGCTTGTCTTATTTTGATCTCAGACCAATGGTTTCGCCGCTATCGAGCCCGAAAACTAAAGTTTCACGTACAAATTACAAAAAAATTGCACATAATCACGTTTTTTTTTTCGGCCGAACCACTGGAGGTAGAGCAAAAAGTCACTGGACCTTTTCTGTAGATCGCGCAATTTGCTAATTTGATGGGTCAATCAGATTTGAGCTACGACCTACCGTTCGGCCACTATCAGGCTCGAAACTTTATTTTAAGCAAAAAAATCTCTGGAATTTCAAACATTCCCGCGTTTTGACGCTTAACCACACGAGATAGGACAAAAAATCACTGGACCTTTTTTGTAGAGCACTTCATTCCCCACTAACGATTGTTCATCAGATCCTAGCTACAACCTACGGTTTAGACGCTACAGAGCCTCAAACAAAAATCTACAAGCGAAAATCGTCAAAATTTGACAAAATTTTCGAATTTGAGAGCATGTTTCGGGTGGACCGGTAGAGATGCGGGGAAGTATAATGTGCCCATTCTGTAGATCATAAAATTTGCTAAAACCCCTTAAAAATTAGATTTGAGCTACTACCAACGGTTTAGTCGCTAGACGGCTCGAAAGCAAAAAACTACACCAGTTTTTAACCAGTTTCAACCGGTTTTTAATTTTTTTGAGGGGTTTAAAATTAAAAATTCCCGGTTTTCAGACTTTTCCTGTTGGTTATACGGCGAAAGGTACCTGCATGCCAAATTTCAAGTTTCCAGCACTTCTAGAACTATGTTAGAATTTGTATACATCCATCAGTGAGTGAGTGAGTGGTTTCACATGCGGCTGTATAAGTATTTAGATAACCGTTAAAGATACAAAAAAAGTGACTGGACCTTTCTTGTCGGAAATTTGATTTTGTCTTTCGATTATGCCATCAGATTTAAGCTACGACCTATAATTTAGGCAGTACAGAGCTTAGGACAAAAGACTGCACTGGGCAGTTTAAAAATATCACGTAAAACTTAAAAAATCAATACTTAAAACGCGTTATGCGGCCAAACCGTTGAGGATAGGGCAAAATGTTACTGAACATTTTTTGTAGATCACGCAATTTAATATATCCTTTTAAAAATTTGTTGTGAGCTACGACCAACAGTTTAGCCGCTATCGAGCCCGAAAGGTAAATTTTTAGACGAAAATTTCCAAATACTTTCACTTAATCGCGTTTTGCGGCCAAACCAATGGAGATAGACTAAAGAGTTGCTGGCACATTTTTATAGATCACTTCATTTCCTAACTCCAACGCTTGTCTTATTTTGATCTCAGACCAATGGTTTCGCCGCTATCGAGCCCGAAAACTAAAGTTTCACGTACAAATTACAAAAAAATTGCACATAATCACGTTTTTTTTTTTTTTTTTTTCGGCCGAACCACTGGAGGTAGAGCAAAAAGTCACTGGACCTTTTCTGTAGATCGCGCAATTTGCTAATTTGATGGGTCAATCAGATTTGAGCTACGACCTACCGTTCGGCCACTATCAGGCTCGAAACTTTATTTTAAGCAAAAAAATCTCTGGAATTTCAAACATTCCCGCGTTTTGACGCTTAACCACACGAGATAGGACAAAAAATCACTGGACCTTTTTTGTAGAGCACTTCATTCCCCACTAACGATTGTTCATCAGATCCGAGCTACAACCTACGGTTTAGACGCTACAGAGCCTCAAACAAAAATCTACAAGCGAAAATCGTCAAAATTTGACAAAATTTTCGAATTTGAGAGCATGTTTCGGGTGGACCGGTAGAGATGCGGGGAAGTATAATGTGCCCATTCTGTAGATCATAAAATTTGCTAAAACCCCTTAAAAATTAGATTTGAGCTACTACCAACGGTTTAGTCGCTAGACGGCTCGAAAGCAAAAAACTACACCAGTTTTTAACCAGTTTCAACCGGTTTTTAATTTTTTTGAGGGGTTTAAAATTAAAAATTCCCGGTTTTCAGACTTTTCCTGTTGGTTATACGGCGAAAGGTACCTGCATGCCAAATTTCAAGTTTCCAGCACTTCTAGAACTATGTTAGAATTTGTATACATCCATCAGTGAGTGAGTGAGTGGTTTCACATGCGGCTGTATAAGTATTTAGATAACCGTTAAAGATACAAAAAAAGTGACTGGACCTTTCTTGTCGGAAATTTGATTTTGTCTTTCGATTATGCCATCAGATTTAAGCTACGACCTATAATTTAGGCAGTACAGAGCTTAGGACAAAAGACTGCACTGGGCAGTTTAAAAATATCACGTAAAACTTAAAAAATCAATACTTAAAACGCGTTATGCGGCCAAACCGTTGAGGATAGGGCAAAATGTTACTGAACATTTTTTGTAGATCACGCAATTTAATATATCCTTTTAAAAATTTGTTGTGAGCTACGACCAACAGTTTAGCCGCTATCGAGCCCGAAAGGTAAATTTTTAGACGAAAATTTCCAAATACTTTCACTTAATCGCGTTTTGCGGCCAAACCAATGGAGATAGACTAAAGAGTTGCTGGCACATTTTTATAGATCACTTCATTTCCTAACTCCAACGCTTGTCTTATTTTGATCTCAGACCAATGGTTTCGCCGCTATCGAGCCCGAAAACTAAAGTTTCACGTACAAATTACAAAAACATTGCACATAATCACGTTTTTTCGGCCGAACCACTGGAGGTAGAGCAAAAAGTCACTGGACCTTTTCTGTAGATCGCGCAATTTGCTAATTTGATGGGTCAATCAGATTTGAGCTACGACCTACCGTTCGGCCACTATCAGGCTCGAAACTTTATTTTAAGCAAAAAAATCTCTGGAATTTCAAACATTCCCGCGTTTTGACGCTTAACCACACGAGATAGGACAAAAAATCACTGGACCTTTTTTGTAGAGCACTTCATTCCCCACTAACGATTGTTCATCAGATCCGAGCTACAACCTACGGTTTAGACGCTACAGAGCCTCAAACAAAAATCTACAAGCGAAAATCGTCAAAATTTGACAAAATTTTCGAATTTGAGAGCATGTTTCGGGTGGACCGGTAGAGATGCGGGGAAGTATAATGTGCCCATTCTGTAGATCATAAAATTTGCTAAAACCCCTTAAAAATTAGATTTGAGCTACTACCAACGGTTTAGTCGCTAGACGGCTCGAAAGCAAAAAACTACACCAGTTTTTAACCAGTTTCAACCGGTTTTTTAATTTTTTTGAGGGGTTTTAAAATTAAAAATTCCCGGTTTTCAGACTTTTCCTGTTGGTTATACGGCGAAAGGTACCTGCATGCCAAATTTCAAGTTTCCAGCACTTCTAGAACTATGTTAGAATTTGTATACATCCATCAGTGAGTGAGTGAGTGGTTTCACATGCGGCTGTATAAGTATTTAGATAACCGTTAAAGATACAAAAAAAGTGACTGGACCTTTCTTGTCGGAAATTTGATTTTGTCTTTCGATTATGCCATCAGATTTAAGCTACGACCTATAATTTAGGCAGTACAGAGCTTAGGACAAAAGACTGCACTGGGCAGTTTAAAAATATCACGTAAAACTTAAAAAATCAATACTTAAAACGCGTTATGCGGCCAAACCGTTGAGGATAGGGCAAAATGTTACTGAACATTTTTTGTAGATCACGCAATTTAATATATCCTTTTAAAAATTTGTTGTGAGCTACGACCAACAGTTTAGCCGCTATCGAGCCCGAAAGGTAAATTTTTAGACGAAAATTTCCAAATACTTTCACTTAATCGCGTTTTGCGGCCAAACCAATGGAGATAGAGTAAAGAGTTGCTGGCACATTTTTATAGATCACTTCATTTCCTAACTCCAACGCTTGTCTTATTTTGATCTCAGACCAATGGTTTCGCCGCTATCGAGCCCGAAAACTAAAGTTTCACGTACAAATTACAAAAACATTGCACATAATCACGTTTTTCGGCCGAACCACTGGAGGTAGAGCAAAAAGTCACTGGACCTTTTCTGTAGATCGCGCAATTTGCTAATTTGATGGGTCAATCAGATTTGAGCTACGACCTACCGTTCGGCCACTATCAGGCTCGAAACTTTATTTTAAGCAAAAAAATCTCTGGAATTTCAAACATTCCCGCGTTTTGACGCTTAACCACACGAGATAGGACAAAAAATCACTGGACCTTTTTTGTAGAGCACTTCATTCCCCACTAACGATTGTTCATCAGATCCGAGCTACAACCTACGGTTTAGACGCTACAGAGCCTCAAACAAAAATCTACAAGCGAAAATCGTCAAAATTTGACAAAATTTTCGAATTTGAGAGCATGTTTCGGGTGGACCGGTAGAGATGCGGGGAAGTATAATGTGCCCATTCTGTAGATCATAAAATTTGCTAAAACCCCTTAAAAATTAGATTTGAGCTACTACCAACGGTTTAGTCGCTAGACGGCTCGAAAGCAAAAAACTACACCAGTTTTTAACCAGTTTCAACCGGTTTTTAATTTTTTTGAGGGGTTTAAAATTAAAAATTCCCGGTTTTCAGACTTTTCCTGTTGGTTATACGGCGAAAGGTACCTGCATGCCAAATTTCAAGTTTCCAGCACTTCTAGAACTATGTTAGAATTTGTATACATCCATCAGTGAGTGAGTGAGTGGTTTCACATGCGGCTGTATAAGTATTTAGATAACCGTTAAAGATACAAAAAAAGTGACTGGACCTTTCTTGTCGGAAATTTGATTTTGTCTTTCGATTATGCCATCAGATTTAAGCTACGACCTATAATTTAGGCAGTACAGAGCTTAGGACAAAAGACTGCACTGGGCAGTTTAAAAATATCACGTAAAACTTAAAAAATCAATACTTAAAACGCGTTATGCGGCCAAACCGTTGAGGATAGGGCAAAATGTTACTGAACATTTTTTGTAGATCACGCAATTTAATATATCCTTTTAAAAATTTGTTGTGAGCTACGACCAACAGTTTAGCCGCTATCGAGCCCGAAAGGTAAATTTTTAGACGAAAATTTCCAAATACTTTCACTTAATCGCGTTTTGCGGCCAAACCAATGGAGATAGACTAAAGAGTTGCTGGCACATTTTTATAGATCACCTCATTTCCTAACTCCAACGCTTGTCTTATTTCGATCTCAGACCAATGGTTTCGCCGCTATCGAGCCCGAAAACTAAAGTTTCACGTACAAATTACAAAAAAATTGCACATAATCACGTTTTTTTTCGGCCGAACCACTGGAGGTAGAGCAAAAAGTCACTGGACCTTTTCTGTAGATCGCGCAATTTGCTAATTTGATGGGTCAATCAGATTTGAGCTACGACCTACCGTTCGGCCACTATCAGGCTCGAAACTTTATTTTAAGCAAAAAAATCTCTGGAATTTCAAACATTCCCGCGTTTTGACGCTTAACCACACGAGATAGGACAAAAAATCACTGGACCTTTTTTGTAGAGCACTTCATTCCCCACTAACGATTGTTCATCAGATCCGAGCTACAACCTACGGTTTAGACGCTACAGAGCCTCAAACAAAAATCTACAAGCGAAAATCGTCAAAATTTGACAAAATTTTCGAATTTGAGAGCATGTTTCGGGTGGACCGGTAGAGATGCGGGGAAGTATAATGTGCCCATTCTGTAGATCATAAAATTTGCTAAAACCCCTTAAAAATTAGATTTGAGCTACTACCAACGGTTTAGTCGCTAGACGGCTCGAAAGCAAAAAACTACACCAGTTTTTAACCAGTTTCAACCGGTTTTTAATTTTTTTGAGGGGTTTAAAATTAAAAATTCCCGGTTTTCAGACTTTTCCTGTTGGTTATACGGCGAAAGGTACCTGCATGCCAAATTTCAAGTTTCCAGCACTTCTAGAACTATGTTAGAATTTGTATACATCCATCAGTGAGTGAGTGAGTGGTTTCACATGCGGCTGTATAAGTATTTAGATAACCGTTAAAGATACAAAAAAAGTGACTGGACCTTTCTTGTCGGAAATTTGATTTTGTCTTTCGATTATGCCATCAGATTTAAGCTACGACCTATAATTTAGGCAGTACAGAGCTTAGGACAAAAGACTGCACTGGGCAGTTTAAAAATATCACGTAAAACTTAAAAAATCAATACTTAAAACGCGTTATGCGGCCAAACCGTTGAGGATAGGGCAAAATGTTACTGAACATTTTTTGTAGATCACGCAATTTAATATATCCTTTTAAAAATTTGTTGTGAGCTACGACCAACAGTTTAGCCGCTATCGAGCCCGAAAGGTAAATTTTTAGACGAAAATTTCCAAATACTTTCACTTAATCGCGTTTTGCGGCCAAACCAATGGAGATAGACTAAAGAGTTGCTGGCACATTTTTATAGATCACCTCATTTCCTAACTCCAACGCTTGTCTTATTTCGATCTCAGACCAATGGTTTCGCCGCTATCGAGCCCGAAAACTAAAGTTTCACGTACAAATTACAAAAAAATTGCACATAATCACGTTTTTCGGCCGAACCACTGGAGGTAGAGCAAAAAGTCACTGGACCTTTTCTGTAGATCGCGCAATTTGCTAATTTGATGGGTCAATCAGATTTGAGCTACGACCTACCGTTCGGCCACTATCAGGCTCGAAACTTTATTTTAAGCAAAAAAATCTCTGGAATTTCAAACATTCCCGCGTTTTGACGCTTAACCACACGAGATAGGACAAAAAATCACTGGACCTTTTTTGTAGAGCACTTCATTCCCCACTAACGATTGTTCATCAGATCCGAGCTACAACCTACGGTTTAGACGCTACAGAGCCTCAAACAAAAATCTACAAGCGAAAATCGTCAAAATTTGACAAAATTTTCGAATTTGAGAGCATGTTTCGGGTGGACCGGTAGAGATGCGGGGAAGTATAATGTGCCCATTCTGTAGATCATAAAATTTGCTAAAACCCCTTAAAAATTAGATTTGAGCTACTACCAACGGTTTAGTCGCTAGACGGCTCGAAAGCAAAAAACTACACCAGTTTTTAACCAGTTTCAACCGGTTTTTAAATTTTTTTGAGGGGTTTAAAATTAAAAATTCCCGGTTTTCAGACTTTTCCTGTTGGTTATACGGCGAAAGGTACCTGCATGCCAAATTTCAAGTTTCCAGCACTTCTAGAAGTATGTTAGAATTTGTATCTATATATCAGTGAGTGAGTGAGTCAGTTTCACATGCGGCTGTATAAGTATTTAGATAACCGTTAAAGATACAAAAAAAGTGACTGGACCTTTCTTGTCGGAAATTTGATTTTGTCTTTCGATTATGCCATCAGATTTAAGCTACGACCTATAATTTAGGCAGTACAGAGCTTAGGACAAAAGACTGCACTGGGCAGTTTAAAAATATCACGTAAAACTTAAAAAATCAATACTTAAAACGCGTTATGCGGCCAAACCGTTGAGGATAGGGCAAAATGTTACTGAACATTTTTTGTAGATCACGCAATTTAATATATCCTTTTAAAAATTTGTTGTGAGCTACGACCAACAGTTTAGCCGCTATCGAGCCCGAAAGGTAAATTTTTTAGACGAAAATTTCCAAATACTTTCACTTAATCGCGTTTTGCGGCCAAACCAATGGAGATAGAGTAAAGAGTTGCTGGCACATTTTTTATAGATCACCTCATTTCCTAACTCCAACGCTTGTCTTATTTCGATCTCAGACCAATGGTTTCGCCGCTATCGAGCCCGAAAACAAAAGTTTCACGTAAAAATTACAAAAAAATTGCACATAATCACGTTTTTTTTCGGCCGAA
Organism: Homalodisca vitripennis; assembly: GCF_021130785.1. NCBI lineage: Eukaryota > Metazoa > Arthropoda > Insecta > Hemiptera > Cicadellidae > Homalodisca > Homalodisca vitripennis. The sequence continues at coordinate 3,389,398 of NC_060213.1, forward strand.
CCACTGGAGGTAGAGCAAAAAGTCACTGGACCTTTTCTGTAGATCGCGCAATTTGCTAATTTGATGGGTCAATCAGATTTGAGCTACGACCTACCGTTCGGCCACTATCAGGCTCGAAACTTTATTTTAAGCAAAAAAATCTCTGGAATTTCAAACATTCCCGCGTTTTGACGCTTAACCACACGAGATAGGACAAAAAATCACTGGACCTTTTTTGTAGAGCACTTCATTCCCCACTAACGATTGTTCATCAGATCCGAGCTACAACCTACGGTTTAGACGCTACAGAGCCTCAAACAAAAATCTACAAGCGAAAATCGTCAAAATTTGACAAAATTTTCGAATTTGAGAGCATGTTTCGGGTGGACCGGTAGAGATGCGGGGAAGTATAATGTGCCCATTCTGTAGATCATAAAATTTGCTAAAAACCCCTTAAAAATTAGATTTGAGCTACTACCAACGGTTTAGTCGCTAGACGGCTCGAAAGCAAAAAACTACACCAGTTTTTAACCAGTTTCAACCGGTTTTTAATTTTTTTGAGGGGTTTAAAATTAAAAATTCCCGGTTTTCAGACTTTTCCTGTTGGTTATACGGCGAAAGGTACCTGCATGCCAAATTTCAAGTTTCCAGCACTTCTAGAAGTATGTTAGAATTTGTATCTATATATCAGTGAGTGAGTGAGTCAGTTTCACATGCGGCTGTATAAGTATTTAGATAACCGTTAAAGATACAAAAAAAAGTGACTGGACCTTTCTTGTCGGAAATTTGATTTTGTCTTTCGATTATGCCATCAGATTTAAGCTACGACCTATAATTTAGGCAGTACAGAGCTTAGGACAAAAGACTGCACTGGGCAGTTTAAAAATATCACGTAAAACTTAAAAAATCAATACTTTAAAACGCGTTATGCGGCCAAACCGTTGAGGATAGGGCAAAATGTTACTGGCACATTTTTGTAGATCACCTCATTTCCTAACTCCAAAGCTTGTCTTATTTCGATCTCAGACCAATGGTTTCGCCGCTATCGAGCCCGAAAACAAAAGTTTCACGTAAAAATTACAAAAAAATTGCACATAATCACGTTTTTTCGGCTGAACCACTGGAGGTAGAGCAAAAAGTCACTGGACCTTTTATGTAGATCGCGCAATTTGCTAATTTGATGGGTCAATCAGATTTGAGCTACGACCTACCGTTCGGCCACTATCAGGCTCGAAACTTTATTTTAAGCAAAAAAATCTCTGGAATGTCAAACATTCCCGCGTTTTGACGCTTAACCACACGAGATAGGACAAAAAGTCACTGGACCTTTTTTGTAGAGCACTTCATTCCCCACTAACGATTATCATCAGATCCGAGCTACAACCTACGGTTTAGACGCTACAGAGCCTCAAACAAAAATCTACAAGCGAAAATCGTCAAAATTTGACAAAATTTTCGAATTTGAGAGCATGTTTCGGGTGGACCGGTAGAGATGCGGGGAAGTATAATGTGCCCATTCTGTAGATCATAAAATTTGCTAAAACCCCTTAAAAATTAGATTTGAGCTACTACCAACGGTTTAGTCGCTAGACGGCTCGAAAGCAAAAAACTACACCAGTTTTTAACCAGTTTCAACCGGTTTTTTATTTTTTTGAGGGGTTTAAAATTAAAAATTCCCGGTTTTCAGACTTTTCCTGTTGGTTATACGGCGAAAGGTACCTGCATGCCAAATTTCAAGTTTCCAGCACTTCTAGAAGTATGTTAGAATTTGTATCTATATATCAGTGAGTGAGTGAGTCAGTTTCAAATGCGGCTGTATAAGTATTTAGATAACCGTTAGAGATACAAAAAAAGTGACTGGACCTTTCTTGTCGGAAATTTGATTTTGTCTTTCGATTATGCCATCAGATTTAAGCTACGACCTATAATTTAGGCAGTACAGAGCTTAGGACAAAAGACTGCACTGGGCAGTTTAAAAATATCACGTAAAACTTAAAAAATCAATACTTAAAACGCGTTTATGCGGCCAAACCGTTGAGGATAGGGCAAAATGTTACTGGCACATTTTTGTAGATCACCTCATTTCCTAACTCCAACGCTTGTCTTATTTCGATCTCAGACCAATGGTTTCGCCGCTATCGAGCCCGAAAACAAAAGTTTCACGTAAAAATTACAAAAAAATTGCACATAATCACGTTTTTCGGCTGAACCACTGGAGGTAGAGCAAAAAGTCACTGGACCTTTTCTGTAGATCGCGCAATTTGCTAATTTGATGGGTCAATCAGATTTGAGCTACGACCTACCGTTCGGCCACTATCAGGCTCGAAACTTTATTTTAAGCAAAAAAATCTCTGGAATTTCAAACATTCCCGCGTTTTGACGCTTAACCACACGAGATAGGACAAAAAAGTCACTGGACCTTTTTTGTAGAGCACTTCATTCCCCACTAACGATTGTCCATCAGATCCGAGCTACAACCTACGGTTTAGACGCTACAGAGCCTCAAACAAAAATCTACAAGCGAAAATCGTCAAAATTTGACAAAATTTTCGAATTTGAGAGCATGTTTCGGGTGGACCGGTAGAGATGCGGGGAAGTATAATGTGCCCATTCTGTAGATCATAAAATTTGCTAAAAACCCCTTAAAAATTAGATTTGAGCTACTACCAACGGTTTAGTCGCTAGACGGCTCGAAAGCAAAAAACTACACCAGTTTTTAACCAGTTTCAACCGGTTTTTAATTTTTTTGAGGGGTTTAAAATTAAAAATTCCCGGTTTTCAGACTTTTCCTGTTGGTTATACGGCGAAAGGTACCTGCATGCCAAATTTCAAGTTTCCAGCACTTCTAGAACTATGTTAGAATTTGTATCTATCCATCAGTGAGTGAGTGAGTGGTTTCACATGCGGCTGTATAAGTATTTAGATAACCGTTAGAGATACAAAAAAAAGTGACTGGACCTTTCTTGTCGAAAATTTAATTTTGTCTTTCGATTATGCCATCAGATTTAAGCTACGACCTATAATTTAGGCAGTACAGAGCTTAGGACAAAAGACTGCACTGGGCAGTTTAAAAATATCACGTAAAACTTAAAAAATCAATACTTAAAACGCGTTATGCGGCCAAACCGTTGAGGATAGGGCAAAATGTTACTGGCACATTTTTGTAGATCACCTCATTTTCTAACTCCAACGCTTGTCTTATTTCGATCTCAGACCAATGGTTTCGCCGCTATCGAGCCCGAAAACAAAAGTTTCACGTAAAAATTACAAAAAAATTGCACATAATCACGTTTTTCGGCCGAACCACTGGAGGTAGAGCAAAAAGTCACTGGACCTTTTCTGTAGATCGCGCAATTTGCTAATTTGATGGGTCAATCAGATTTGAGCTACGACCTACCGTTCGGCCACTATCAGGCTCGAAACTTTATTTTAAGCAAAAAAATCTCTGGAATTTCAAACATTCCCGCGTTTTGACGCTTAACCACACGAGATAGGACAAAAAGTTACTGGACCTTTTTTGTAGAGCACTTCATTCCCCACTAACGATTGTTCATCAGATCCGAGCTACAACCTACGGTTTAGACGCTACAGAGCCTCAAACAAAAATCTACAAGCGAAAATCGTCAAAATTTGACAAAATTTTCGAATTTGAGAGCATGTTTCGGGTGGACCGGTAGAGATGCGGGGAAGTATAATGTGCCCATTCTGTAGATCATAAAATTTGCTAAAACCCCTTAAAAATTAGATTTGAGCTACTACCAACGGTTTAGTCGCTAGACGGCTCGAAAGCAAAAAACTACACCAGTTTTTAACCAGTTTCAACCGGTTTTTAATTTTTTTGAGGGGTTTAAAATTAAAAATTCCCGGTTTTCAGACTTTTCCTGTTGGTTATACGGCGAAAGGTACCTGCATGCCAAATTTCAAGTTTCCAGCACTTCTAGAACTATGTTAGAATTTGTATCTATATATCAGTGAGTGAGTGAGTCAGTTTCACATGCGGCTGTATAAGTATTTAGATACTATACTCTGAGGCCTGATGCTGTACTCTGATATTAAGGCCTTGAATTCTAGTGTTGGTATTTACTATAAGTCAAAACTAAAAAATCGTCGTTAAAACCGCGTTATGTTTATTAAGTGCTCCAAGGCCCGTTGATCTCAAGCCACGGCTTCAGTGGACTTCATTCATAACACTAATATTATTTACTATATTTAAAACAAATATTACGAGTCGAATAAATGTACAAAAATAGTAATGAAATTGCTTTTAATTTAAACTTGTTCACATATTTCAAGTGAGCTCATACGAAACCACCAAATTACCAATTAAAGAAATGAGATATGCGTTATCATTGAATATAAAATGTAATTTAATCTGGAATGAGTTCAATCCAGTTCTACTAGTTTTTCACAGACTTTTGGATGTGCTGCGCAAACTGTTTAGTTCCTGTTCTATTGGTAATTCTTGTATTTTTACGCTCAATAACTTGAAGGAAACCAATTTCAGATAAGCAAATTATTCAACCGGCACTGTTATTGGTATCAGTAAATGTGTTCTACTAAAAAAAACAAGATATTTAGTATGTTTTTCATAAAATAAACTTTTAGGTACACCGTTACAAAGTGTTATTTACCTTCGATGGAGAATAACTACGTTTTATGTAGTTTCCAGGGAAAAAATGCAAAAATAATGCAAAATATTTCATGAGCATTACCAAAAATAATGATACTAAGTAATGATTTTATTCAATATTTTGGGTAGTCAAAAAAGTTCACCTTAATGGGTGAGCTTAAAATGTAGACAAGACAGGGAGATCACTCATATATAACATGTTTCATATAGACACCTAAAATATAAATAAATAAATAAAGTGTTAAATACCATAATAATTTAAAACCATCTGGCTATAAACTCGTAACGTATAAAGTTTGACATGTTATAAACTTTTAATTATGTCCTCGGTAGTAAATAATTAGTACAGGATTATGTGAAGAATGTTCCGCGCCAGTGTCAAGTAGCTGCAGGAAAGTTTCCAGCAGAACTAATTATCATAATTTTAAATTCCTTATATTTTGAAGGAAATTTCATTGTAAACTAGCAACTTTTCATTAAAGGCATTCAATTTTATTTTGTAATACGTTCTTCTCTGTATACTATTAAAATATGTTACAAAGCATATATTATAATTACTGCAAACATTTACATAATTTAGTTTATTTCTGTGCACTTTTATTAAACAATGTTGTTAAAATTTGTGTGCTTATTAATATTATCAAGTGTAAAATATAATCTACATAACATAAATATGGCTACCTGGTTTCTTATTCCAACACATAATTAGATCTCACGTGTCTTTTCTTATTTTCTAGTTTTTTGTCAATAGATATCAAAACTAACAAGGGTGCATATAGATGAAAAATCTCGCATAGAATACCTTCATATTTATCTCGATCCATTGATGTCTTCTCAAGCACGTCTATACAGTAGACTAAGAGTACATAATGTTAGAAAGCAACTATTTATTGAACATCTGACACTCGTGAGTCAAAATCACTGCACCAGTAATATCCATTAAGTTCCTGTATTACCAGTAAGATGAACCTAAATATTTTCACCATCGTTCTGTCACATCCCAGGGAATGATGCACCATTATCATACTCAATGTTACCTATTGAGAAATGAATAAAACTTTAATGCAAGAGTTCTTCTATAATTGAGATATTTTTATGAGAAATTGAGCGGATATATGGAGAGACCAATACTTTTACAGCCCCTCAATGATATACTGTGTTACGTGCTATACTATATAGGTGCTCCACCAACCATATCATATTTATCAAATTATTTAAGGAAATTCCTTATCTAACCCAATAAAGAACGCAGCTGTGATTTCATACTAATGACTTAATGAACGATACATGGTTAAACGCCCACTAATTATTCTGTATAAAAGCCTTAAAACCTCTTTTACTTCTTATCAAAAGTCATTACGAAATTTTGAATGTCCAAGTTATCTAAATCAATCCTGTCCTCCTGTATAATGCTATTGAATTGAGCTTGTTAAAAGCTTAATGGATATAAATCTAGCACTTTAACAAGAAATAGTATTTTTTACGATTTACAATACAAAGGCTTATGCTGTAGAATTGTTTACACAAGAAATATTCTGATATCAAAGACTGCCGACAGAACGTACAGCTGTTGCCGCTTTCACTTTCTCAGCCATATTCCGTCAGCTGTCTGAATACAAAACAAACAAAGCTTTCTTGTTTTCCATACTCCATTGTATAGATAGTCTTAACTTCTGTGTATGAAGCCATTTGAGACAGGGAAAACAGTATAGTCATTTTCTCAATTACGCATTGAACTTAAAGTGACCTTGTACTGAATTTGGCATGTTAGCGCCATTCATAAAATATTTATTTTTTCATTATATAATTCAATAGGTGCGAGTCGAAAGGTTATGTATGTGAAAAGAAACAGTGCTATAGGAAAAGACGTGATAATGGGTCACAATCATGAGGATTACATCTTACTTCTGATATTAAAATATATAGTTAATTAACTTCCATATGGTAGCCATTTATCTGTCTCAATAGTTTTAAGATATATTGAAAGGGATGGATTATTATTTTTATCGGATACAATAACAAAGAATTCAATGCATCAACTTATTCCTTTGAACCGGGTTGATTCTGATAAAATTTTGTATTTTTTGGGTTGATTGTAGGATGTAGTTACAGTTATTTTTGTCCAATACAAATGGTGTCGCAAAAGTTTCGTTTTTCAACAACCTTTACATTTTTTTTTGAAACGGTTTGAAAATATTCTATCAACCCTAAAAATATGAAAAATTTGTTTGAAATCAAACCTGTATAGATCCCATATCATGTACAGCTAAAGAATAACCCATTCATGGTAAAATTCATACATTCTAGAATTATAAATTTTGGAAAGCAACTTCTTAAATACTTTTAGCATGGCTTAGGTGATAAGAACTGGTCAGCTTCACATTGCCCCAGTATATGTCGCTAGAATGTTCGAAGTTGTGGAATACTTTATCTTTTAATTTTTAGTTTAACTCAAGTTCACATTCCTTTTTATTGCAGCGTCTGGTATCTGATAGATGAAAATGAACCATTTACATCGTTTCGACATCATTCTACCTACAAACAGGTGAAGGGGTGGTCTCATTATCTCATCAAATATACAATTGTTAAACATTATTAGGGAAATATAAAAAAATATATTCCAAGTAACATTACGTAGTCTAAATATCATAGAAATTGGATTTATTGCAATTTAAAATCAATTTTATGACGATTGTCAAATGTGAAATACACTGTCACGTTTGCCGTACTGTGTATACAGACAAAGCTTTGGTACCCATTTCCAGCTCAAACAAGAGTTCTCATGTCGAGAGTTTCCAAGTTGTGTAGAACAAGGACACATTATCATATACATTGTGTTTTTTGTCACTTTTATCTCTTTTGTTGGTTCACTTTTATCGTTTGAATGTTTATTACCATCAGTCAAGTATGATGTAATTGCAAGTGAATGATAATGTGCATATCATTAATACTTATTAAAAATAATACAAATAAAACATCTTTATGCAGAATATTAAAATATTGCACATGATAATTTTGCTTTTTCCAGAACTGTACCCTTTACATGTCTAAGAATATGAGGAAGTTGTTTTTGCTTGTGTACAGTTTCCTTTGGTGTTAGATTTTCTAAATAAAAATTCAGTGGTCTTTCGGTTCTTGTTTTATAATGTCATTTTTGTACGTAGGGTTTGATATGAAAAAAGAAACAGACTCAGTACTTTACATATACAAAAAAATTATATTCTACTGGGTGTTTTCATTATGCTCATTCTTGCACATAAGTATGTAAGAGTAAGCGAAGCGCGAGGAGCTGGAAAAACTTAATTTAGTTTTCGTATCGTGTAATTATAGTGTAGTACATCTATGCTTATTAACCCTGTTTTAGAATGTTAATCTAAGTTGTAATATCTAAGTGCTAAATAAACATTAGAAAAATTGTAGAATTTTACTATCCGGCTTTGTTTTATTTACTAATTGTAAGCGAAGGCTATTTAATGGAATGGCGGGATATATGTATGTCTGTCTGCAAGATATCTCAAAAACAGAATTTCATATACACAAGGAGCTCAGGTGGTGTACGTCGCTGCCTTGAATGTGGGATGAGCGTTATTGAATACTTTTACATTAGCCTTATGAGTAACTATGATGGCAACAACAACAAAGTAAATCAAAAAAAAGGGGAAGCAAACTGAGTACAATCATATGACATTATGATATTGACACTTTTATTCAGATATAAATAATGAAAATAATTAAACTTAAAAATATTTTATTTTAATACCCCCTGGCAATTAAATTCATTGCCTAAGCACTGGAACTTTTTTTTTCTTTAAATACTGCTTTTGAAACATTGCCAGAATACTAATTTATTAATGTGGCAAGAAATTTAATAAATATTGAAATTATCATAAGGCGTTTCTAAGTTGAAACCTACATCGCCGCTCACACACCCACAGCAAACCATCAGGGAAGCGCGCGCCCATGGTGGCGAACGGGATGCCGGAACAAAAACTAACTAGGTGAAAATAAGAACACCGTGGTCAGTATACTCAGGTTCATTCACTAAGACAATATAACATAGGCCTATCCAGTCAATATTAAAAAGGTATATAATTATACTAAAATAAAAAAAATAAATAAATAAAAGTGCCTGCAGTAGTATACCTCAAACAATCCTCGTCAGGTGCACCTGCATACAAAAATTAGAAACGCCATAATTTGAAACAAGAAATGCCAATTCCACCCGGTATCCTTCGGCTAAGGGCGGGCTCCTAATGAAATCCAAGAAATGACTAAATAATATCTAAAACTAACTTAAAATTAAATAACAAAATATAAACTATATAAATGGCAACAATAACAATATCACAGGGTATCACAGATGTTGACTGGTAGAAATGTCCATCATGGTGGCCGTCCTTCAGTAGAGCGCAAAAGCGAAGGTTCTCTGCGACCACGCATGATGGAGAGATGACAGGAGGAAACAATTCATCACTTGGATCCTGAAACCAGGTTTCAGCCTAGTACCCTTTTAAAGTTAATAATAATTAAAAATAGTTGCCAAACAATATAGATTTTAATAAAAGTAAAGTTGCCAAAAGTTATCTATCAAGAATTTTAAGTTAAGTTAAATTACCAAAATTTCAAAATATCACAGACCAATCAATTACTAATAAAAATTAAAATAAACCTTAATATAGAAGCTCGTGGTAACATTAGAAAACAATAAATAAACAAGATAATCCATTTAAAAGACTCTAAAACAATAAGTTATAAAGGAATTTATTTGAGGTATACGCAGTAGCCTACCATACGTAACAATTTGGTTTCAAACATTTTTAAAACAGGCAATTATTGACAGAATTTGCTCAAAATTGGTGAAAAGCAGGGGAAGGGCATCCTGCACTTAAAATAAAATTCCCAACTCAAAACAACAACCCCAAAGAAAGTTAGAATGAAAATCCCCTCTGTCACAGAACAAAATTTAAGCGTTTTACTCTTGGTGAAAAAAAAATATAATTATTAGAAAAAAAAACTGATGGCCAAAAGTAGCAGCCTAATAACAGGAATCTAAATTTAAAATTTGATGGCAGAAGGCCTTAAATTAACCAAGTAGGCTATAAGGGGGAGTTATGGGCTAAAAGACCCGAAGAACGTTACATCTCTCAGAAAGGCTTAAAAATTTAGTAAAATGAACCTTCAGCAGTCTCTCTGGGTTTGTTTACAAAAACTACATAACAAGTGACACATTACAAACAATATTGGCTGCAGAATAAAAAGAACTGTAAACATATAGCCTAGGACTGGTCCTCACTGAGAGACCAGAAAATTAATTTAAGCCGAATAGCAAGGGTGAAAAACTAATAAAAGTGTAAGAGAATTAATTTGAAAGCCAATTTAAAAATTAGTTAACAGCCAGAAGTACTAAAATTTAATAAAAGGCAAAACTACAATTTGGAAAAACCATGTGCTCTTAACCTTCACAGTTTGAAAAATAAAAATAATCACTAAAATTTAAAAGAAAGCAAAACTTACTCATCAGTGAGGGGCCGTAAACTTAGCCGCACATGTCAGAAGGAGTACAGCTCAGCAAAAACAAAATAAACACTTAGTTAAACAAAATTTTAAATTGGAGCTACTCCTAACTAGTACACCACGGCTCGGAGTCTCTACCACTCTACCGGAAAGGCCAACGCCTTCAAAAGGTCAGTGGGCTCTGCAGCCAATAAACCACACACATACACTATATAAAACACACATGAGCCGGGGAGATATAGGCATTGAACCGGCTCAGACTCCCCCCCCAAAAGGAGGAACTCCCCTCTGTTAATTTCTTCAAAATGAAGAACCAAACGAAATGCCTCTCCCCCCCAAAGGTTGAAGAAAATATAAACCGGAAACCCTGAAGTCTGCAGAAGGGAAAACCAAGAAAATCCAGTTGGAGGCAAGAAATCACTCCAAGAGTTGCGTGGGTACAAAGAAGAAAACAGGAAACCTTGATCAGGAAGAAAGAGCAGAGGTGATCAGGACTCTGGACCTAAAACCCTCCCGCACAGACTAAAGAGAAATCACGGATGACTCCGGCAAGGCTTCAGATGGGATTATGTGCGCCTTCCTGAAAATCTTCCCGGACTGAGGATCTCCCAGTCGGGCAGTCACCGGAGTCAGAAACTTCAAGATGCGGTGGGGACCAGTCCACCTGTAGCAAAGTTTAGCAGCTCTTTTATCCACAGCCGAACTGACTGGGTGAGCCTTGCAGTAAACTAGATCCCCCACCTGGAAGGGATTGGCAATACGACCTCGGTTGTACTTCCTCCTTACTAACTCCCTAGCCCGAATGAGATTCCGCCTGGCTGCCTCCCAAGTGGCTTTCACATCGGGAGTACCAGGAGGTGGCAGAAGATCGCTAATTTTCCAAAGGTTCGCCAAAGGGTTGTTTGGCGGAAAGCCAAATAATAACTCGAAAGGTACCGCCTTGTGACTTTCATGCTGGGCCGTATTTAAAGGCAAATTGGATCCAAGGTAGTTGTTGATCCCAGGTGGTCTGATTTTCCGCATGAAAGGCAATGAGAGCAGATCGAAGATTGCGATTAAACCGTTCGGCATGAGAAGGCTGAGGATAGAAAGGGGAAGTAGTCACATGGCGGATTCCGTGCCCAAAGCACATTCTTTTAAAGATATTGGAGACAAACTGTGAACCATTATCGGAAACTAAGGTGGCGGGGATTCCAAAGTGTTGAAAAAAAATGGTTACGAAGTGCTTGCACCGTGAGCTGCGGCGGTAGCACTCCGCAATGGGAACAACCAAAACAAACTTGGAGAAGGCATCCACACAAACAAGTAGGAACTTATTTCCGGACTTGCTACGCGGGGAGAGGCCCAACATAGTCAATGAAAACCTTCTCCAAAGGTTTTTCCGCCACCTCAGATGACAAAAGACCCAACTTGGTATTTTGAGCGGGTTTGCTTAGCGAGCACAGTTCACAAGAACGTACTCGAGCTGCAATATCCCGGTCCATACCTTTCCAGATGAACTGATCCCTAATCTTCGCGATGGTCTTATGAATTCCTAGATGTCCGCCCACAGGAGAAGAATGAAAATACTGAAAGACCATCGGTACAAGAAAGCTTGGCAGCCACTAACTTAGGTTTTCTCCGCTGCTTGTCACGGCAGCATAGAGCACCTCGGTACAGAAAATAAGGAGGGTGGGCACCTCCGTTTTTAAGCTCATTGATGATAGCAGTCAGCTCGGGATCCTTAAGTTGGTGTGGAACAATGTCCGAAAATGCCAGAGGAAAGTCTAGGAGCACGCCACAACATGGCGGCTCTGATAAATTCTGGTGGTCGTTGGGTAAGTGATACATGCGTGACAGAGTGTCCGCTATGATATTTTGGGTGCCTCGCACGTGCTGCACTGTGAAATTAAGGGCAGGAAATTTGGACTACCCAGCGACCAATCTTTTCCGAGCTGACGGGGGTGGGCAAGGAGCCAAGAAAGTGCCTGGTTGTCGGTTTCCAACAAAAATTCTTTATGTTCTAGGTAACGCCCTGAACTTGTTAATTCCAAACACGACAGCCAAACATTCCAGCTCATAAACAGAACAACTCTTCTTCTCACAAGGGGTTAACGTGCGTGAAGCATAAGCTATGGGCTGCCGGATACCATCTACTTCTTGCGATAAAACAGCAGCAACGGCTAAGGAGGAAGCATCAGTTTGCAAGACGAACTTACGACTGAAATCAGGCATAGCCAAGACTGGAGGCTGCATCACTGCCTCTTTCAGCTGCTCAAAAGCAGTCTGTTGCGCTTCACCCCACTCAAACTTGGCACCCTTTTTCCTAAGAGAGTTCAGAGGGGGCCGCCACTTCAGCAACATTGGGGATGAAACGACGATAAAAATTTATCATTCCTACAAAACGGGCAATCCCCTTGGCATCCTTAGGAGGAGGAAACTCCCTGATTGCCTGGGTTCTCTCTGGATCAATACAAACACCTCGAGAAGAGACAAGATGACCCAGAAGAAACGATATTTCAGGCTGAGCAAAACTCACCTTTTCAGGATTGACGGTAAGGCCAGACTCTCGCAGCCTAATTAGAACTTCCTCTAGATGAGTCAAGTGCTCCTCATAACTCTCACTGTACACAAGCAGGTCATCCAGATAGTTGAACACGAACTTAAATTTGACATCATGAAAGATAGAATCCAGGAGTCTGGTGAGTGTCTGGGCCCCCACAGCCAAGCCCATTGGCACTCGGGTGAAACTGGTACAAATTCCAAGGCACACAAAAGGCAGTGAGAGGTCGAGGACTCGTGTTTTAGAGGAATCTGATGGTATGCCTGATTAAGATCAAAAAATGGAGAAATACTTGGCCTTACCAAACCAGTCGAAAGCAGAATGCAAATCGGGGAGAGGCACGGAGGTCAATTTCTATCTGAGCATTGAGCTTTCGATAATCCAGGACCAATCTGGACTTCCCATTAGGTTTCGGCACTAGAAACGCTGGACTGGAAAAATTTGAGCAAGACGGCTCGATTACCCCACTTCTTAAGTAAATCATCAATCATATTTCTCAGAATTTCCATCTTGGGCGGAGCAAGTTTATATGGATGGGAACGTACAGGACGGGTGTCTGTAAGACGAATCTCGTATTCCAAGAGATTGGTCGTGCCCAGTTTGTCAGTTAGGACTTCAGGAAAACTGGAACAGATCTGCCTTATGTCCTCAGCCTCTTTCGGCGTAAGATGTCCTAGTTGGTCAGGAGGAGTCAAGCTCTTATCTTCCATCTCTAAGGCAGCAGTCCCACGAGACTCAACATCTGAAAAGGGAACGAGCACCCGCCTGGCGAAAGCAAAGAAAACATGACTGGAGGCCAAATCCAAAATCATGCCAGTTTTTCCGATAAAATCTGCTCCCAAGATGAAAGGAAAAGTCAGGTCCTTAGCCACCAAAAAGCTCCAATCCCAAGAGAAATAATTAATTTTGATGTGAATCTGGGCACTACAGATAATAGGGTAAAGGTGTGCGTGAAGCAGTCCAGCAGATAAGTGAACTAGGCTCAAACCTGCCGTATTAGCCCAGAGGATTTTAGATCTTCAAAAAAACGACAAAGAAATTCAGGCTGCGTGCTGACCCAGAATCAACCAGGGCCTTCCGCACCACATTCGCCACAAGCACATCCAGTTGTGGGCAGGTTGAGCGGGCAGCCCTTACTCCCTGCGCAGCCAGAGCAGCAACCTCCCCTCTCGGCCAACGATGATAAACTGTCCCCAAGTCTATTTCTTTCTGTTTTCTTTCTGTTCTGCATTAAACCAGCTACCCCTCAAAATTACCTTTACGGCACGAGTCGGGCTTACTCGTCCGCAAGCTTACTAGTTTTTTTTATTAAGTGGACAAAACGGTCTAATATGTCCCACTTGCTTGCAGCCATAACAGGTAGGAGGCTGCCTACGGGAAGGAGCAGCTGCTGGCTCAGACTGCACCGGAGCATGGACCGGCCCCGGAGGCAAGTGAGGAAGATGCCTCGACATGGCCTCCCTTTGATCATCCGCATCCTGAACCCCTCTAGAGATGATGGAGAGGCGGTCCAAATCCGCAAAAGATGCGGGGACGGCTACAAAAAATCAAACGGGAGCGTTCTTCAGGTTTAATGCCCTCCAAAATAAGGCTCACCAACTCTGTTTCGCTCAAGCTCAAGCGCAACACCCGGGCTACATCCCGTATCTCCCCGACAAAATGGCTCAACGTTTCGTCTGGTGCCTGAGGACGGTAAACGCGTTCCACCCGCAAGCGCTCCCTAACCCGAGTAGGTACAAAGAACTCCAAGATCTCGGCGTGGAACTGGTCAAAAGTGGCACCTCTCTTAAGGCAGTCTAGAAGGCGATCAAAAAGCGGCCTTAAGGAAAACTGCGCTAAAATCTGCATAAGCATGGCATCTGTCATAACAGGAAATTCTTTTAGCTTAAAAACTTCCAGAAGGAAATGGATAAGTAAATTAGTGTCAAGCCCATCAACTCTGGGGAAATGTTGTAAAACACTCCCCAAAGGATGGGGCAGTTTGCCAAAGCTGGAAAAAGAAGGCACAACTATAGATGATGCCTCACCAGCCGCTTCAGGAGGGCCACTACCCATCGGAGACATAGTAACTCTGGGAGGCTCGAAAGAAAGAGCCGGTGGATGGTAAGCAAAAGTAATGGTAGTGGGAACCTCCGTGGGAGTGACAGCGGTAAATAGTACCCCTTTCTCTTTCACCGAGCGCACCTCACTCAAACCATCTAAGGCTTGTTTTAATTTGTTACTGGCCGAAAAAGCCCAACTTTTAATATCAGAGTCTAAACTAGGAGCTGACATAAGTTAAAACTATTCTGTCACGCCAATGTAAAAGCTGAGATGCCAATCTAGCCTTTGCTGACCCGGACATGGGAAGTGACTCAAAATTAATGTCGTCTTCTAACTCTTCCATTCGGGTCTTACAAAACTCAAATTCAGTATTAATTTGGAACTCCGCATTCCAGCTGCGGTCCAACGCTATACAAGCCCGTAATTGAGCTCTTAATGCCCTCACATCTCCCTCGGGCTTCTGTCCTCTCGCCAGGACCTCAAAAAACCAACTCGGGCTTGCGCAGATGTTCAGGCACCAGGGAAAACGCCATACCAAACAATTAAGACAAAATAAATACAACAAAGCGTACGCAACAATTACTTAGTAACCTAAGTGGACTCAACTCACAAAGGGCTTACACTGACGAGGTCCAAGTGAAGAACTTAATACCTGCCACCTAATAGAAGGATACCCTGCAAATATACACTAACCACAACCTACAAACACAGAAGCAAAAATATAAACAAAACAACACATTGATAGGGGAGAAGTAGAGTACAGTTAGATAAATTTAGCGGTTTAAGCAATTTAGAGTCCCTTGCTCCCTGCAAAGGGTAAGTCTGCAGGAAGCAAGACACTAAACCAATTCCACCCGGTATCCTGTGCTAGGACGAGCTCCTAATAAAAAAAGTTGTCTACTCTGACCTCCCCCTACCTAACACTAACCTACACCCACAAACAAAACCAGAACTGAGAGACAGCTGAGAGAGCAGCTAACCACGCTCTGCTACCATTTGAAACCTACATCGCCGCTCACACACCCACAGCAAACCATCAGGGAAGCGCGCGCCCATGGTGGCGAACGGGATGCCGGAACAAAACTAACTAGGTGAAAATAAGAACACCGTGGTCAGTATACTCAGGTTCATTCACTAAGACAATATAACATAGGCCTATCCAGTCAATATAAAAAGGTATATAATTATACTAAAATAAAAAAAAATAAATAAATAAAAGTGCCTGCCGTAGTATACCTCAAACAATCCTCGTCAGGTGCACCTGCATACAAAAATTAGAAACGCCATAATTTGAAACAAGAAATGCCAATTCCACCCGGTATCCTTCGGCTAAGGGCGGGCTCCTAATGAAATCCAAGAAATGACTAAATAATATATCTAAAACTAACTTAAAATTAAATAACAAAATATAAACTATATAAATGGCAACAAATAACAATATCACAGGGTATCACAGATGTTGACTGGTAGAAATGTCCATCATGGTGGCCGTCCTTCAGTAGAGCGCAAAAGCGAAGGTTCTCTGCGACCACGCATGATGGAGAGATGACAGGAGGAAACAATTCATCACTTGGATCCTGAAACCAGGTTTCAGCCTAGTACCCTTTTAAAGTTAATAATAATTAAAAATAGTTGCCAAACAATATAGATTTTAATAAAAGTAAAGTTGCCAAAAGTTATCTATCAAGAATTTTAAGTTAAGTTAAATTACCAAAATTTCAAAATATCACAGACCAATCAATTACTAATAAAAATTAAAATAAACCTTAATATAGAAGCTGGTAACATTAGAAAACAATAAATAAACAAGATAATCCATTTAAAAGACTAAAACAATAAGTTATAAAGGAATTTATTTGAGGTATACGCAGTAGCCTACCATACGTAACAATTTGGTTCAAACATTTTTAAAACAGGCAATTATTGACAGAATTTGCTCAAAATTGGTGAAAAGCAGGGGAAGGGCATCCTGCACTTAAAATAAAATTCCCAACTCAAAACAACAACCCCAAAGAAAGTTAGAATGAAAATCCCCTCTGTCACAGAACAAAATTTAAGCGTTTTACTCTTGGTGAAAAAAAAAAATATAATTATTAGAAAAAAAACTGATGGCCAAAAGTAGCAGCCTAATAACAGGAATCTAAATTTAAAATTTGATGGCAGAAGGCCTTAAATTAACCAAGTAGGCTATAAGGGGGAGTTATGGGCTAAAAGACCCGAAGAACGTTACATCTCTCAGAAAGGCTTAAAAATTTAGTAAAATGAACCTTCAGCAGTCTCTCTGGGTTTGTTTACAAAAACTACATAACAAGTGACACATTACAAACAATATTGGCTGCAGAATAAAAAGAACTGTAACATATAGCCTAGGACTGGTCCTCACTGAGAGACAGAAAATTAATTTAAGCCGAATAGCAAGGGTGAAAACTAATAAAAAGTGTAAGAGAATTAATTTGAAAGCCAATTTAAAAATTAGTTAACAGCCAGAAGTACTAAAATTTAATAAAAGGCAAAACTACAATTTGGAAAACCATGTGCTCTTAACCTTCACAGTTTGAAAAATAAAAATAATCACTAAAATTTAAAAGAAAGCAAAACTTACTCATCAGTGAGGGGCCGTAAACTTAGCCCGCACATGTCAGAAGGAGTACAGCTCAGCAAAAACAAAATAAACACTTAGTTAAACAAAATTTTAAATTGGAGCTACTCCTAACTAGTACACCACGGCTCGGAGTCTCTACCACTCTACCGGAAAGGCCAACGCCTTCAAAAGGTCAGTGGGCTCTGCAGCCAATAAACCACACACATACACTATATAAAAACACACATGAGCCGGGGAGATATACGCATTGAACCGGCTCAAAGTCAATGCTGTCAACAATATCACTCCGTAGGCTAGTAAAAGTTTTCCTTCTTGTGGCGAGGGGGAAATGTAAACTATATATTTTATATGATTATCATTTGAAATAGAAAAATTATGTAATTTTTAGTCAGAACTCTTTAAAACTGTTATCCTTTCAATGCAAAGCTTGGAGGGGATCAAAGCTGCTAAATGTCCGGTATATTTTTTTCATGAAATAAGCTACAGATATAAAAATTATTCAATGATTATATAAGAATCATTTTACTGAAAGTTAGTGTGGCATTACTTCACCCTTGAGCTGTCTGACGTACAGACCTGGTTGTTGGTTTTTTTGACAACAATGAGTTTATTTCACCCTTCTCTTAGTACACAATTTCAAAGGATAGTCAGGGATGACTAAAAAAAACACACAAATATTAATATGAAGAAAAACTTGAAGATATAAATTTTATTAAAAAATTTCATTAAAATAAATATGTACGTAAATGTTATCATAAAGTAAATGTTTGTCCAAATTCATAGTGTAAAGCAGTACTGAAATAATTATTTCATTATACCTATGAAAAATATTAAAAACTGAATTTATATGTGTATAGTATACTTTTTACAAAATCCAACTATCTTTATTATTCATAGTGATAGTTATAGTGAAGGCTTAAGCTGCAAACGTTTTGTCTAAGGTAAATAATAAATTATTGATTATGTTTTGAACAGCTGTACGAAAATATCCATGGGAGTTAGTATCAATGTGAATACCTATTATTATTTAGTTAACTTTCAATTTCTTTCAAGAGTTTCCAAGAAAGCAATTCCTTTTAAATTATTTCCAATTAGTCTTACTTTTATGTCATAAATTATTAGTTATATATTCTTCACATAACAAAGAGCAAGTGTTTCAATTATATTACTACCTTTGTCGCTGCCTATCAGTTTCCAGTAATTATACATTTGTAAACAATGAATGAGTGAAGATTTAAGATATAATTATTGAACATGTGAATTTGAAATTTAAATAAAAAAACTAATCATGTTATGTTTATTTTCATGAAAACCGATTTCAAAAATGAAACCGTTGGTACATACATGAACGTTAATTATATGAAGTCTTCACCAATTAAAATAAAAACTGAAAACCCAAATACAAATATCTTCGTGTATTTTGCTTAAAATACTTATACTATAATACTACATATATTATAATAATATACTGGTAATACTTCAGTAGCTACACCTTTCCACAAAAGGTAATATATTTAATTATAAAACGTTTCTAAAACAAAGAGATCAGAAAAGATTTACATATGTATTTATAAATTCCAAAATTACATTTTTAATTTCTACATAACAAAATAACTCATGAGATTTAATGTTTATTCATATAAAGAACAAATTGCAGAAAACGATAAAATAATTATTTTTTTGAAATTTTGTTATTAAATTAAACATACGAGAAAGTTGTATTAAAGGCATAGTTTAGAAAACAACGAAATAACTATATTTTACACAAAAACACATTTTTGGTTACTTTTTTATTATAGGCCTATGTTTTTTATTGTTAACGGTTCATTTTCAATAAAAAATATATTCAATTATCTTGGAGAATGTCTATATTAGTATTATACTTACCTTATTAAATTATTAACAACACTAAAAAATAACGCAATATACGTATTATATATACACCGAGTTTCACCGAGACAAGTAAAATTAAATACTAATCAAACTGAAATAGTTATTTATTTGAAAAGTTGAGTTACAATTTATACGGGTTTTTGTTGGCCAAATGCAGAGGGAGAGAGATTATATACGATTATGTACCGATCCGGCCGTGGTAGGAGTTGTGTTTACACTTTTTCAGTAAACTTTCATTTTCTTTTCCACAGAGTAACTTAAAATGCTGCTATGAATATGTTCGTAACTTTAATTTTACTGAAATTAGGAAAGTTCCGAGTTACAAGTTTGTTGTAGTCAAAGTGAACTTAAATATCCATGTTGGCTTAGTTAAACAAAATGTTGAGATTTCTGTTGGGGTTTATACAGAATGAAGATGAATTTAAATTTGTTTGAATTCATGAATTTTTAAATCTAGGTATCGCCAAATAAAATATGTAAAATATATTAATCCTAAAACAAACTATAACAATCAGTGTTTCATTTAAAATTTCATTCAAAATTCCAACAAAGTCTTTTTTTAAGTAAACTACGCTAATTTAATCCAGAGGTTTGCGTAAAAAACAATATTCTTGTTTGAAAGAAATAATCAATTAAACATAGCTTTATCGAAACATAAACAACAATATTTTGCTTTTGGATTTGAAACCACCCTATTTGGGCGTTAGAATGAATAAAAATTAACTATTGAAACTGTTATAACTCTTTTTTGTTCCAAGCAAGAAACAAAAGTGGGATAATACTGAATGTTACTTTACATTTTATTTTACATCAACACAGTAGGGGAAGTGCGCTTTTGCACCTGTGCCTAAAATGCACCTCTGGTGTTTTGGCAAAATGAACAGACATACAGCGCTCCACGAGGGACCAAGGTAAAGCTCTAACAGTAAAAAAGTCATGCCACTCACTTGGGTTAATGTGGGAGTTGATTGCCGTTCGTATAAACAACTTTCGTTTATTTCACAGTGCGCGTGTTATTTTTTGGTGATTTTGACTTTATGGTACCACGATCCTTTGAAGGGTGAATAAAATTCTTATTATATCACTATATAGTAGGCAATCTTAGCTTTTAAATGAAACGTAGTTCGATTTAAAATATGCAACCTAACCTCAAACACGAAGTAGTTAGTTTCAATGTGGTGATTTGCCTAAAATGCACCGCACCGATTTCCCTAAATTGCACCACTTTTTTTACTGGTGCAAAATTAGGCTAATATGATATTGTTCATTTTAGATGGCGAATAAAGGTAGAAAATACGGTATATGGAAGGAAGAGGGTATGGAAAGGGTGATTGCGTCATTAAGAACGGTGATATGGGCAGTAATGCAGTTGGTCGGGTGTACGGGGTGCCGGAAAAAAAACAATAAAACGTCGCCTCACCGGAACAAATACCTATGCAACTGATTCTAAACAGGTGTTCGGTCGTCCCCAAAGACTAGCCAGCTGAGTTGGAAAATGAATTGGTACAGCACGTATTAGATTTAGAGAAAATGTTTCTTGGAGTTACCCGAGAAGATTTGAAGAAGTTGGCGTTTCAACTAGCTGAGGCTAATGGTCTAACCGCATCATAGATTCAATATGGAAACCAAAATGGCAGGGGATAAATAGTATTATTCTTTTATTTCAAGGCATCCACAGTTGTCTTTACGAAAACCGGAGGCAACATTAATGGCTAGGGCCAGTGGGTTTATAAAGGAGGAAAACGGATATTTTCTACGATTACCCTGACAAAAATAGTTGATGTAAACAAGCTGCAAGCCTCTGACATTTTCAATGTCGACGAGACTGCCCTTTCAACCGTCCAGAGGCCACGTATGGTTTTGGCTAAAAAAAGGCAAACATCAAGTGGGGTCAATGATTAGTGCAGAAAGGGGTACCCTGACAACTGGGATAATTTGTATGAGTGCAGCTGGTGTTTTTTGTACCACCAATGCCTGTTTTCAAAGTTTCGAGATTCAAATCCGAATGGAAAATAGGAGCTCCTCCTGGGAACACGTTTGACATGACTGAGAGTAGTTGGAGCAATGCTGAGGTATTTTTGAACTGGTTAAAAAACCTTTGTGTCTTCTATCAAACCTAGTAAAGATAAAAAAATGTCTCATTATACTAGATGGCCATACGTCACATACAAAAAATCTGGAGGTTATAGAATATGCCAGAGGTCATGGGGTCATCTTCTTATCCCTACCATCACACACAAGTCATAAGTTGTAAAGATATGGTATAATAAGAAAACGCAAAATGAAATCCAGTTATTTGAGTTTAAAAGTTATGTTGATTTCATTGTATAACATAGTAAAAGTTTTCTTTTCATGTCCATGATTCATAATTAATGGTTTTTTATGACATTTCGTGGTTTTATTCTTCCAAAACATGATTTTAAAAGCGGTGCAATTTAGGCATAATGGAGGTGCATTTTAGGCACATAAAGTGCAATTTAGGAAAAACTTTTTTTGTTTAATTTAGCTCGCAATTTTGTTAAATGGCTACTTATTCCAAAAATAGCCATTAAATCTTCTTCGTATAGCCCTTAATAATAACACTGAAAAAAAAAAAAATATTCAAAAAATTTTTTTCCTGAAATATACATAAAAGCGCTTAAGGGGTGCGATATAGGCGCACTTACCCTACATTTAAATCTGAAGTAGAATTATTTTTGTTTAATATTTCACTTTGATTTAAAATACATTTAAATGTAAAAGTTTTACGATACAATTGAAATTAATTATTTCACGTCGTTTTTGTTAAATTTTCTGTATCTAAGCAGATATAGGAACCTTGTTTTTGCCCTTTCCGTAGGAGATACGGTAAAAGTTTTGTTGTATGTTAAACTTAAAAGATTCCGGATTTGGATTCTAGCTATCCTGGTTACCCAGATACGATCGATAACGAAAAATTGAATAACAGTAAACTTGTCATTATGTTTAATTTTTATTATGGTAAAAAAATGAAAAAATTACGAGGTTTGAGTAATTTATAACAAGGCAGACGTGTTCTTGTAATAACAGGACAAACCAGAGGTCTATTGGTCCATGTCCTTGTAGCTACTATTGTAATGTATGTCAAGTTTATAGCATAACATAGTTATCGAACTTTCGCAATGAACTAATATTGTAGATGGCACATTTTGACTAATGGGGAATAGTAAACTATGTTTAATCTGTCGGAATGTTTTCTACACCTAAATCTCTATGTCCCCACCTAATAATTACATTAAGTTTACTAGTCCTTTTTGTAGATCGCGTCTTTTTCCAATAACCTGTTGCAAAACTATAGTTAAGTTCCGACTCAACCGACCAAACGCTAATAGGCTATGAACAAAGGTTTTAACTTTAAAATCAAATAATTTATAAATATGTGAGCACTTTGCTGTTTAACTAATTATCATCGGCCCAAAGGTCAGCGATCATGTTTACAATTTAAGTCATCATAAAATTATCCATAACATTTTATCTACGATATTCAATGATCATGCTATCTGTTACAAGACAATAAGACCCTGCAACAATAAACAATTGTCCAACCAAAATTCCCCCTAATTAAACTTGTAGAGGTTAAAGATGAAATATAAATTTAATGCTCTAGTGGACAAAAAAGGTAACAGAAGTTCCAAATTTAAAATATTGTTCTTCAAGAATTAGTTTCAATATCATAAGTGGTTTCACTTGCGGCATTCAATTTAAGTTACATTTCAATAACTCTGCGGTTTTATTATTTTTATGTGTTAATTGGCTACCCTTGTACAATTAAAATACCTAAATATAACAGTATAGACTAAGAAAGAATATGAGGTTATAAAAAAACTAATCGTCGTATCAATAAATATTATAGAGTTGTATGTGTAACCACACAAACAGTATAGTTGAAAAGAAAAAAAACACATTATACTATACACGGTTATTTTTTGTAGACAATTAACAAGAGTCATATTTAAATTTTATTTAGCTTTATGAGTAACAAGTAAAGTAATAATTTATTCTACAGGTGTGATGTGTATATTAATATACCTTGACAGCTAATTAGAAATATCGAGTTGGATATTCGCTCTTGATTACTCCTGAGACATTCAGCAATCATTTGTTGTCTTAGATTCCGAGAACTTCAACGAAAACTAGATTCAAAGAGTAATTACAATTTAAACCCTAGTAAAAATATCGAGCTAGATATTGGTTCATGATTACTCTTGAGACTTTAAACCAATCTTTTGGTAGTGAAACCTCATAAAGTTTCGACTTAATCTAGTTTCACAACGTAATTGTAATTTTCTGAGCTTTAGCGAAGCTTAATACCACTCATGGCGATGGAAAAAATTTGAATTCTCACTGTTTTGCAATATATTTGTTAACACATGTACACATGTAGCCTAAGTACTCCTACGCAACCAACAGAATTTTAAGGTGACTTGTTGTGTAGACTTATATTATATACTGAAATAAACATTTTCCATAATATAATTATAATCAATTCATTGACAAATCTATCTACTCTGCTACTCATCATTGTAAAAAAGAGCAAATCTCATGGAGTGACATAAATCATAGTCAGCTTGATGCTACTTGATACGGACAGACATACAAATAGACAGAAAGCCTCACATGTGGAGAGAAATTATAACATTCAGACTCTCGAATATTGTATCGATTGTTGCATTGTGTGAATGTTATTGTGTCTAGAAATTTGCCGTTGAAGTAGGGATTGTTTACAAGGAAATCTGCCTGGGCCTAATTTAATTCAGTATATTTTTGTTTTATTTCAATATTATAATTTTTGAACCAAATACATTGGGTATCAGCGTACTAATTGATTTCTAACTAGTTTAAATAAGGTGAAAGTTCTCGCATATACTCTTGTTACCAAATCAGTGTAAGAGGATAATCGGGATTCACACAAAACTTGAAGCTCTTATTAGATAAAGACTCTTGGACTAGATGCAAAGTATTAGAGTTTTATGCAGCTTTGAAAGTGGTTACTTATAAAACTCACATTTTTGTAAAATAAAAAGATGGCAAGTTTCAAAAATCCTACTAACCTTTGAAATGTTCCTCCATTAACAAAAATATTGTAACAAAGAAGATAATGTGGTGAATTAGTGCAGTTGCAATGCCATAATACCTACGTCATGTCCCACATAATTTACAATTCCATATGTTATAGCATTGTTATAAATAAATCAGTTAAATTTTTAAGGAACAAATGTTAATAAACTGTTAGAACATTCTTTCTTTTTGTATAGTATATGTGGTATACACTAATCCAACCAAAGATTGTAAAATAATGTTTATTATAACGTTAAAAAATATAAATATAAAACTTTGTAAGACATAAAAAAATTATGGTTGCCTGTAAAGTCGGTTTTACGGGCGAAGATTTTACGTGACAACGTCTTTTTCTCGGTAGAATATTTATTGATATGAATATTATTAAATTGCACAATAGGAACAAGGAATTGAATGAAAATAAGAATTGCACAAATTTTAACTATAGAAATATATTTTGTTTACTAAAACATTGTACATAATTTGAAATTAATTAAAATTTGTTATTGTAAATGGTAAAGTTGAATAAAACATTTACTAAAATTGGAATTTGAAATTCTTGCTAAACACAGTTAAATTCTAACTTCGCGCGTGGTGATTGGTCGGTTTAGTTCGTTTGTTTGGTCGCACTGTTATGACAGGTTAGAGGTTATAATTTGTTATTTTAAATGTTTGACTAGCAATACGCGCTGTTTCTTCTCAATCGACTGAATTACGATTGATTGCAGAGTGATTTAAACTAATAATTTACTTAACACTATCAACATTTGTCAATAGTATGACATAACCTATAAACTCAGTTTCTCAACTTTTGTGTCAATCTAACAATTAATCAATCAATCATAGTTTACGATAATGAAATATCAGCAGATAACTATGTTTATTCGTGAAAATGTGGAGTGCTTGATTTGTCATTTACAACAACTACAATAATAAAGGTAAATCATAGTACTGTAATAGATTACAAACTAAATTTATTCCTATTATTCACAGATGAGAAAATGCCAAGGAAGACTAAGTTAAAAACAGAGGCGAAAAAAGTTTTCTTTTAATACCGCGCTGTTGAATAAAAACAATCTCTATTTTCTGTAACAATAATTTTATAATTTGCATGTACTTTCGTTGTTCTTTTTAAATTACTTTTTTATTTTACGGCGCAATTTTAATAAGACAATTCCCTAAGGTGGTTCCCCTTGATATTCCTTCCTTAATTTTAAACTTCGAAAAATGTCACGCAATTTTGAATACGTACGTAAAATGCCCAATGATTTGAATATGAAGTAATAAATTCAGAGCATAAATGAAATGACTAAGTAAAAACAGGATTTAATTAAAAGGAAGCAAATGTTAGAATATTTTATCACTCGAGTTGATACGTTGATTAGGCAGCTATGGACAATCAATAAGATAAGTTTCGGGTTAATTGACAGAAGCATTAATGATTATTTAAAATAGTATTAAGAGATTGCTTTAGAGGGAGCATATACTATTTATTTTTCGTACAGTTACTTGATTTACCGGTAATTATCCTATTTTAGTTGTATTGAAGACCAGTATTATTTAATTCGTTCTATCTTCTATACAAACATAAAAAAGCAATCATCGTTAGATAGTGAAAATGTGCATAGGGAAAGAAAGAACGCTAGTTGTGTAGAAAGATTTTGTTTAATAATGCTGGCATATAATTTATAGACTCAGTTTTGCACTTTATAATTTTGTTTTGTATTTTAATATAGAAGAATGAATACATCACAATATTCAAATTTTTATCTTGTCCTGTGATTAAAACCCTTGGATAAAAATATTTTCCTAAATATTGGAAAGTATCTTCAGCGCTCTATATTTAGTGTAAACAGAAATATTAGTTTCTAAAACAGTGCGGTTTATTGGTAATGACAAAATCTTTCCACAATATTTGTAATTGTAAAAAGTGTAACTGACAAATAAAATGCTGAAATGAGTTAACAATGGGGGTAAATCAAAGAAAGTCCCAAATTTTAAATAAAAACATTAACTAAATGAATTAACTGCAGCTAACTCTAAAATGTAAGGGCATCGTCAAGATTTGTATAGTTTATTATTTGTTTATGTTTTTATTTTTATTAAATAAATAGTCTATAAGATTATGTATATCTGAAAATAAGCTCTATTTGAGAAATTCATATGTCCATACTTCCTTAATTATACTTTTTATTCTTACGTAAACAAAAGTTTTTCGAGACCACAAGGATATTTATTATGATGTAATCATATTAGAAATATTTTACGGGAAAATTTCCGAAAATTTAAATAAAACTAAAATTAGCAGTATATCCTGAGAGAGCTTTATATCAGAAACTAGACTGGTTGACAATATATCACAGGCTTGTGTTTAGTAAGGCTTAGGGCAAGGTAGTAATGGTTTTTTACCGGTCCTGTTATTGTTACTGCCCGCTCGTACACACATATGGATGAACATTCACGCATATACATCTACTAATGGGACATATCGCTTGACGTTACCCTCTTTACCGTGATCAAGGCAGGTATTCTATGAAGAATATTTTGTATAGTATCCTACTATGTTTGACTTCGTTTCAACAGAAAATTTTTAATTTTAGTTTTAATAAGCCACTAGGAAAATGTTTTTCTGTAAAACAAATAAAAATAATAACAATGAATGAGAGGTAAGTTTTTTAAACGGCACAGCAATATGTACTTGAATCTATCGGATTTTCTAATGTATCTATATAATTATTAAAATGTTAAAAATAACTGATTCTCTTCTATGCATTATGTATAATAAGTTAAAACAGATTGTTACAATATTAGTGTAAATTCAATACATATTTATTTATAAGGTACTGCATTGAAAAATAACAAGTTATTATTTTAATGTTTTAATGTATTATATAAGGCGTTAAAAAAAATTTAATGAGATACGGCAAATATATTTTTAAGCGATCTTGGTATATATAGGCCTATTTAAAAATACAAGTCTATTTTTATAAATTCACAGTATGTATTAAATTTTTTTAATGTCATTTTTACATAATGATTTAGATTATTAGTGAAATTAATGTGTTAAAAACGTGCATTTTTATGCGACACACACACACACACACACACAAATATATATATATATAAATATATATATATATATATATATATATATATAAATATATATATTATATATATATATATATATATATATATATATATATATATATATATATTAATGTATCTCATCAAACGCTAACATGAAAAATAATGATATTTAATAGCATTTAATTATTCTTAAAAAAATTTCAAGAGAATGAAAACGAGTATGTTAACTGAGAAGTGCTTTTGCTCTCTAGAAAATAAATCAGTTTAACATGTTTTTGCATTTAAAATGGTATTATAATAGCAGTTCTCAAATTTTATGCTTTATATCTGAGTTTTTCAAGTAGTTAAGACACAGAAATCGTGGTTATGAGTTTTGCTTACTTCTGATATCCGCCTGTCTGTTCTCGAGATATTATGCACATACAGACGAAAGTGAATTTTTCAGATTTATAGGCTTCAATGACCAATCATCGGATAGAATAAGTTAGAATCCTTTATTAAAAGACTATCTACCGATACAGGAAATAAAATAGTTAATTCTTCTGTAACCCATCGTACATAGAACGTTGTTGGGATTATCATCGCAGCTAAATCTCCTTGCATGGTACCCTATTAATTATTATTAAACATAAAGGGCCCTTACTTAAAAGTTAAATTCAGTCAATAATATTTAAAATAGCTTTAACTAAAATTATAGATAAAATGAAATACTAAGACCCAATCATGTACCGTTTGAAATCAGGCCTTCCTGTACCTGCATTTCAAAATGAATGTTTAAGTTCTAGATAAAGATATTAAGAGTTCGAAGGTACGTAATTTTTATACTTCATGTAAGATTAACCCGTAATGCTATTCAGGAAGAATTAAGTACCATACTATAGTTTACCCTATATTCCCAATCTACACATCCACCTTTGCTGGTCTCTTTTACATGTAATACATAGTTATGTTACTAACTAATAAATAATTGGGAACTAATTGGGAATATTGAATGTTTTAAGGCATTTAATATTTGTACACTATTTAGTGCGCAGCATCAGAGTATTTAACATTTATAAAAGATTTTCAACCGAAATATTTTCAGACTTATCTTCCTGCCACATTGAAAGTGATATAATTACAAATAAAAACTTCTATAATGAGTTACGGGAATTCTACTTTGTCCAATTCACTAAAGTCGGTAGCTTTGAGAACGGCGATAATTTAGCGCCCACTTGAGCTTTAAACGCTACTAATTATTATGTTTAAAAAGCTCTTCCACTTCTTATCTCTACTTGCGAAACTTTAAATTTTCAATGAAACTAATTTACTCTTCTGCTGATCTTAACATTCATTAAATTAAATTTTGGACATAATACAATGATTCTTTGCATAAAACCCAAAATTTAACTAGGATTGACTAACTTATCCAACGACCATAATATGTTATTGGTATGAAAGTATGCCTAAATGAAGTAATACAAAAAGAGCAGCAAGGTTGGTATTGCTTCTATATACTCACCACGTCGTATTTTATCAGCTGCTTGAATACGCATCAAAGGAATAAAAAATCTTTTATTTCCCAAATTTCATTGTAGAGGCTCTTTTTTCCATGGTTTTTACAGTTTCACCTTTATAATAGCATCGGGAAAGTTGAGGCAAGTAAAGTTCTTTGTTTGTGCATCAGCCCATATGCCATTTTCAACTTACATTCCCCAAGGAAAAACTGTTATTAAGTTCAAGATTTAACGCTATAAAACCTTATCAATAGATTTATGTCGTCGACGAATATGCATCGATCACTTTTGTATCAATCTTTAAAAAGTAGCTTGTAACGTAAATTTTCTTACGTGTAATAATTAAAGGGGAACTGATAGGTTTACTTTTTTCAACCCAGTGATTCCTCATATTATTTGCAATATGGTCCCGTCGTATTAAACTCATGGAAAGAGTAACTAAAATATTACTCTGTTAGTATTATCCTTTTAGTTAAATAGTTCCACATATAATAAAGCAAACTGATAATTATAAAAACCGTATTTCCGAATGAATATATATTGTGTTTTTCCATTAGCCCACACATCATTTTCAACTTACATTCCCCATGGGAAAACAGTTATTAAGATCAAGCTTTATCACTATAACATGTTAACAGTATTTGTATGTCTTTGAAGAAGATGCATCGATCACTAATGTATCAATCTTTAAAGAGTAGCTTGTAACATAAATTTAAATACGTGTGATAATTAAAGGGGAACTGATAGGTGAGTATTATACTTTTAGTTAAATAGTTCCACATATCCTCAAGCAAACTTATAATTATAAAAACCGTATAAGATTATTATTTTTATATAATTATGAAAACCGATTCATCCGAACAATCATGTAACATAAAATTACCTTTGTCAATTATAACTATTTAAATAATTTACAATAATTTTTTTTATAAATTCCGTACAGAATTACCGTTTATTAGTAAGGTTGTGCAGTGTTTTTGTTCTTTATTTTCTGTAAGAGTAAAAATTAGCGTACTCCCATTGGAAAGCATAATATTTACAAAAATGAACTCAACTTATTTGATACGTAGTAAGGTAATTGATAAGTTTTATATCATTAAACAGCTGTTGAAAATTAAAATCACCCATTACCTAATCATAGTTCTTATTAAGACTGTAGTTTTGTCTCTTGTTGTATACCATACTAATATTACACTCTGAGGCCTGATGCTGTACTCTGATATAAAGACCTTGAAATTCTA
This sequence comes from Homalodisca vitripennis, assembly GCF_021130785.1. Taxonomy (NCBI): domain Eukaryota; kingdom Metazoa; phylum Arthropoda; class Insecta; order Hemiptera; family Cicadellidae; genus Homalodisca; species Homalodisca vitripennis. Next base: position 3,419,501 of record NC_060213.1, read on the forward strand.
GTGTTGGTATTTACTATAAGTCAAAGCTAAAAAATCGTCGTAAAACCGCGTTATGTTTATTAAGTGCTCAAAGGACCCGTTGATCTCAAGCCACGCCTTCAGTGGACTTCTTTTATAACACTAATATTATTTACTACATTTAAAACAAATATTACGAGTCGAATAAATGTACAAAAAGAGTAATGAGATTGCTTTTAATTTAAACCTGTTCACATATTTCAAGTGAGCTCATACGAAACAACCAAATTACCAATTAAAGAAATGAGATATGCGTTATCATTAAATATAAAATGTTATTTAATCTGGAATGAATTCAATCCAGTTCTACTAGTTTTCCACAGATTTTTTGATTTGCTGCGCAAACTGTTTAATTCCTGTTCTATTGGTAATTCTTGTATTTTTACGCTCAATAACTTTTGAAGGAAACCAATTTCAGATAAGCAAATTATTTAACCAGCAATTTTATTGCTATCAGTAAATGTGTTCAAATAAAAAAACAAGATATTTAGTATGTTTTTCATAAAATAAACCTTTTTTAAGTACACCGTTACAAAGTGTTATTCACCTTCGATGGAGAATAACTACGTTTTATGTAGTTTCCAGGGAAAAAATGCAAAAATAATGCAAAATATTTAATGAGCATTACCAAAATTAATGATTTATCATTACTAAGTAATGATTTTATTCAATATTTTGGGAAGTCAAAAAGTTTAATTTAAAGGGTGAGCTTAAAATGTAGACAAGACAGTCAGATCACTCAAACATAACATGTTCATAAAGACACCTAAAATATAAATAAATAAATAAAGTATTAAATACAATACTAATTTAAAACCATCTGGCTATAAACTCGTAACGTATAAAGTTTGACATGTTATAAACTTTTAATTACGTCCTCGGTAGTAAATAATTAGTACAGGATTATGTGAAGAATGTACTGCGCCAGTGTCAAGTAGCTGCAGGAAAGTTTCCAGCAGAACTAATTATCATAATTTTAACTTCCTTATATTTTGAAGGAAATTTCAGTGTAAACTAACTACTTTTCTTTAAAGGCATTCAATCTTATTACGTAATAAGTTCGTCTCTATATACTATTAAAATAAGTTAGAAAGCATATATTATAATTACTGCAAACATTTACGTAATTTAGTTTATTTGTGTGCACTTTTATTAAACAATGTTGTTAAAATTTGTGTGTTTATTAATATTATCAAGTGTAAAATATGAAATATAATCTACATAACATAAATACGGCTACCTGGTTTCTTATTCCAACACATAATTAGATCTCACGTGTCTTTTGCATACTTATTTTCTAGTTTTTTGTCAATAGATATGAAAACTAACAGGGGTGCATATAGATGAAAAATCTTACATAAAACAACTTGAAATTTATCCTGATCCATTGATGAAATTTCAAGCGTGTCTATACTTTAAAATAAAGAAAAACATAACGTAAGAAAGGAAACATTGTATTGAACATCTGACACTTGTGAGTCAAATCACTGCATCAGTAATATCCATTAAGTTCCTGTATTACCAGTAAGATCAACCTAAATATTTTCACCATCGTTCTGTCACATCCTAGGGAACGATGCACCATCATCATACTCAATGTTACCTACGTAGAAATAAAACTTCATGCAAGAGTTCTTCTATAATTGAGATATTTTATGAGAAATTGAGCGGATATATGGAGAGACCAATACTTTTACAGCCCCTCAATGATAGACTGTGTTAGGTGCTATACTATATAGGTGCTCAACCAACCATATCATATTTATCAATTATTTAAGAAAGTTCCTTCTTATCTAATACAATAAAGTACGCAGCTGTGATTTCATAATAAAGACTTAATGAACGCTACATGGTTAAACGCCCACTAATTATTCTGTATAAAAGCCTTAAAACCTCTTTTACTTCTTATCAAAAGTCATAACGAAATTTTGAATGTCCAAGTTATCTAAATCAATCCTGTCCTGTACAATGCTATTGAATTTAGTTTGTTAAAAGCTTAATGGATTTAAATCTAACACTTTAACAAGAAATTGTATTTTTTACGATTTAAAATACAAAGGCTTATGCTGTAGAATTGTTTACACAAGAAATATTTTGATATCAAAGACTGCCGACAGAACGAACAGCTGTTGCCGCTTTCATTTTCTCAGCCATATTCCGTCAGCTGTCTGAATACAAAACAAACAAAGCTTTCTTGTTCTCCATACTCCATTGTATAGATAGTCATATACATTCTGTGTATGAAGCCATTTGAGACAGGGAAAACAGTATAGTCATTTCTTAATACGCATTGAACTTTAAATGACTTTGTACTGAATTTGGCATGTTAGCACCATTCATAAATATTTATTTTTTCATTATACAATTCAATAGGTGCGAGTCAAAAGGTTATGTATGTGAAAAGAACATTGCTATAGGAAAGACGTGATAATGGGTCACAAACATGAGGATTACATCTTACTTCTGATATTAAAAAATATAGTTAATTAACTTCCATATGGCAGCCATTTATCTGTCTCAATAGTTTTAAGAGTTATTGAAAGGGATGGATTACTCTTTTTATCGGATACAATAACAAAGGATTCAATGCATCAACTTATTCTTTTGAACCGGGTGATGCTGATAAAATTTTATATTTTTTAGGTTGATATAGGATGTAGTTACAATTATTTTTGTCCAATACAAATGGTGTCGCAAAAGTTTCGTTTTTCAACAACCTTTACATTTTTTGAAACATTTGAAATATTCTATCAACCCTAAAAATATGCAAAATTTGTTTGAAATCAATCTGTATAGATTCCATATCATGTACAGCTAAAGAATGACCCATTCATGGTAAAATTCATACATTCTAGAATTATAAATTTTGGAAAGCAACTTCTTAAATATTTTTAGCATGGCTTAGGTGATAAGAACTGGCCAGCTTCACAATGCTCTAATAATATATGTCGCTAGAAATGTTCGAAGTTGTGGAATACTTTATCTTTTAATTTTTAGTTTAACTTCAGTTCACATTCCTTTTTATTACAGCGTCTGGTATCTGATCGATGAAAACGAAACATTTACATCGTTTCGACATCATTCTACCTACAAACAGGTGAAGGGGTGGTCTCATTGTCACATCAAATATACAATTGTTAAACATTATTAAGGAAATATAAAAAAATATATTCCAAGTAACATTACGTAGTCTAAATATCATAGAAATTGGATTTATTGCAATTTAAAATCAGTTTTATGACGATTGTCAAATGTGAAATACACTTTCACGTTTTCCGTACTGTGTTTACAGGCAAAGCTTTGGTACCCATTTTCCAGCTGAAACAAGAGTTCTCATGTCGAGAGTTTCCAAGTTGTGTAGAACAAGGACACATTATCATATACATTGTGTCTTTGTCACTTTCATCTCTTTTGTTGGTTCACTTTTATCGTTTAAATGTTTATTACCATAAGTCAAGTATGATGTAATTGCAAGTGAATGATAATGTACATATCATTAATACTTATTAAAAATAATACAAATAAAACATATTTATGCAGAATATTAAAATATTACACCTGATAATTTGCTTTTTCCAGAACAGTATCCTTTACATATCTAAGAATATGAGGAAGTTGTTTTTTGCTTGTGTACAGTTTCCTTTGGTGTTAGATTTACAAGTAAAAATTCAGTGGAGGCTTTCGGTTCTTGTTTATATTGTAAACATTTATGTACGTAGGGTTGGATATGAGAAAAAAAAACAGACTCAGTATTTTACATATACAAAAAGTATATATTCTACTGGGTGTTTTCATGATGCTCAATCCTGCACATAAGTATGTAAGAGTTAGCGAAGCCTGAGGATCTTGAAAACTTAATTAGGTTTCGTATTGTGGAATTCCATAGTGTAGTACATGTAAGCTAATTACCCTATTTTAGAATTTTAATCTAAATTGTAATATCTCGGTGCTAAATAATATTTGAAAAGAAGTTTTTAGAATTTTATTATTCGGTTTTGTTTTATTTAATAAGTGTTAGCGAAACCTATTTACTGGAATGGCGCGAAATATTTGTATGTCTGTCTGCAAGATATCTCAGAAACAGAATTCAATATACACATAGAGCTCAGGTGGTGTGCATCGCTGCCTTCAACTTGCCTGAGCGATCTCGAATACTTTTGCATTAGCCTTAAGAATAACAATGATGGCAAACATTGTAAAACAAATAAAAGTGTAAACAACCTGAGTACAATCATATGATATTATGAAATTTATTCTTTTATTCATATATTAATAATGAAAGAAAATGAAACTTAAAAATATTTCATTTTAATACCCCCTGGCGTTTTAGTACACTGCCTAAGCACTGGAACTTTATTTTATTTAAATACTGCTTAGAAATCTTTCCAGTATACTTAATGTATAATGTGGCAAGAAATTTAATAAATGTGGAAATTATCATAAGGCGTTTCTAGGTCAATGCTGTCATCAATATCACTCCGTAGGCTAATAAAATTTCTCCTTCTTGTGGCGAGGGGGAAGTGTTACTATTTATTTTATATGATTATCATTTGAAATAGAAAAATTTTGTAATTTTTAGTCGGATCTTTTTAAAACTGTTATCCTTTCAATACAAACGTTGGAGGGGATCAAAGCCGCTAAATTACCAGGATATGTTTTTAATGAAATAATATACAGATATAAACATTTGCAAGGACTATCTACGAATCCTGTTACTTGAAAGTTAGTGTGGCATTATTTATGCCTTGATTTTACTATGAGCTCTCTGAGGTACGGCCAGGTTGTTGGTTTTTGTTGAAAACACTGAATTTATTTCACTATGCTCTTAGTAAATAATTCCAAAGGAAAGTCCAGGATGACTAAAAAAGAGGCATTAATATGAAGAAAACGTGAAGAAATTGATTTCATTTAAAAAATGTCATTAAAATAAATATACATTTTATCATAAAGTAACTGTTTATTCATAGAGCAATGTAATACTTTTAAATTATTATTTCAATTTAACTATCAAAAACATCAAAAAACTCAAACTATATGGGAATAGTATACTTTTTAACACAACCAACTTCTTTAATTATTATACATAGATATAGTTAATGCTTAAGCAGCAACCTTTTTGTCTAGGGTAAATAATAAATTACTACTTGCTTGTTTTGAACAGCTGTATGAAAATATCCACGCAAATTAATGACCATGTAAATACCTGTTAGTAATTAACTAACATTAAATTTATTTCAATAGTTTCCGAGAAAGCCATTCGTTTTTAATTAGTCTTTTACTTTTGGGTCATAAATTACTAGTTATAAATTCTTCACATAAAAAGAGCAAGTCTTTAAGTTATATTACTGCCTTTGCCACTGCCTTTCAGTTTCGAGTAATTATAAATTTGTAAATAATGGATGAGTGAAGGTTTAAGATGTAATTATTGAACGCGAATGTTAAATTTAAATATAAAACTAATCACTTTCTGTTCATTTTAAAGAAAAACTATTTCATAAATGCAGTGGTACATACATGAAAATGTATAATAATTCCTCATTACTTCAAATAAAACTTCAAACACAATTACAAAACTCTTCGTGTAGCTTGTTTAATATACTTAATACTACATATACTATAATAATATGCTGGTAATACTTCAGTAGTTACATTACCACAAATGCTAATATATTACATATAAAACGTTTTCTTTTTTGAAATTTGATTATTACATTGTACATAAATGAAAGCTGTATGTAAACGCTTATAAAACCAAAAAATAACTTAAACTTTACACAAAACAAACTTTTTATTTATTTCTTATTATATTTTTTATGTTTGTTATTGGTAACGGTTTAAGTTTAATAAAAACTATATTCAATGTTCTCGGAAAATTACTATATTAGTATTATCCTTACCTTAATAAATTATTAAAAACACTAAAAAACAACGCAAAATAGGTATTACATATCCACCGAGGTTCACCGAGACAAGTAAATTAAATACTAACCAAACTGAAACAGTTATTTACGAGAAAATTCGAGTTAGAAATTATACGGGTTTTGTTGGCCCAATGCAGGCGGAGAGAGATTATATACGACTAAGTACCGGCCCCGCCGTGGTAGAAATTGTGTTTACACTTTTGTAGTACACTTTCATTTTCTTTCCACACAGTAACTGAAAATGTTGCTATGAATATTTTAGGAACTCTAAAGTTACTGAAATGAAAGAACTTCTGAGTTATAAGTTTTGTTGTAATCAAAGTGTACCTAAATATCCATTTTGCCACAGTTAAACGAACTGTTGAGATTTCTGTTGGGGTTTATACAGAATGAAAGATGAATTTAAAGATTAAAAAATGTACTTGCTTTCACGACTTTTTAAATCTAGGTATCAAAAATAAAATATGTAAAATTTATTAATCCTAAAACAAATTATAAAAATCAGTGTTTCGTTAGAATTTCATTCAAAATGCCCACATAGTCTTTTATAAGTAAACTACGCTAATTTAATCCTGAGGTTTGCGTAATAACAATATTCTTGTTTAATAGAAATAATCACTTAAAATAGCATTATCGAAACATAAACAACAATATTTAGCTTTTGGATTTGTGTGTTAGAATGCATACAAAAAACTATTGAAACTGCCATAACTCTTTTGTGTTCCGAGTCCTAAACAAAAGTGGGATATTCCTGAATGTTACTTTAAATTTTATTTCACAACAACACAGTAGATTTTAATCTGAAGTAGAAATATTGTTGTTTAATATTTCACTTTGATATATAATATATTTGAATGGAAACTGTTTAAGTACAATATTGCAATTCATTATTTCATGTCGTTTTTGTTTACTTTTGTGTATATAACCAGATGCTGGAACCTTGTTTTTGGCCTTTCCGTAGGAGACACGGTAAAATTGTTGTAGAGTGTTAAACTTAAAAGATTACGAGTTTGAATTAGAGCTATCCTGGGTTACCCAGATACGAAACTTGGATAAAAATACACTTGTCCTTATTGTTTATTTTGTAATATGTTAAAAAATGGAAAAATTACCAGGGTTCAGTAATTTAGAACAAGGCAGACGTGTTCCTGTAAAAATAGGACGACCAGTGGTCTATTGTTCCGTGTTCTTGTAGCTACTATTGTACTGTATGACAAGTTTATAGCATAACATATTTCTCTTACTTTCGCCATGAACTAATATTGTAGATGGCACATTTTGGCTAATGGAGAATAGTAAACTATGTTTAATCTGTCGGAATGTTTTGAATATCTGAATATCTCTGTCTACATAATAATTACATTAAGTTAGCTGGTCCTTTTCGTAGATCGCGTCTTTTCCCAATACCTGTTGCAAAACTATAGTTGAGTTCCGACTTAACCTATCAAATGCTAATAGGCTATGAACAAAGGTTTTCACTTTAAAATCGAAGAATCATTTATCATCATTCAAATCATCATTAAATCATTTTATTCTACAGGTTTTATGTGTATATTAATATACCTTGACTACTAATTAGAAATATCGAGTTGGATATTCGTTCTTGATTACCCCTGAGACATTCAGCAATCATCTGTTGTCTTAGATTCCGAGAACTGCAACGAAAACTAGATTCAAAGAGTAATTACAATTTAAACCTGAGTAAAATTACTATGAGTTTGAAATATCGACCTAGATATTGGTTCTTGATTACTCTTGAGACTTTAAGCAATCATTTGGTAGTGAAGCTTTATAAATTTTCAACTTCAACTGATTTCATAGAGTTTTTTGTAATTTACAGAGCGTTAGCGTAGCTTAAAATAACTCACGGGGCTTATAAAATTTCAATTTCTTACTGTTTGTCTTCAAAATCTTTTGCAGCCTAACTATTTTAACACAACCAACTTAAATGTATGATGACTTAACGTGCAACTTATATTGTATACTTATATAAACAATTTAAATAATATGATTCTAGGCATTTCATTGAGAAATGTATCTACTCTGCTACTTATCGTTGCCTTCATGATTACCCATAACATCATTGTAAAAATGTGTGAATCCCATGGAGTGACATATATCATAGTCAGCTTGATGCTGTGAAATCTATTACACATATACTCTAGTACATTGTTTTCTTTTAATATCTCTTTGTAGAGCTCGTTTATACGTTTTGTAGTTCGGGATTACCAAATATTACTCATGATTATTACTTTGTAAATATTTTCAATAAATTTTGAAGCAAAACATGGACTTTAGTTACATGAGCAATAGCTCTTTGGTTACAATTACGTTCCAACTAAAAGTTTTTCTTGTAATTGCACTTTAAAGGTTTGTTTTTGGTCATAATGTTAAAAATATTTATCTCTCTTTAAATATTTTTTGAAATGTAACACGATGACTTACAACTAGCTAGATAAATAATTATGTTTTATAAATAGTTTAATTACTAAAATAGTTTTAAAATAAGTTAGTTTAAACTGCTTAAAAACTTTATGAGTGTGGTATACTGTAGTACTATTATGTTTCACATAAACACAGATTAAAATCAATTAAATTATGCGTAAGTGGTCTTTGCCTTCTATATTTAATTTAAATAATTTGCTAAATAAGAAAAAAGCAATGGCATAATAAAATTTATTACATGATTTAAAATTATTTTTAACGCTTTATATTTTTTTCTATTACAACGAGAAGCTTAGAAAGGAACTTTCTACCAGGACTTCTCTTAAAAAATACGATTCCTCATTGTCCTGTAAGGACCTTTGCGCTGCTTCCGGAGAGACAAGCTATTTTGGATGTGTAAGGTTGAGGCTTGGGGTAATCTCCTGTCGAGATCCAAGAAGAAGAATTTAGAGCACAAATCGCGTGTCCTATCGAAAGAATGGAAAAGCCAGCTCTGAACCAGCCTCTCCAGTCAAAGCAGGTAAAGGGTGTCACTTCCTTATGTCTAGGCTGACATGAACATTTGACTCTTACGGAATGAAGCCTACCAACTCCAAAAGTTATCTCCCGCAGTATACTAGACCTATCGAATTAACCTTGCACCCCAGAATCTCGACATTTGCGGTTACTAATGTACCTCTCCTGAACATCCTTAAGGTTGTCCAGATTTAAGTGACACGTTGGTTTTTCGTACCCAGCGTGTGTGAAATTGGAAGGTAGAAACCAACCAGCAGTAAACCCTCTGGAGAATGCTTTTTATATACCTACACTATATGATACAGCGTAAACATTACATCAGCAATAATACATAAGGTATTATGTATCGTGGTAAAACATAGCTACGGTGGGAAGGGTTGCGTTAATATGAATGTTGAGTTTAGCTGAAATTAATCTTCCTCTTAGTGGATGGTCTGAAAAGTATCACAGACTTGGCTCCTCACATCAGGAATCACGTTCATATAAACAGATAAAAACTGTCGTTGACGAAGAAGGTGAAAAATAAAGTATTGTAGTTTTGACTTCAGAGGCACCCAAACTAAATTTGAACGCGAGCACGATACCTAACTACCTCAAAAACTTCCCACCGTTCCTTCCCTAATTTATGTTTAGAAAACTTGGTTACTCAACAGTGATTACAGATCGTGTCTAAACATCGTAATACTCTCAACACACATCTGAAAATAATATGAGAATAACTCTTAGCCTCCATTACACTGTACTTTAACCCTTAAAGCGCCGTAAGCGCATATGCGCGCGAGGATCGACTTTGCTCTGAACGCCGTAAGCGCGTAGACGCGCAATATACTTGTTTTTTTACTATTTTGCACTGTTAGTTCAGAGTTTGTCCGCTAGACTGTGAGGGGTGTATGTTACAGTAGTGTAGCGGGGCTGTGCCACATCACGTGACAATCTTTGTGTTTTAAAGATCGATACTGAACCGGTTTTTGTTGAACAGCTGGAAGTTTGGTAGTATTGCTCAACGCCGCAAGCGCATTTATGCGTACGTCACTGCCTCGCCGCTTGCCGGGCAGCTCTTGTGTTCTTCTTCATATCCTGTTGAAGCAGTGCGAATAGTTGATCGGTAAACTACTGTGTAGTTTTATGTGTTATATGATCATCTTTTTATGAAAGTTATATATTTATAAACTTTTGAAATAAACAGTTTCTTGAATGGCGATAAAAGTCTTTTTTTCCTCGTAGAAATATTTTTACTCCTTATATTTATAATTATGTATTTTAGCTCTTGTTGCGAAATTCTACATTTATGTTTATTTTTTTTATTTATGCTTGTTTTTACTCCAATAAGTGTTAAAAAATTTTATTTACTTCTATAAACATCTGAAAACCATTTTGTAATTATTATAAAAATAACACCCGTTAGAGGACTAAGAATTTGGAAAATATTTGGTTTTTCAAATTTTTGGCATGTAAATTTAATTTTTTTATTATAACTTTGTATTAAATATGTAATATACTTATTTTCTAGTTCTATTCTAGTACATATAAGCACGCAATGTCATCATTGATATACATAATAATATAAGGAAACAGTAAGCATTGGGTAAAATTTATAAAGGAGCTGGAACGCTACATAGTAAAATCATGTGTATTTTGGGCAATAAATATGATAAAAGATATTTTTTTTGCAGTTTCTGTTTTATTTTGTTACCTAAAAAAAGAAATTAAAATTAGCGTTGAGAAAATCTAATTTTAATTTTTTATAATAAATGAGCGCTAATCCAGAGTTTAGCTGAAACTGTTTGGCGCTTTAAGGGTTAAGTATGGTTGTCTCAGAGGTCGAAACTATTTAAATAGTTCAATTAGAGCTATTTCCCGGACTGTCGTTTTTAGATGTATCCAGATGAACGTGACCGAATACAAGACGGAACGTGAACTGGAGCTAAACTCAACACTCACGCATATATACTATGGTATACATTTTTATGATGAATGTTAGAGTACAAATTTTGACATATAATTTTTGTAGATCGGTCTTGTTTCACAATCTTGCTTCTTTAAGATCTATTACCATGCCTACTCATAGCTACAACCTACAATTATATAATAATTTGCCCGAAAGGCGTGAAAAATTATATTTTTGAGCACATTGCATATATTGTTAACTTTTTAAGTATAAATTGTTTTGAATGTTTTTCCTCTATTAATCTGGCAATATTTTTGCAGTAAAGAACGCCGGTGAAGAACAAGATTTAGTTTTCTATATTATTTATTGTTTAAAAGCTTTATATCTTTGGATACTTCTTCTACAACAATTGTGAGAAGTGTCATAATTGAAGCGTTAAGGGAGTTCATGAAAACAATTTCTATACTAGCAGACATTTTAACAGTATCCAGCCTTTATTAGCAATACAATTGCTCATATACTAATCAAACATTCCTCATTATACCCCATAACTATATTCCATCTCAACAAGATTTATTTATGATTGTATCAGGATTACTTTGAATTTAATACAAACATAAATTACAATTTAATAAGAGAAGGTATCATTTTCCGAATTTAATTTATGAAAACATCCTACATTAAGAAAAAAAACTGTAATATATGCTGTAAGTATCGAATGTTGCTAGTTAACCACAACGCTATAAATAAATGGAATATTTTGCGTTCTTCTGCGAAAGCTGTATTCTAATAGTAAATTTCATATTCCAGGATGGAAAACTATTTAAAAACAATCCTATATGACATACATTTTTGTTATTCCTCCTCAATAAACACTAAAACCTCACAGTATAAGCTAAAAACTTACTCTTTACTACGGAAAACGTAACATAATAATTTTCTGATAGAATTAAAATTTATGTTTTTGAGCACGTTGCATATATTATTGCACTTTCAAGCAGTCTAAATGATTGTTACGAACCTTAACTGTGGGTACGACAAGTTAAGTAATTATATTTTTACTTATATATATTATTCATATATTCTTCAGGAATTTTATTTAATGTTTAAAAGTACAAATAACTTTGACAAAAAAGTTTGTTTTAAATTCTTCTTTCTTCGATTTAACAGACCGACTGAGATGGATGATAAGATATATTTATTCATCAATAATCATGGAAAACTTGTTTTCAGCCAGATTATTTATGAATTACGATATCATGTAACTATTAAAAAGCCAATCATGATACTGCGTACTACAAGATAGTTAGTAATTATTTTTACAATGAACAAAACAGTACTGTAATAGGTTACAAACAATTTATTCCTATTATTCACAGTCGAGAAAATGCCAAGGAAGACTAAGTTAAAACAGTGGCAAGAAAAGTTTTCTTTTAATACCACGCTGTTGTATAAAAACAATCTCTCTTTTCTGTGACAATAATTTTATAATTTGCATTTACTTTAGTTCTTCTTTTAAAATTACTTCTTTATTGTATGACGCAATTTTAATAAGACAATTCTCTAAGGTGAAATAAGGCTTGATATCCCTTTATTAATTTCACGCCTTGAAAAAGTCACACAATTTTGAATTCGTACATAAAATGCCTAATCCTTTGAATATGACGTAATAAAATCGAAGCAGAAATTAAACGACTAAGTATAAAAGGATTTACTTAAAATGAATCAAATGTTTGATTATTTTATTACTGGAGTTGATACGTTGATTAGGCAGCTATGTACAATCAATTGGGGTTTATTGACAGTAGCACTAATGATTATTCAAATAAGTAATTAGAGAGTGCTTTAGAGAGAGCATATATTTTTTTTCGCACAGTTAAGTCACTTACCAGTCATTATCATATTTAGGTAGTATTGAATAAAGGTATTATGTATTTCGTTTCTTATTATCTTCTCTACAAACATAAAATTGCAATTACCGATAGATAATAAATATGTGCTTATGGAAAGAAAGAAATGCTCGTTTTGTAGAAAGATTTTATTTAATAATGCTAGCATATACTTTCTAGACTCAGTGTTGCACATTATTATTTTTTTTGTACTCTAATATAGAAGAATTTAATATAGAATACATCACAATATTCAAATTTTTATCTTTTCCTGTGACTAAAACCCTAGCATACATATTTGAAAATAGCACTTAGATCACTGTGTATCTCAAATCACTCGATTACTGTAATTAGAGAGTGGCCCTGTTCTTTTAATACATCTACTACCAGAAATACGTGAACGTTGCAAAGAGGGAATCAGATTCATCAGAGATGACTAGGCCTAATTGTATCTCTGGGAATTACCAATCATACAGGGCTGGGTATCAAAGATACAACACTCTTCGGAATTATTAATCTACCATCAACAATAAAACATTGGAATAAAATCATTGAAAGTAGTAACTATTTAGTTTTATTAATACGAATGATATGTTTATCATGATTATATTTATATCCATCGATATTGTATACGTTTAAAAGTTATAATTTATTTCAATATAAGGGAAACAGAAAAATATACATTACTATATACAAAAATATACTACATATACTAAAATAATTTACATTGCTTACGTTTTATTTATGGTCATATTTTATATTTATACACTATTATGATTTATTAACTTTTAGTAAATTTTATTATGTATTTTATTAGGTACTCTCTACAACGAGAAAAATTTCTTTATAATGCAAATGTTTCAAAAGGTATTTCATGTCTTCTATAATTGTTTTAAATTAAAAAATAATTACATCGTTCAAAATATCATACAAAAAAGCCTCCATAGTCACTCGAATGTTTTAACCTGTATTCAGTTTCAGGTAACATACAATTACGAGTAAATTTTGGTGAAGTGAGTGAGGCATCCCTTTGCACTCCGACGTCCGAAATATCGGACAACGTTGTTTTGGCCAAAACCTCGGACGTCCGACATTTCGGACGTTTGCTGTTTAGGCCAAAACCTCGGACGTCCGAAATGTCGGACGTTTGGTAAATCCTTTATACTGGCTTTATAAATTATCCAAATGCGGTAAATTTGTGATATACGCAATCTGGATAGTTGTTGGATGTAAAAACGTAGTAAACCTTTAAACTCTATAGCGGTGATTTTGCAGTTTTACATTGAGTTGTAGAGGTTTGTCAACTTCACCGTTTTTGTCAGCTGATTTGATCACAACTTCAACAGCTGATCTCTTCATTGTTTGGTTTAGTCTGATAAGTTATTTCAGTCAATAAGGTTATGTTGACGATCTGAGTGATACTTTTGTCAGTAACATATCAGATTCGGAATCATCTGACGATGCCAAAATTGAAAGTGAGGGAGGTATTACGGTACTTTGGGATTATACCGACAACACCCAGACATGAATCGTTATTTGACATTTTGCTTCTACTGATTACTAGATTAGCGTAGAACAATATTTCTTCAATATAAAACAGGAATTGTCTTATCGCAAACCCCTCCCCAACCTCAGACAGAGGTCAAAGTCGAGCGGTCTAGTAGATAACGTGATTGCAGAGTCCCGCCGCGCGGCCTGCCGTAATCGGGATTCTCGAGAAAGATAAGATAACAGCGACAAAAATACCGATCACAATACCTGGAAATGCTTGTTGATTGATGAAATGTTAGTTCTGTTACTCAACTACATCGTTTTATAATGTTCTAAGTTCATTGAAAAAGGTTTAAGCGTTGGGGCATATAACGGAATCTGACCCCATTGACAATCGTTGTAAGTTTGTAATTTTGTAATTAAAGAGTTGTTTTTTCGTTCTATCATGTTTGTTTCTATAAATTTATATTTTTGTGTTCTTCATACTGATGCGGTCGGTATAATCCCAAAGTACCGGTATTACGGGCATAAAAAGGTGTAAAAAAGTAAATATTCAATCATTTGACAAATAACTCACTATTTGGGGAAATTGTCGGAAATTACAAAACTGCCTACATTTTTGTTTATAGAGGTAAGTTTATGAAATTTTATGTGAATGTTTAAAATTATGTAAGGAACCTAGAAATAATAGTAGTTTATATAATGTCAATGCAATTTTTTTCAGTTATAGCAGATTAAAGTTAATTTTAGTAAAAAATTTTGCAAAAGAATTTTTTTTAATAAGTGAAAAAAGGTATTAAAAATATTGTAATTACAAATATATATTTTGTACAATATAGAATGTTATGACAAATAAAACAAAACCAAAATTATAACTCTAACTGCTAAAATAAAAAAGTTACAACTTTTTAACAAAACCTTTACAAAATTGATAAAAAGGGCTCCTAGGTTTTCGCCAGTACTTGTTCAATAGAGGCCCGAGTTTTTGGTAGTGACCAAAAATTTTACTCTCGAGTGCAAAGGGTTAAACATTCATTTCTTAACACAGGAATATTTCTTCGTGAAATTCTTGAACTTTTTATTAATTCAAAAAACCCTTATATTGGAATCCTTGTGTATAGTTCTATCGACCACATTACAATGATTAACTAATTTCATCATAATGAATTTATTTATTTATTTATTTATTTCATCATATAAATTATGCGGTTTTATGTATAAACATAACGGTAGTAGTACGCTAGACTATGTGTAGCGTAGAAGTCTTTACTGAAGCTGCACACACGATTTAAATCCACAGCTCAACAGCGTACGGTACTATATATATCCCATGGAGAGATAAACTGAGATACAATCATACAGAAAATAAATTTGTAGAACTCATCGCATGATAAAAGAGAATTTGTGTTAGACTACCAAATGATAAATCATATTTCCAAGGTTGTATATGATCATCATTAACTCTAGGTTGACTATATAGTAACGAAGGTTAGTCAAAAATCTAAAGTCTATACGTAAGTTAGTTCTCGAGTTCAAAGTTACATTTTTCTACCCCATCCAATGATAAAACTTCGCTGAAGTTCAGCAAAATTATGATTCAAACTTGCGTCACAATTTATAAAACAACTACGTTAAATAAAGACAGATAGTGTATGTCATAAGTTTAAACCCGTTTTATACCAAAATGTGTATATATCTCAGACTAATAATTATACTAGAAAATTCTACGTTATAATGAATTTTAACCTTACAACATGATGCGCTAGTTCTATTACTGACCTGACTTAAAACCGGTTGAGTTTCATTATTTTACTGTTCATTATAAACTCATATGTTGGTATTACTGACTTGATATATACGGTATGAAAAATGATAATCTTTAAGGACCTAAAATCTTAGAAATATTGCCCAAAAATACGGATCTACTCTAATTAGACAGATATCAAGAAGCTCTCCTCTGATGTAAAGTTTATATCAAAGGAAGAGAGACTTAAGTTTTCTCCAAAAGTCAAAGCGATTGAAATCAGTTGACCTGTTATCTGGTCCTATACCACTCACTTTTCTTTTTGGTCTTATTTCATTTTAATAAATGAATAGCCTATAATCTTATGTTTATCTGAAAAAAGCTCTATTTGAAAAATTCAGATGTGTATACTTCCTCAACTATACTTTTTATTCTTATAAAAAAATTTAAGTTTTTCGAGAGCACAAGGATATTTATAATGATGTAATCATAATAGAAATATTTTACAAGAAAAATTATTATTATTATTTCCTGTGAGAGCTTTATATCAGAAACTAGACTGGTTGACAATATATCACAGGCTTGTGTTTAGTACGGCTTAGGACGCATGGGGTAATGGTTTTTTACCGGTCCTGTTATTGTTACTGCCCGCTCGTACACACATATGGATGTACGTTCACGCATATACATCGACGGATGGGACATCGGTATATCGCTTGACGTTACCCTCTATGCCGTGATCAAGACAGGTATTCTATGAAGAATTTTCTGTATAGTGTCCTACTATGTTTTAATTTATCACTACGACTGAAAAATGTTATTTTATTTTTAATAAGCCAGTAGGAAAATGTTTTTTTACTAAACGAAAAAAAAATAATAATAATTAATTTGAGGCAAGTTTTCTAAACGGCACAGTTATATGTACTTGAGTATATAGGGTTTTCTAATGTATCTATAATATTCATTAAATTGTTAAAAATAACTGTTGCTCTTATGTGTATTATGTATAAAAAGTTAAACCAGATTGTTATAATATTAGTGTAAATTCAAGACAAATTTATTTATAAAGTAATGCATTGAAAAATTACGAAGTTATTATTTTAATGTTCTTAATATATAAGGCGTTTTAAATAACATTTAATGAGATACGGCAAATATATTGCTGACACTATCTTGCTATATATATAGGCCTATTTAAAATGCAATCTATTTTTTTTCTTTATTTTTATAATTTCACAGTAAAATTTTTGTATATCATTTTAAAATAATGATTTAGATAATTAGTGAAATTAATGCGTTAGAAACGTGCGTTTGTTATACAACACATATATATATATTTTAATATATCTCATCAAACGATAGCATAAAAAATAATTATTTAATAGCATTTAATTATTCTAACAAAAGTTTCAAAAGAATGAAAACGAGTCTGTTAACTGAGAAGTGTCTTTGCTCTCTGAAAAATAAACCAATTTAACGTGTTTTTGCATTTGAAATGGAATCAAAATAGCAGTTCTCATATTCTATGCTTTATATCTGAGTTTTTAAAGTAGTTTTGACACAGAAATCGTGGTTATGAGTTTTCCTTACTTCTGATCTCCGTCTGTCTGTTCTCGAGATATCATGCGGACATACAGACAAAAGTGATTTTTTCAGTTTTATAGGCTTTAATAACCAATTATCGGATAACATAAATTATAATCCTTCATTAAAAGACTATCTACTGATACAGAAAACAAAATAGTTAATTCTTCTCTAACCCATCGGACATAAAACGTTGATGGGATTATCATCGCAGCTTTTGCAGATGTGAACAGAAACTATATAGCTCCTTATACTATTGAATATTGCAATATTACAGTGCTATCATACCCATAACATCATCTTCAAGCGTGACGGAGAGGGATATTATGTCACCCTGATATGGCAATATGGAACACATGTGAATCACATTTCTTGGCGAACTCGTATATCAGTTGTCATCAATGACATATACTTTCCTTACTGCACAGAATAATCCTTACGCAAGTAGACGATAAGTGAAAATTAAATAGTGTTTCTCTTAAGATATTTAATTTTCTAAATCTCCTTGCATGATACGCTATTAATTGTTATGTATTCGTAAACACAAATGGCCCTTACTTAAAATTTAAAATCAGTCAATAATATTTGAAGTAGCTTTAACTAAAATTATAGATTAAATGAAATACTAAGACCCAATCATGTACAGTTTGAAATCAGGCCTTCCTGTACCTGCATATCAAAATGAATGTTTAAGTTCTAGATAAAGGTATTAAGAGTTCGAAGGTACGTAATTTCTACAGTTCATGTAAGATTAACCCCGTAATGCTATTCAGGAAGAATTAAGTACCAGACTATAGTTCACCCTATATTCCCAATCTACACATCCGCCGTTGCTGGTCTCTATTACATGTAATACATAGTTATGTTACTAAATAATAAATAATTGGGAACTAATTGAAAATTTTGACTGTTTTAAGGCATTTAATATTTGCACACTATTTTGTGCGCAGCATCAGAGTATTTAACATTTATAAAAATTTGTCGAATAAAATATTTTCAGACTTATCTTCCTGCCATATTCAAAGTGATATAATTACAAATAAAAACTTTTATAATGAGTTACAGGTATTCTACTTTGTCTAGTCCACTAAAGTCTGTAGCTTTGAGAACGGACGGGTGATTTAGCGCCCACTTAAGCTTTAAACGCTACTAATTATTCTGTTTAAAAGCTCTTCCACTTCTTATGTCTACTTGGGAAACTTTAAATTTTCAATGAAACTAATTTACTCTTTTGCTGATATTAACATCCATTAGATAAAATCTGGGACATAATTCAATGATTCTTTGCATAAAACCCAAATTTTAACTGTAATTGACTAACTTATCCAACGACCATAATATGTTATTGGTGTGAAAATATGCCTAAATGAAGTACTAACAAAAAGAGCAGCAAAGTTGGGATTGCATCTATACACTTACCAAGTCGTATTTTATCAGCTGCATGAATACACAAAAAAGGAAAAAAGATCTTTTATTTCCCAAAGTTCATTGTAAAGGCTCTTTTTCCCATTGTTTTTACAGTTTCGCCGTTATAATAGCATCGGGAAAGTTGAGGCCAGTACAGTTCTTTGTATGTGCATCAGCCCATATGCCATTTTAATTAAACTTACATTCCCCAGGGAAAAAACCGTTATTAAGTTCAAGATTTAACGCTATAAAACGTTATCAATAGATTTATGTCATCGACGAAGATGCATCGAACATTCATGTATCAATCTATAAGAGTAAGCTTGTAACATAAATTTAAATATGTGTGATAATTAAAGGGCAACTGATAGGTTTACTTTTTCTCACCCCAGTGATTCCTCATATTATTTCCAATATGAGAATAATGAGAATGACAATAATGAGAATGAGAATAATAAGAATGAGTATGAGAATAATGATTTATTCCTTCAAAAAAGTACAAAAACATTAAAAAAATAAAATCTTAGGAATAGCCTAATCACATGTCCAGTAGTGTGATTAGGTTTAACAAAATAAAACAAACTTGAAAGTATTTTTTTTGAGTTAAGTTGCATTCAATTACATGCTGGCCACTCTCCGAGGTGCCTTAAACTACAAATGAACTAAAAGTAAGAATGCAAAAAATAACCAATATATGGTCCCGCCTTACTAAACTCATTGAAAGAGGAACTTTAAGTTCTTTGTTAATATTATCATTTTATTTAATAGCTCCACATATCCAAAAAGACACTTTTGATTTGAAAACCCGTACAAGAATTCACCCGTGTAATTATGTAACATAACATTAACTTTGTGAATATTATAATTCTTATTATTTGAGTAATTTAAAATAATTTGTTTATAAACTCAGTAAAGAATTACCGTTTAGTATTAAGGTTTTGCAGTGTTTATTGTTCTTTATTTCCTGTAGGATTAAAATTAGTGTACTCACATTTCAAAGCATAATATTTACAAAAGTCAACAACGGACATAATTTAATATTTTTACGGAATAAGGTAATTGATCAATTACACCATTTATAGATGTTATCAAACAGCTGATAAAAATTAAAATCACCCATTACCTAATCATAGTTTTTGTTAAGACTGTGGTTTCGTCCCTTATTGTATACCATACTAATACTATACTCTGAGGCCTGATGCTGTACTCTGATATTAAGGCCTTGAATTCCAGTGTTGGTATTTACTATAAGTCAAAACTAAAAAATCGTCTTAAAACCGCGTTATGTTTATTAAGTGCTCGAAGGATCCGTTGATCTCAAGCCACGCCTTCAGTGGACTTCTTTTATAACACTAATATTATTTACTATATTTAAAACAAATATTACGAGTCGAATAAATGTACAAAAAGAGTAATGAGATTGCTTTTAATTTAAACCTGTTCACATATTTCAAGTGAGCTCATACGAAACAACCAAATTACCAATTAAAGAAATGAGATATGCGTTATCATTAAATATAAAATGTTATTTAATCTGGAATGAGTTCTCTCCAGGTCTACTAGTTTTCCACAGATTTTTTGATTTGCTGCCAAACTGTTTAGTTCCTGTTCTATTGGTAATTCTTGTATTTTTACGCTCAATAACTTTTGAAGGAAACCAATTTCAGATAAGCATATTATTTAACCAGCACTGTTATTGGTATCAGTAAATGTGTTCTACTAAAAAAAACAAGATATTTAGTATGTTGTTCATAAAATAAACTTTTAGGTACACCGTTACAAAGTGTTATTCACCTTCGATGGAGAATAACTACGTTTTATGTAGTTTCCGGGGAAAAAATGCAGAAATAATGCAAAATATTTCATGAGCATTACCAAAAATAATGTTACTAAGTAATGTTTTTATTCAATATTTTTGTAGTCAAAAATTTCACCTCAATGGGTGAGCTTAAAATGTAGACAAGATAGGGAGATCACTCAAACATAACATGTTCATATAGACACCTAAAATATAAATAAATAAATAAAGTATTAAATACATTACTAATTTAAAACCATCTGGCTATAAACTCGTAACGTATAAAGTTTTACATGTTATAAACTTTTAATTATGTCCTCGGTAGTAAATAATTAGTAGAGGATTATGTGAAGAATGTACCGCGACATTGTCTAATAGCTGTAGGAAAGTTTCCAGCAGAACTAATTATCATAATGTTAACTTCCTTATATTTTGAAGGAAATTTCAGTGTAAACTAGCCACTTTTCTTTAAAGGCATTCAATCTTATTACGTAATAATTTCATCTCTATATACTATTAAAATATGTTACAAAGCATATATTATAATTACTGCAAACATTTACATAATTTAGTTTATTTCTGTGCACTTTTATTAAACAATGTTGTTAAAATTGGAGTGTTTATTAATATTATCAAGTGTAAAATATGAAATATAATCTACATAACAGAAATACGGCTACCTGGTTTCTTATTCCATCACATAATTAGATCTCAAGTGTCTTTTGCATACTTATTTTATAGTTTTTTGTCAATAGATATGAAAACTAACAGGGGTGCATATAGATGAAAAATATTACATAAAACAACTTGAAATTTATCCTGATCAATTGATGTCATTTCAAGCGCGTCTATACAGTAAACTAAGAGTACATAATGTGAGAAAGCAACAATTTATTGAACATCTGACACTTGTAAGTCAAACCACTGCATCAGTAATATCCAGTAAGTTCCTGTATTACCAGTAAGATCAACCTAAATATTTTCACCATCGTTCTGTCACATCCTAGGAAATGATGCACCATCATCATACTCAATGTTACCTATGGGGAAATGTAACTTCATGCAAAAGTTCTTCTATAATTGAAATATTTTATGAAAAATTGAGCGGATATATCGAGAGACCAATACTTTTACAGCCCCTCATTGATAGACTGTGTTAGATGCTATACTATATAGGTGCTCAACCAACCATATCATATTTATCAATTATTTAAGAAAGTTGCGTCTTATGTAATACAATAAATTACGCAGCTGTGATGTCATACCAAAGACTTAATGAACGCTACATGATTAAGCGCCTACTAATTATTCTGTATTAAAAGCCTTAAAACCTCTTTTACATTTTATCAAAAGTCATTATGAAAATTTGAATGTCCAAGTTATCTAAATCAATCCTGTCCTCCTGTATAATGGCTATTGAATTGAGTTTGTTAAAAGCTTAATGGATTTAAATCTAACACTTTAACAAGAAATTGTATTTTTTACGATTTACAATACAAAGGCTTATGCTGTAGAATTGTTTACACAAGAAATATTCTGATATAAAAGACTGCCGACAGAACGAACAGCTGTTGCCGCTTTCAATTTCTCAGCCATATTCCGTCAGCTGTCTGAATACAAAACAAACAAAGGTCTCTTGTTCTCCATACTCCATTGTATAGATAGTCTTTAACTTCCGTGTAATGAAGCCATTTGAGACAGGGAAAACAGTATAGTAATTTCTTAATACGCATTGAACTTAAAGTGGCTTTGTACTGAATTTGGCATGTTAGCGCCATTCTTAAATTTTTATTTTTTCATTATATAATTCAATAGGTGCGAGTCAAAAGGTTATGTATGTGAAAAGAACAGTGATATAGGAAAGACGTGATAATGGGTCACAAACATGAGGATTACATGTTATTTCTGATATTAAAAAATATAGTTAATTAACTTCCATATGGCAGCCATTTATCTGTCTTAATAGTTTTAAGAGTTATTGAAAGGGATGGATTACTATTTTTATCGGATAAAATAACACAGGATTCAATGCATCAACTTATTCTTTTAAACCGGGTGATTCTGATAAAATTTTATATTTTTTGGGCTGATATAGGATGTAGTTACAATTATTTTTGTCCAATACAAATGGCTTCACATTGCTCCAGTATATCGCTAGAATGTTCGAAGTTGTGGAATATTTTATCTTTTAATTTTTTATTTTAACTCCAGTTCACATTCCTTTTTATTACAGCGTCTGGTATCTGATGATGATATCCAATGAAAGTCGACGATGAAAACGAAACATTTACATCGTTTCGACATCATTCTACCTACAAACAGGTGAAGGGGTGGTCTCATTGTCTCATCAGATACACAATTGGTAAACGTTAATAAGGAAATATAAAAAAATATATTCCAAGTAACATTATATAGTCTAAATATCATAGAAATTTGATTTATTGCAATTTAAAATTGATTTTATGACGATTGTCAAATGTGAAATACACTGTCACGTTTGCCGTACTGTGTTTACAGACAAAGCTTTGGTACCCATTTCCAGCTCAAACAAGAGTTCTCATGTCGAGAGTTTCCAAGTTGTGTAGAACAAGGACACATTATCATATACATCGTGTCTTTGTCACTTTCATCTATTTTGTTGGTTCACTTTTATCGTTTGAATGTTTATTACCATCAATCAAGTATGATGTAACTGCAAGTGAGTGATAATGTACATATCATTAATACTTATTAAAATAATACAAATAAAACATCATTATAGAGAATACTAAAACATTGCACCTGATAATTTGCTTTTTCCAGAACAGTATCCTTTACATGTCTAAGAATATGAGGAAGTTGTTTTTGCTTGTGTACAGTTTCCTTTGGTGTTAGATTTCAGTGATATTTCGGTTCTTGTTTATATTGTCATTTTTGTACGTAGGGTTTGATATGAAAAAAAAACAGACTCAGTACTTTACATATACAAAACATTTATATTCTACTGGGTGTTTTCATTATGCTCATTCTTGCACATAAGTATGTAAGAGTTAGCGAAGCGCGAGGAGCTGGAAAAACTTAATTAAGTTTTCGTATCGTGTAATTATAGTGTAGTACATGTATGCTATTAACCCTGTTTTAGAATTTTAATCTAAGTTGTAATATCTAAGTGCTAAATAACATCAGAAAAAATTGTAGAATTTTACTATCCGGCTTTGTTTTATTTACTAATTGTAAGCGAAGGCTATTTAATGGAATGGCGGGATATATGTGTGTCTGTCTGCAAGATATCTCAAAAACAGAATTTTATATACACAAGGAGCTCAGGTGGTGTACGTCGCTGCCTTGAATGTGGATGAGCGTTATTGAATACTTTTACATTAGCCTTATGAGTAACTATGATGGCAACATAGTACATCAAAAAAGGGGAAGCAAACTGAGTACAATCATATGACATTATGATATTGACACTTTTATTCAGATATTAATAATGAAAAATATTAAACTTAAAAAATATTTTATTTTAATACCCCCTGGCAATTAGTTTCACTGCCTAAGCACTGGAACTTTATTTTTCTTTAAATACTGCTTTGAAACATTGCCAGAATACTAATTTATAATGTGGCAAAAAATTTAATAAATATTGAAATTATCATAAGGCGTTTCTAAGTCAATGCTGTCATCAATATCACTCCGTAGGCTAGTAAAATTTCTCCTTCTTCTGGCGAGGGGGAAGTGTTACAATTTATTTTATATGATTATCATTTGAAATTGAAACATTTATTAATTTATAGTCAGATCTCTTTAAAACTGTTATCCTTTCAATGCAAAGCTTGGAGGGGATCAAAGCTGCTAAATGTCCGGGATATTTTTTAATATAATAAGCTACAGATATAAAAAATGTCAATGATTATATAAGAATCCTTTTACTGAATGTTAGTGTGGCATTATTTCACCCTTGAGCTGTCTGACGTACAGACCTGGTTGTTGGTTTTTTTGACAACTATGAATTTATTTCACCCTTCTCTTAGTACACAATTTCAAAGGAAAGTCAGGGATGACTAAAAAAACACGGATATTAATATGAAGAAAACTTGAAGATATAAATTTTATTAAAAAATTTCATTAAAATAAATATGTACGTAAATGTTATCATAAAGTAAATGTTTTGTCCAAATTCATAGTGTAAAGCAGTACTTTTAAATGATTATTTCATTATACCTATGAAAAATTGTTAAGTATTTATTGCATTAAATAACTTGTTTTTTTATTGCCTAATATGAAAAGGCTACTTTTATTGAATAATAATTATGTATATATTTTTTGTGCAACGTATACTCTATATTTACCTTTATTTACTAAACTGTATATACTACATTAATTCTATATCTCTTTCTGCGGCCTAGTGCCTACAATACCATTCCTTACTGGATTAAAATATTCACGTACAGTGACAGACCAATGAACCATTGTTTCCCGAATCAGCTGTTTACTGTAAACTCACCAACCAATCACAACGGTTGACTTATCAATTGCCCACCTTGCAAGCGTAGGCACGCTTGCTCATTATACTCTCGGTCCCGCCTGGGACACTTATGTACTCTCTAGCCACTGCTTACCATACTTACTCTCTCCCCCATGTGTTACTCTCTTATTTAAATATTAGTTTATCTCTGTTTGTTGTACATTTACATTAACATTAAAGTCAGTGCTCTGGATTGGCAATCTCTACCAGAACGTCTCTGCTCCCGGACACCCGCGTCTACCGTGCTCTACAGGACTGGCCACAGTGTTATAAACTATTCGTTTGCGGTCGTATTGTGCGTGAGTGAATCTGTGAAGGACATCTTCCGTCTTCACGCCTGCCTACAAGACAGCAGCCTATTTCCACACTTACTGATCACAACCTGGCCCTCAACAACAGCAGACTACGGTTAGGTACCTCTCATGAAAACAAAGGTAACTGTTTAATTTCTAAACTTTATTTGAATATGCACTGTTCATAAACTCATTATGTGTAACCTGGTGAACTTTTGTAAAATCATTGTGTTCGGCGTCTTCACTGCCTAGTGTGAAGTGGTCCTTCTTAATCGAGCCTCTAAAATATTATTTCACGGTTCTCATAACCAAAATCCATTCTTTTCATGGTCCTTAGCGAGCCGGATAATAAGAACTTTAGTCCATTGGTGAAATATCAGTGCAATCTCGAATCTTATAAGCTATATACAGTGCATATTTCAAAGTGTGGTTTCAGGTTCTTTCACGATTGCAAAGTCCGTGCATATCGATTTTCCAGTCCCCTCTCCAGTCATATCAGCTGTGATCATATCAGCTGTGACGTCTGATCATATCAGCTGTGGTGCTCTGTCGACTGCATTGTTTTGTTGACAAACAAGCTTTCAGACTGTTACAGCACAGGTGAACTGATTACTGTGTTTAATGGTTTACCGCTTCTCAATACTTGTTGGATATCAGCCCTACTTGTAATACTCATTATTCTAAGTAGGTTAAATATAAACAATCTTGGTTATTGACACTTTACCTTGAGCAGGACTTACACCCTTATTGCAAAATTAAATGTTTATTTTTGTCAACACTATATTCTAGTCTCAGCTTAAAAAGAAAAAAAGCTACTTACTGCTCACAATAATTGTTTATTATAATTTCTATTTGAACATTGCTCACGCATATGTATGCATGGTTTATGGTTACTGTCACAACACTACCATACTTTACCACTGACAGTTTACATGTAGTACGTGCGCATAATGTTTCCAGAGCCTCTGCTACATTATAGCAGTGTGCCATGAGCGTGTAGTGTGGTGTGTTCGGCCGGGCTAGGAGGTGAGAGCGCTGTGGTCGCAGGCGGAGGGCGGACAGCAGGTGTAGGTGTTGCAGGCCGGCCGCCGTCACGGCCGTTCTCCACAACGGGACGAACGCGGTCCGACGTACTAACACTGGACCGTGTTGGCCGATCAGTGAAGTGTAGCAAGGTATGATGACGACCACGACATGTTCGACACGTGAATTTAGACTGACATTCACTTAATCTGTGCGTCCCCAAACAAGAAGAACAGCGGTTGTACTGTTTAATAATCCCCATGCCGTTCTTGAGGTGTCTTTTGGCCGAAGCTGGGACAGCCATAAATTTTATGACCGCTCTGATGGCAATAAAAACATGATGGGCCTTGTTTATAGGCCGAGGAGGGTGGAGAGGAAGCCGCTAACAAGCTCACGTTTTTAAGAGACGATTTGGGTTTATCAAATTTGGGTTTTGACCCAAAATAAGAACTTGAAGCGTTCTTGGGGTCCACAATATTGTCATGTAGACTACTGTCCTCAATGTGGCTGCATTCCAGGTTGAGAAACTCAATTATTTGTTCAACCGAGGGCAAAGTATGAAGCTCTTCCTTTTTTTCGAAACTGTTTTAGGCGGGTGACCATCCGATTATCAATCTTGCGTAATAACAAGGCTGAGAGAAGTGGGTTGTTACTGGTGATGTCATTGTTTAACGCTTTAAGTGCTTGCGTATGTTCGTGAAAAAGATTAAGGAAAGCACGGATATTCTTCACAGATGTGCTGGAGATGACAGGAAGGTCTAGTATTTTATTTAAATGTAGTGTGAGTAGACGCCTAGTATTATGGTAGCGATCCTTCAGCAGCTGATAAGCGATTGCATAATTTTGCTCAGTTATATTTAGCGACTTTATCAGAGAGAGTGGTTCGCCTGAAAGCACGCTCAAGAGATATTGAAATTCCATTACATCGCTTAAGTGCGCATTGTTGTGTACGGCTTTGTTCATAAACGTTTGATGAACGTACAGAAGTCCAAGGCAGCTCCATCAAAAGTTTTTAATTCCAATTTCGGTAGCCGGACGTTGACTTGAGGGGAGGCAGGCGGAATAGTTTCGCTTTTATTAGCTTTAGCTTGTCTCTTGGTCTCAATCATAAGCACGTTAGCAGAAACGTAATCAACTAACTCGTCCACGCTCGCTAATGCGGAATAGTTAGGTGTATATTCGGAATCTACTTTTAATTCCAACTCGTGGCACAAGTCTAATATTGCTGAAAATTCCTGTCTAAGTCTCTGAATAGATTTAGCTCTGACAAGCAACTGCTGAAGTATATTTGGTTCGGAAGTCTTCTTTGTTAAATCATAGATACTTTGTGTCTGAGAAAAGAGGTGTTCTCGCTTTGCATTGGCCACTTTAAGAGACATCGCCATGTTGAAAGTGTTTGTATAAAATTAATCAATTTGAGTAAAACTTCAAAGGTGAAAAGTAAACAAAATATTGTCCTCTTGAATTGAGACACTGATAAAAATAGAAACTAAATTATTTTCCTCTGAAGTATTTTCCCCAAGAAATAAGAAGTATCTAAACAATATAATACAATGAAAAACAATTTAAAAAATATTGTTTAGTTTTTTGAGGTAAAAACTCAATAATAATGCAATAAGTAGAGTAGGCTCGTATAGGCCTATAGTATAGTTTTGTTTCGAGAAAATAAAATACACTGTTATTATGGAAAAACGTAAACAAGACAAGTTGTTATTAAATAATAAACAACAATTAAGGTTATTGTTGAGCTAAATTCAGCTATATACCTAAATATAACAGTATAGACAGAAACAATATGAGGTAAAAACCAATCATCGTATCAATAAAATATTACAAAGTTTGTATGTGTAACCATACAAACAGTACAGTTGAAAAGAAAAAAAAAACACATTATTCTATACACGGTTATTTTTCATTAGGCAATCAACAAAAGCCACAATTAAATTTAATTTAGCTTTATGAGTAACAAGAAAAGTAATAATTTTATTCTACAGTTGTGATATGTATATTAGTATACCTTGACAGCCAATTAGAAATATCGAGTTGGATATTCGCTCTTGATTACTCCTGAGAAATTCAGCAATCATCTGTTGCCTTAGATTCCGAGAACTTCAACGAAAACTAGATTCAAAGAGTAATTACAATTTAAACCCTAGTAAAAATATCGAGCTAGATATTGGTTCATGATTACTCTTGAGACTTTTAACCAATCTTTTGGTAGTGAAACCTCATAAAGTTTCGACTTAATCTAGTTTCACAACGTAATTGTAATTTTCTGAGCTTTAGCGAAGCTTAATACCACTCATGGCGATGGAAAAATTTAAATTCTCACTGTTTTGCAATATATTTATTAACACATGTACACATGTAGCCTAAGTACTCCTACGCAACCAACAGAATTTTAAGGTGACTTGTTGTGTAGACTTATATTATATACTGAAATAAACAGTTTCCATAATATAATTATAATCAATTCATTGACAAATCTATCTACTCTGCTACTCATCATTGTAAAAAAGAGCAAATCTCATGGAGTGACATAAATCATAGTCAGCTTGATGCTACTTGATACAGACAGACATACAAATAGACAGAAAGCCTCACATGTGGAGAGAAATTATAACATTCAGACTCTCGAATATTGTATCGATTGTTGCATTGTGTGAATGTTATTGTGTCTAGAAATTTGCCGTTGAAGTAGGGATTGTTTACAAGGAAATCTGCCTGGGCCTAATTTAATTCAGTATATTTTTGATTTATTTCAATATTATAATTTTTGAACCAAATACATTGGGTATCAGCGTACTAATTGATTTCTAACTAGTTTAAATAAGGTGAAAGTTCTCGCATATACTCTTGTTACCAAATCAGTGTAAGAGGATAATCGGGATTCACACAAAACTTGAAGCTCTTATTAGATAAAGACTCTTGGACTAGATGCAAAGTATTAGAGTTTTATGCAGCTTTGAAGTGGTTACTTATAAAACTCACATTTTTGTAAAATATAAAGATGGCAAGTTTCAAAAATCCTACTAACCTTTGAAATGTTCCTCCATTAACAAAAATATTGTAACAAAGAAGATAATGTGGTGAATTAGTGCAGTTGCAATGCCATAATACCTACGTCATGTCCCACATAATTTACAATTCCATATGTTATAGCATTGTTATAAATAAATCAGTTAAATTTTTAAGGAACAAATGTTAATAAACTGTTAGAACATTTCTTTATTTTTGTATAGTATATGTGGTATACACTACTCCAACCAAAGATTGTAAAATAATGTTTATTATAACGTTAAAAATATAAATATAAAACTTTGTAAGACATAAAAAAATTATAGTTGCCTGTAAAGTCGGTTTTACGGACGAAGATTTTACGTGACAACGTCTTTTTCTCGGTAGAATATTTATTGATATGAATATTATTAAATTGCACAATAGGAACAAGGAATTGAATGAAAATAAGAATTGCACAAATTTTAACTATAGAAATATATTTTGTTTACTAAAACACTGTACATAATTTGAAATTAATTAAAATTTGTTATTGTAAATGGTAAAGTTGAATAAAACATTTACTAAAAATGGAATTTGAAATTCTTGCTAAACACAGTTAAATTCTAACTCCGCGCGTGGTGATTGGTCGGTTTAGTTCGTTTGTTTGGTCGCACTGTTATGACAGGTTAGAGGTTATAATTTGTTATTTTAAATGTTTGACTAGCAATACGCGCTGTTTCTTCTCAATCGACTGAATTACGATTGATTGCAGAGTGATTTAAACTAATAATTTACTTAACACTATCAACATTTGTCAAAAGTATGACATAACCTATAAACTCAGTTTCTCAACTTTTGTGTCAATCTAACAATTAATCAATCAATCATAGTTTACGATAATGAAATATCAGCAGATAACTATGTTTATTCGTGAAAATGTGGAGTGCTTAGATTTGTCATTTACAACAACTACAATAATAAAGGTAAATCATAGTACTGTAATAGGTTACAAACTAAATTTATTCCTATTATTCACAGATGAGAAAATGCCAAGGAAGACTAAGTTAAAAACAGAGGCGAAAAAAGTTTTCTTTTAATACCGCGCTGTTGAATAAAAACAATCTCTATTTTCTGTAACAATAATTTTATAATTTGCATGTACTTTCGTTGTTCTTTTTAAATTACTTTTTTATTTTACGGCGCAATTTTAATAAGACAATTCCCTAAGGTGGTTCCCCTTGATATTCCTTCCTTAATTTTAAACTT
Source organism: Homalodisca vitripennis (assembly GCF_021130785.1). Taxonomy (NCBI): domain Eukaryota; kingdom Metazoa; phylum Arthropoda; class Insecta; order Hemiptera; family Cicadellidae; genus Homalodisca; species Homalodisca vitripennis. The sequence goes on from NC_060213.1 coordinate 3,450,288, forward strand.
CGAAAATGTCACGCAATTTTGAATACGTACGTAAAATGCCCAATGATTGAATATGAAGTAATAAATTCAGAGCATAAATGAAATGACTAAGTAAAAACAGGATTTAATTAAAAGGAAGCAAATGTTAGAATATTTTATCACTCGACTTGATACGTTGATTAGGCAGCTATGGACAATCAATAAGATAAGTTTCGGGTTAATTGACAGAAGCATTAATGATTATTTAAAATAGTATTAAGAGATTGCTTTAGAGGGAGCATATACTATTTTATTTTTCGTACAGTTACTTGATTTACCGGTAATTATCCTATTTTAGTTGTATTGAAGACCAGTATTATTTAATTCGTTCTATCTTCTATACAAACATAAAAAAGCGATCATCGTTAGATAGTGAAAATGTGCATAGGGAAAGAAAGAACGCTAGTTGTGTAGAAAGATTTTGTTTAATAATGCTGGCATATAATTTATAGACTCAGTTTTGCACTTTATAATTTTGTTTTGTATTTTAATATAGAAGAATGAATACATCACAATATTCAAATTTTTATCTTGTCCTGTGATTAAAACCCTTGGATAAAAATATTTTCCTAAATATTGGAAAGTATCTTCAGCGCTCTATATTTAGTGTAAACAGAAATATTAGTTTTTAAAACAGTGCGGTTTATTGGTAATGACAAAATCTTTCCACAATATTTGTAATTGTAAAAAGTGTAACTGACAAATAAAATGCTGAAATGAGTTAACAATGGGGGTAAATCAAAGAAAGTCCCAAATTTTAAATAAAACATTAACTAAATGAATTAACTGCAGCTAACCCTAAAATGTAAGGGCATCGTCAAGATTTGTATAGTTTATTATTTGTTTATGTTTTTATTTTTATTAAATAAATAGTCTATAAGATTATGTATATCTGAAAATAAGCTCTATTTGAGAAATTCATATGTCCATACTTCCTTAATTATACTTTTTATTCTTACGTAAACAAAAGTTTTTCGAGACCACAAGGATATTTATTATGATGTAATCATATTAGAAATATTTTTACGGGAAAATTTCCGAAAATTTAAATAAAACTAAAATTAGCAGCATATCCTGAGAGACCTTTATATCAGAAACTAGACTGGTTGACAATATATCACAGGCTTGTGTTTAGTAAGGCTTAGGGCAAGGTAGTAATAGTTTTTACCGGTCCTGTTATTGTTACTGCCCGCTCGTACACACATATGGATGTACATTCACGCATATACATCGACTAATGGGACATATCGCTTGACGTTACCCTCTATATACCGTGATCAAGGCAGGTATTCTATGAAGAATTTTTTGTATAGTATCCTACTATGTTTCACTTCGTTTCAACAGAAAATTTTTTAATTTTAGTTTTAATAAGCCACTAGGAAAATGTTTTTCTGTAAAACAAATAAAAAATAATAACAATGAATGAGAGGTAAGTTTTTTTAAACGGCACAGTAATATGTACTTGAATCTATCGGATTTTCTAATGTATCTATATAATTATTAAAATGTTAAAAATAACTGATTCTCTTCTATGCATTATGTATAATAAGTTAAAACAGATTGTTACAATATTAAGTGTAAATTCAATACATATTTATTTATAAGGTACTGCATTGAAAAATAACAAGTTATTATTTTATAATGTTTTAATGTATGTATATTAGGCGTTAAAAAAATTTAATGAGATACGGCAAATATATTTTTAAGCGATCTTGGTATATACCTGTTCTTTATTTTTATAAATTCACAGTATGTATTAAATTTTTTAATGTCATTTTTACATAATGATTTAGATTATTAGTGAAAGTAATGTGTTAAAAACGTGCATTTTTATGCGACACACACACAAACACACACACACAAATATATATATATATATATATATATATATATATATATTATATATATATATATATATATATTAATGTATCTCATCAAACGCTAACATGAAAAATAATGATATTTAATAGCATTTAATTATTCTTAAAAAAATTTCAAGAGAATGAAAACGAGTATGTTAACTGAGAAGTGCTTTTGCTCTCTAGAAAATAAATCAGTTTAACATGTTTTTGCATTTAAAATGGTATTATAATAGCAGTTCTCAAATTTTATGCTTTATATCTGAGTTTTTAAAGTAGTTATGACACAGAAAATCGTGGTTATGAGTTTTGCTTACTTCTGATATCCGCCTGTCTGTTCTTGAGATATAACATACAGACGAAAGTGAATTTTTCAAATTTATAGGCTTTAATGACCAATCATCGGATAGCATAAATTAGAATCCTTTATTAAAAGACTATCTACCGATACAGAAAATAAAATAGTTAATTCTTCTGTAACCCATCGTACATAGAACGTTGTTGGGATTATCATCGCAGCTAAATCTCCTTGCATGGTACGCTATTAATTATTATGTATTTTTAAACACAAAGGGCCCTTACTTAAAAGTTAAATTCAGTCAATAATATTTAAAATAGCTTTAACTAAAATTATAGATAAAATGAAATACTAAGACCCAATCATGTACCGTTTTGAAATCAGGCCTTCCTGTACCTGCATTTCAAAATGAATGTTTAAGTTCTAGATAAAGATATTAAGAGTTCGAACGTCCGTAATTTTTATACTTCATGTAAGATTAACCCGTAATGCTATTCAGGAAGAATTAAGTACCATACTATAGTTTACCCTATATTACCAATCTACACATCCGTCGTTGCTGGTTTCTTTTACATGTTATACATAGTTAAGTTACTAACTAATAAATAATTGGGAACATTTAAAGAAAAATATTGCATCTTTTCAAAGGTATTTAATTTTCGTACACAATTTAGTGCAAACCATCAGAGTATTTAACTTTTATAAAAGGTTTTCGAATGAATTATTTTCAGACTTATCTTCCTACCACGTTCAAAGTGATATAATTACGAATAAAAACTTCAAATGAGTTACGGGAATTCTACTTTGTCCAATCCACTAAAGTCTGTAGCTTTGAGAACTGCCCGGTGATTAAGCGCACACTTAAGCTTTAAACGCTACTAATTATTCTGTTTAATAGCTCTTACACTTCTTATCTCTACTTGGGAAACATTAAATTTTCAATGAAACTAATTTACCCTTTTGCTAATCTTAACAATCATTAAATTAAATTTGGGACATAATTCATTGATTCTTCGCATAAAACCCCAAAATGTAACTAACATTGACTACGTTATTCAACGACCATAATATGTTATTGGTGTGAAAATATGCCTAAATGAAGTACTACAAAAAGAGCAGCAAAGCTGGTATTGCTTCTATATACTTACTAAGTCGTATTTTATCAGCTGCATGAATACGCAAAAAAGGGAAAAAGATCTTTTATTTCCCAAAGTTCATTATGGAGGCTCTTTTTCCGTTGGTTTTACAGTTTTGCCGTTATAATAGCATCGGGAAAGTTGAGGCAAGTAAATTTATTTGTGTGTGCATCAGCCCACACGTGATTTTAAACTTACATTCCCCATGGAAAAACAGTTATAAAATTCAAGATTTAACGCTATAAAATGTTAACAATAGATTTATGTCGTCGACGAAGATGCATCGATCACTAATGTATCAATCTTTAAAGAGCAGCTTGTACGAGTAACATAAATTTAAATACGTGTAATAATTAAAGGGGAACCGATAGGTTTACTTTTTTCACCCCAGTGATTCCTCATATTATTAACAATATGGTACCGTCCTATTAAACTCGTGGAAAGAGTAACTAAAATTACTCTGTTAGTATTATCCTTTTAGTTAAATAGTTCCACATATCCTAAAGCAAACTGATAATTATAAAAACCGTATAAGATTATTATTTTTATATAATTATAAAAACCGATTCATCCCAACAATTATGTAACATAAAATTAACTTTGTCAATTATAACTATTTTAATAATTTACAATATATTTTTATAAACTCCGTACAGAATTACTGTTTATTAGTAAGGTTGTGCAGTGTTTTTGTTCTTTATTTTATGTAAGAGTAAATCAGCGTATTCCCATTGTAAAGTATAATATTTACAAAAATGAACTTAACTTATTTGATACGTGTTAAGGTAATTGATAAGTTGTATATAATTAAACAGCTGTTAAAAATTAAAATCACCCATTACCTAATCATAGTTTTTTGTTAAGACTGTGGTTTCGTCCCTTATTGTATACCATACTAATACTATACTCTGAGGCCTGATGCTGTACTCTGATATTCAGGCTTGAATTCTAGTGTTGGCATTTACTATAGGTCAAAGCTAAAAAAAATCGTCGTAAAAACCGCGTTATGTTTATAAGGTGTTCCAAGGACCATTTGATACTAAACCACGCCTTCAGTGGACTTCATTCATAACACTAATATTATTTACCACTAGTAAAAAAATATTATGATTTGAATAAATGTACAACAATAGTAATGAAATTGCTTTTAATTTAAACTTGTTCACATATTTCAAGTGAGCTCATACGAAACCACCAAATTACCAATTAAAGAAATGAGATATGCGTTATCATTAAATATAAAAATGTCATTTAATCTGGAATGAGTTCACTCTAGTTCTACTAGTTTTCCTCAGATTTTTGGATTTGCTGCGCAAACTGTTTAGTTCCTGTTGTATTGGCAATTCTTGTATTTTTACGCTCAATAACTTTTGAAGGAAACCAATTTCAGATAAGCAAATTATTTAACCGGCACTGTTATTGCTATCAGTAAATGTGTTATACTAAAAAAACTAGATATTTAGTATGTTGTTTATAAAGTAAACTTTTAGGTGAACCGTTACAAAGTGTTATTCACCTTCGATGGAGAATAACTACGTTTTATGTAGTTTCTAGGAAACAAATGCAAAAATAATGCAAAATATTTCATGGGCATTACCAAAAATAATGATACTAAATAATGATTTTATTCAATATTTTGGGTAGTCACAAAGTTCACCTTAATGGGTAAGCTTAAAATGTAGACAATACAGGGAGATCACTCAAACATAACATGTTCATATAGACACCTAAAATAAAAATAAATACAATACTAGTTTAAAACCCTCTGGCTATACTGGTAATGTATAATGTTTGACATGTCTGACATAAACATTTAATTACGTTCTCGGTGGTAAATAATTAGTACAGGATTATGTGAAGAATGTACCTCGACAGTGTATAGTAAGCTGTAGGAAAGTTTCCAGCACAACTAATTATTATAATTTTAACTTCCTTATATTTTGAAGGAAATTTCAGTGTAAACTAACCACTTTTCATTAAAGGCATTCAATTTCATTTCTTAATAAGTTCATCTCTATATACTATTGAAACATGTTAGAAAGCAAATATTATAATTACTGAAAATATTTGTTTAATTTAGTTTATTTGTGTGCACTTTTATTAACCAATGTTGTTTAAATTTGTGTTTTTATTAATGTTATCAAGTTTAAAATATGAAATATAATCTACATAACATAAATACGCCTACCTGGTTTCTTATTCCAACACATAATTAGATCTCACGTGTCTTTTGCATACTTATTTTCTAGTTTTTTTGTCAATAGATATGAAAACTAACATGGGTGCATATAGATGAAAAATCTTACATAAAACAACTTGAAATTTATCCTGATCCATTGATGTCATTTCAAGCTCGTCTATACAGTAAACTAAAAGTACATAATGTAAGAATGCACGATTTATTGATCATCTGACACTTGTGAGTCAAATCATTGCATCAGTAATATCCAGTAAGTTTCCTGTATTACCAGTAAGACCAATCTAAATATTTTCACCATCGTTCTGTCACATCCTCGGGAATTATGCACCATCATCATACTCAATGTTACCTATGGAGAAATGAAACTTCATGCAAAAGTTCTTCTGTAATTGAGATATTTTATGAAAAATTGAGCGGATATTTGGAGAGACCAATACTTTTACAGCCCCTCAATGATAGACTGTGTTAGGTGCTATACTATATAGGTGCTCAACCAATCATATCATATTTATCAATTATTTAAGGAAATTCCTTCTTATCTAACCCAATAAAATACGCAGCTGTGATTTCATACTAAAGACTTAATGAACGCTACATGGTTAAGCGCCCACTAATTATTCTGTATAAAAGCCTTAAAAACTCTTTTACTTCTTATCAAAAGTCATTACGAAATTTTGAATGTCCAAGTTATCTAAATCAATCCTGTCCTCCTGTAAAATGGCATTGAATTGAGTTTGTTAAAAGCTTAATGGATTTAAATCTAACACTTTAACAAGAAATTGTATTTTTTTTACGATTTACAATACAAAGGCTTATGCTGTAGAATGGTTTACACAAGAAATATTCTGATATCAAAGACTGCCGACAGAACGAACAGATGTTGCCGCTGTTCATTTTCTCAGCCATATTACGTCAGGTGTCTGAATACAAAACAAACAAAGGTGTCTTGTTCTCCATACTCCATTGTATAGATAGTCTTTAACTTCTGTGTATAAGCCATTTGAGACAGGGAAAACAGTATAGTCATTTCTTAATACGCATTGAACTTAAAGTGACTTTGTACTGAATTTGGCATGTTAGCGCCATTCATAAAATATTTATTTTTTCATTATATAATTCGATAGGTGCAAGTCAAAAGGTTATATATGTGAAAAGAACAGTGCTATAGTAAAGACGGGATAATGGGTCACAAACATGAGGATTACATCGTACTTCTGATATTAAAAAATATAGTTAATTAACTTCCATATAGCACTCATTTATCTGTCCCAATAGTTTTAAGAGTTATTGAAAGGGATGGATTACTATTTTTATCGGATACAATAACAAAGGATTTAATGCATCAATTTATTCCTTTGAACCGGGTGATTATGATACAATTTTGTATTTTTTGGGTTGATATAGTATGTAGTTACAATTATTTTTGTCCAATACAAATGGTGTCGCAAAAGTTTTCGTTTTTCAACAACTTTTGCATTTTTTTAATCGTTTTAAATATTCTATCAACCATAAAAGTATGTACAATTGGTTTGAAATCATCCTGTATAGATTCCATATCATATACAGCTAAAGAATAACCCATTCATGGTAAAATTCATAAATTCTAGAATTATAAAACTTTGGAGAGACACTTCTAAAATCTTTTTAGCATGGTTTAGGCGATACAACCTGCTGGTCAGCTTCACATTGCTCCACTGTATGACGCTAGAATGTTCGAAGTTGTGGAATACTTTTTCTTTTAATTTATAGTTTAACTCCAGTTCACATTCATTTTTATTGCAGCGTCTAGTATCTGACGCTGTCTCAGACTTGACTCTTGGAATCTGGAGTCATGTTCGTCTGAAGAGATCCAATGAAAGTCGACGATGAAAACGAAACATTTACATCGTTTAGACAACAGAATACCTACAAATAGATTAAGTGTCTCATTGTCTCACTATAAATATCATTCAAATTGGATTCATTGCAATTTAACACCACTTTTATGGCAATTTTCGAAAGTGAAATACACTTTCACGTTTACCGTACTGTGTTTACAGAAAAAGCTTTGGTACCCATTTCCAGCTCAAACAAGAGTTCTCATGTCGAGAGTTTCCAAGTTGTGTAGAACAAGGACACATTATCATATACATTGTGTCTTTGTACTTTCATCTCTTCTGTTGCTTTACTTTTATCGTTTGAATGTTTATTACCATCAGTCAAGTATGATGTAATTTCAAGTGAGTGATAATGTACATATCGTTAATACTTATTAAAAATAATATAAATAAAACATCTTTATGCAGAATATTAAAATATTCCACCTCATAATTTGCTTTTTCCAGAACAGTATCCTTTACATGTCTAAGAATATGAGGAAGTTGTTTTTGCTTGTGTGCAATTGCCTTTGGTGTTAGATTTCCAAATACAAATTCAGTGGAGGCTTTCGGTTCTTGTTTATATTGTAAACATTTTTGTACGTAGGGTTTGATATGAAAAAAAAAACAGACTCAGTATTTTACATATACAAAAATTATATATTCTACTGGGTGTTTTCATGATGCTCAATCCTGCACATAAGTATGTAAGAGTTAGCGAAGCCTGAGGAGCTTGAAAACTTAATTAGGTTTCGTATTGTGGAATTCCATAGTGTAGTACATGTATGCTAATTACCCTATTATAGAATTTTGTTCTAAGTTGTAATACCTCGATGCTAAATAATATTTAAAAAGAAGTTTTTAGTATTTTTTTATCCGGTTTTGTTTTATTTAATAAGTGTTAGCGAAGCCTATTTACTGGAATGGCGGGAAATATTTGTATTTCTGTCTGCAAGATATCTCAGAAACAGAATTCAATATACACATAGAGCTCAGGTGGTGTACATCGCTACCTTCAACTTGTCTGAGCGTTCTTGAATACTTTTCCATTAGCCTTAACAATAAAAATAATGGCAAAGACAGTATAATAAAACAAATAAAAGTGTAAAAAACCTGATTACAATCATATGATATTATGAAATTTACTCTTTTATTCATATATTAATAATGAAAGAAAATGAAACTTAAAAAATATTTCATTTTAATACCCCCTGGCATTTTAGTATATTGCCTAAGCACCGGAACTTGATTTTATTTAAATACTGCTTAGAAACCTTTCCAGTATACTAATGTATAATGTGGCAAGAAATTTTATAAATGTGGAAATTTACACAAGGCGTTTCTAAGTCAATGCTGTCATCAATATCACTCCGTAGGCTAGTAAAAGTTCTCCTTCTTTTGGCGAGGGGGAAGTGTAACTATTTATTTTATATGCTTATCATTTGAAATTGAAACGTTTTGTAATTTTTAGTCGGATCTCTTTAAAACTGTTATCCTTTCAATACAAACCTTGGAGGGGATCAAAGCTGCTAAAATTCCAGGATATGTTTTTAATGAAATAATATAAAGATATAAACATTTGCAAGGACTATCTACGAATCCTGTTACTTGAAAGTATGTTTGGCCTTATTTATGCCTTGATTTTACTATGAGCTCTCTGAGGTACGGCCAAGTTGTTGGTTTTTGTTGAAAACACTGAATTTATTTCACTATTCTCTTAGTGAATAATTCCAAAGGAAAGTCCAGGATGACTAAAAAAGAGGCATTAATATGAAGAAAACGCGAAGAAATTGATTTCATTAAAAAAATGTCATTAAAGTTAATATGTACGTACATTTTATCATAAAGTAACTGTTTATTCATAGGGAAAGGTAATACTATTAAACTATTATTTCAATTTAACTATCAAAAACATTAAAAAACTGAAACTATATGGGAATAGTATACTTTTTAACACAACCAACTTCCTTTATTATTATACATAGATATAGTTAATGCTTAAGCAGCAACCTTTTTGTCTAAATAATAAATTACTACTTGCTTGTTTTGAACAGCTGTATGAAAATATGCACGCAAATTAATGAACATGTAAATACCTGTTAGTATTTAATTAAGATTAAATTTCTTTCAAGAGTTTCCGAGAAAGCCATTCGATTTTAATTAGTCTTTTACTTTTGGGTCATAAATTACTAGTTATAAATTCTTCACATAAAAAGAGCAAGTCTTTAAGTTATATTACTGCCTTTGTCACTGCCTGTCAGTTTCCAGTAATTTTAAATTTGTAAATAATGGATGAGTGAAGGTTTAAGATGTAATTATTGAACGCGAATGTTAAATTTACATATACTAAAACTAATCATTTTCTGTTTATTCTCATGAAAAAATATTTCATAAACGCAGTGGTACATACATGAAAATTTATAATAATTCCTTATCACTTCAAATAAAACTTCAATTACAGTTACAAAACTCTTGTTTAATATACTTAATACTACATATACTATAATAATATACTGGTAATACTTCGGTAGTTACATTCCCACAAATGCTAATATATTACATATAAAACGTTTTATTTTTTGAAATTTGATTATTAAATTGTACATACATGAAATCTGTATGTAAAGGCTTAGAAAACCAAAAAATAACTTAAACTTTACACAAAACAAACTTTTAATTTTGTTCTTATTATATTTGTTATGTTTGTTACTGGCAACGGTTTAAGTTTAAAAAAAACTATATTCAATGTTCTCGGAAAATTACTAAATTAGTATTATCCTTACCTTAATAAATTATTAACGACACTAAAAAATAACGCAATATACGTATTAAATATACACCGAGTTTCACCGAGACAAGTAAATTAAACACTAATCAAACTGAAACAGTTATTTACGAGAAAAGTCGAGTTAGAAATTATAAGGGTTTTGTTGGCCTAATGCAGGCGGAGAGAGATTATATAAGACTAAGTACCGGCCCGACCGTGGTAAAAATTGTGTTTACACTTTTGTAGTAAACTTTCATTTTCTTTCCACAGAGTAACTTAAAATGTTGCTATGGATATTTAAGGAACTCTAAAGTTACTGAAATAAAATAACTTCTGAGTTATAAGTTTTGTTGTAATCAAAGTGAACTAAATATCTCTTTTGCCACAGTTAAACCAACTGTTGAGATTTCTGTTGGGGTTTATACAGAATGAAAGATAAATTTAAAGATTAAAAAATGTATTTGCTTTCACGACTTTTTAAATCTAGGTATCAAAAATAAAATATGTTAAATTTATTAGTCGTAAAACAAATTATAAAAATCAGTGTTTCGTTAGAATTTCATTCAAAATGCCCACAAAGTCTTTTTTAGGTAAACTATGATAATTTAATCCTGAGGTTTGCGTAATAGCAATATTCTTGTTTAATAGAAATAATCAATTGAAATGGCTTTATCGAAACATAAACAACAATATTTTGCTTTTGGATTTGTGCGTTAGAATGCATACAAATAACTATTGAAACTACCATAACTCTTTTGTGTTCCAAGCCCTAAACAAAAGTGGCATATTTCTGAATGTTACCTTAAATTTTATTTAACAACACAGTAGATTTAAATATGAAGTAGAAATATTTTTGTTTAATATTTCACTTTGATATATAATATATTTGAATGTAAACTGTTTAAGTACAATACTGCAATTCATTATTTCTTGTCGTTTTTGTTTACTTTTGTGTATGTAACCAGATGCTGGAACCTTGTTTTTGGCCTTTCCGTAGGAGACACGGTAAAATTGTTGTTGAGTGCTAAACTTAAAAGATTCCGACTTTGGATTTGAGCTATCCTGGGTTACCCAGAAACGAAACTTGGAAAAAAGTACACTTGTCATTATTCTTTATTTTGTAATATGTTAAAAAATGAAAAATTACCAGGGTTCACTAATTTAGAACAAGGCAGACGTGTTCCTGTAAAAATAGGACGACCAGTGGTCTATTAGTCTGTGTTCTTGTAGCTACCGTCTTGTAGCTATCTTGTACCGTATGACAAGTTTATAGCATAACATAGTTCTCTTACTTTCGCCATGAACTAATATTGTAGATGCCACTTTTTGATTAATGGGGAATATTAAACTATGTTTAATCTGTCGGAATGTTTTCTACATATAAATCTCTCTGTTTCCATAATAACTACATTAAGTTTACTGGTCCTTTTCGTAGATCGCGTCTTTTTCCAATACCTGTTGCAAAACTATAGTTGAGTTCCGACTCAACCGATCAAATGCTAATAGGCTGCGAACAAAGGTTTTTACTTTTAAATCAAAGAATCATTTATCATCATTCAAATCATCTTTAAATCATTTTATTCTACAAGTGTGATGTGTATACATATACCTTGACTAATAATTAGAAATATCGAGTTGGATATTCGTTCTTGGTTACCCCTGAAACATTTAGCAATCATCTGTTGTCTTAGATTCCGAGAACTGCAACGAAAATTAGATTCAAAGAGTAATTACAAATTTAAATCTGAGTACAAATACTAGGAGTTTGAAATATTGACCTCGTTATTGGATATTGATTACTCTTGAGACTTTAAGCAATCATTTGGTAGTGAAGCTTTATACAGTTTCAACTTAAACTGATTTCATAGCGTTTTTGTAATTTACAGAGCGTTAGCGAAGCTTAAAATAACTCACGGGGCTAAAAATTGCAATTTCCTACTGTTTGTCTTCATAATCTTTTGCAGCCTAACTATTCTAACACAACCAACATAAATGTATGGTGACTTATCGTGCAACTTATATTATATACTTATATAAACAATTTAAATAATATGATTCTAGGCATTTCATTGACAAATGTATCTACTCTGCTACTTATCGTTGCCTTCATGATTACCCATAACATCATTGTAAAAATGTGTGAATCCCATGGAGTGACATATATCATAGTCAGCTTGATGCTGTGAAATCCATTACACATATACTCTAGTACATTGTTTTCTTTTAATGTCTCTTTGTAGAGCTCGTTTATACGTTTTGTAGTTCGGGATTACCAAATATTACTCATGATTATTACTTTGTAAATATTTTCAATAAATATTGAAGCAAAACATGTACTTTAGTTACATGCGCAATGGCTCTTTGGTTACAATTACGTTCCAACTAAAACTTGTTCTTATAATTGCACTTTAAAGGTGTCTTTTAGGTCATAATGTTAAAAATATTTATCTCTCTTTAAATATTTTTTGAATTATAACACAATGACTTACACGTAGCTATATAAATAATTATGTTGTATATATAGTTTAAATACTAACAGAATGTTAATAGAAGTTAGTTTAAACTGCTGACAAAGCTTTATGAGTGTGGTATACTGTAGTACTATTATGTTTCACATAAACACAGATTAAAATCAATTAAATTATTTGTAAGTAGTTTTTGCTTTCTATATTTAATTGAAATAATTTAAAAAAATTATGGTTGCCTGTAAAGTCGGTTTTACGGGCGAAGATTTTACGTGACAACGTCTTTTTCTCGGTAGAATATTTATTGATATGAATATTATTAAATTGCACAATGGAACAAGGAATTGAATGAAAATAAGAATTGCACAAATTTTAACTATATAAATATATTTTGTTTACTAAAACATTGTACATAATTTGAAATTAATTAAAATTTGTTATTTTAAATGGTAAAGTTGAATAAAACATTTACTAAAATTGGAATTTGAAATTCTTACTAAACACAGTTAAATTCTAACTCCGCGCGTGGTGATTGGTCGGTTTAGTTCGTTTGTTTGGTCGCACTGTTATGACAGGTTAGAGGTTATAATTTGTGTATTTTAACTAGCAATACGCGCTGTTTCTTCTCAATCGACTGAATTACGATTGATTGCAGAGTGATTTAAACTAATAATTTACTTAACACTATCAACATTTGTCAATAGTATGACATAACCTATAAACTCAGTTTCTCAACTTTTGTGTCAATCTAACAATTAATCAATCAATCATAGTTTACGATAATGAAATACCAGTGTACAATTATTTACCTTAATTGTTGTAGTTGTTGTAAATGACGAATCTAAGCACTCCACATTTTCACGAATAAACATAGTTATCTGCTTTATCCCGTGCGGCGGACCCACAGTTATCTGCTTTATCCCGTGCGGATCCCGTGCGGCGGACCCACTGGACGGGCATCGTAACGTTACCGGGCGTTACACTTTTTCATGAGTGACTCCGAGCCGCAACCTAATTTAAGACGTTGTCACGTCAAAAATAAGAACAAAAGCAATAAAACAATAATTTTTTATTACATGATTTTAAATTATTTTTAATGCTTTATATTTTTCTCTTACAACGAGACGCTTAGAAAGGCCCTTTATCCTAGGAATTCTCTTAAAAAAGAAGATTGCTCATAGTCCTATAAGGACCTTTGCGCTTCTTTCGGAGTGACAGGATATTTTGGGTGTGTAAGGTTGAGGCCTGGGATAATCTCCTGAAATCCATGAAGAAGAATCTATTGTAAAAATGTCATGTTTTCTCGAAAGAATGGAAAGCCAGCTCTGAACCAGCCTCTCCAGTCAAAGCAGGTAGGGGGTGTCATTTCCTTATGTTTAGGCTGGCATGAACCTTTGACTCTTAGGGAATGCAACATACCAACTCAAACAGTAATCTCTCACAGTAAACTAGACGTATCGAATTGCCCTTGAACCCCAGGGTCTTGACATTTGCGGTCAGTGATGTGCACTCCTGGACCTCCATAAGGTTGACCAGATAAAAAGACATCGATTTTTCTGTACCCAGCGTGCGTGAATCTGGAAGGCATAAACTAGCCAGAAGTGTACCCTCTGGGGAATGCTTTGTATATACCCATACTGTAATATGTTACAGTATAAAAAATTATATGCAAAATAATACATAATGTAAAGAAAACAGGATTTTTTTTCAGACATTTTCCATTGTTCAGTGACACAGAAATCAGTAACAATTATTATTATTTTAACATAGTTTGTAATTAATTATTAGGTTAGTTATTTTCCAGAAAAAGCAGTCAGAGTACAGATCACTGAACGATGAAAAATTTCCGGGAAAAATCCTGTTTCCTTTACAATCTTTCGTTTTAAAAAACAATTTTTAAACAATACATAAGGTATTATGTATTATGCTAAAACATAGCTATGGTGGGAAAGGTTTCATTAAGGTGAATTTTGAGTTTAGCTGCAGTTAGTCTTCCTCATATTAGAAGGACTGAAATGTATCACAGACTTGGCTTCTGAAATCAGGAATCACGTTCATATAAACAGATAAACACTATCGGTGACGAAGAAGTCAAAATAAAATATTTAACGTAGTTTTGACTTCAGAGGCACCCAAACTACAGTTGAACGTGAGAATGATCCCTACCATTCTCAAAAACTTCCCACCGTTCCTCCACTACGTTATGGTTAGAAAACTAGATGGTTGCTCAACCGTGATTACAGATCGTGTATAAACCTCGTAATACACTCAACACACATCTGAAGGTAATACGAGAATAACTCTTTGCCTCCACTACACTGTACTTTATAGTATGTCTGTCTCTGATGTCGAAACTAAATAAATAATTCATTTAGAACTATTTCAGGACTATCGTTTTTAGATGTATCCAGACAAACGTGACCCAAGACAAGGCAGAACGCGAACTAGAGCTAAAGTCAAGATTAACGCATAAATACTAGTACATCAATTTTTATGTTTGAAAGGTGGACTATAAATTTTTACATATCATTTTTGTACATTGATTTTTTATTCTACAATTTTGCCTCATTTAAAATTGATTATCATGCCTACCCTTTACTACAACCTTCAATTATGTAATAACTTGTCTACAGGCATGAAAAGTTATATTTTTGAATATGCTGCATCTATTACCTTTTTAAGTATTAATATTATTTTGAATGTTTTCCTCTTTTCTTGTGGCGATATTTTTTGCAGTAATGAACGCCGTTGAAGTAAAAGTATTAACTTTATAAATTATGCATTGCTTATAATATTCATACCTTTGGACTAATTCTTTAGAAAAATATTGAGAAGTTTCATAATTGAAACGTTAAAGGAGTTTATGAAAACAGTTTCTATAAAAGCAGAGGTCTTTTGGTAATAACATCCAGCCTTTATTTGCAACACAGACTCTATTGTTCATATATTAATCGAACATTCTCATTTCTATCTCAACAAGATTTATTTATATTTGTATTAGGATTAATCTCAAATTAATAAAGACATAAATTAAAATTTAATAAGAGAAGGTCTCATTCTTCGAGTACAATTTGTGTGGGAAACCCCTATATTCGAAAACAGTTTAATATATGCTGTATATAAATATGTAAGTAGCCATCTGACCACAACGCTATGCATAAATGGAACATTTTGAATACTTCTGCAAAAGCTATTTTCTAGTTGTAAAGTTTATATGGCAGAATGGAAGACTATTTAAAACAATCCTATATGTCAGAAATTATAGTAGTTTCTCCTCTGTGAACACTAAAACCTCACGGTACAATCTAAAAGCCTAACCCTCACTACGGCCAACATAATATAATCATTTTCTTACAAAATTAAAATTTATATTTTAGAGCGCGCTGCATATATTATGCAACTTTCAAGTGCTCTAAATGATTTCTACACATTTTAACTGTGGGTACGACAAGTAAAGTAATTATTTGTTTATTTAAAATACAATATTCATATCCACTGCAACAACTTTATTTAATGTTTAAAATTAGTAGAAACATCTATAGAAAAGAAGTTTTTTTTTTTTAATATTCCGTCTTTGATTTGACAGAGCGACTGAGATGGATTATAAGGAACATTCATTCATTACTAATCATTTAAAACTTATTGTCAGTCAGATTATTAATTAACTATGATATAATGTTACTATTAGAAAGCCAGTCATGACAATACGTATTACGAAATATTTAATAATCCTTTTCACAGTAAAAAAAAAAAAAATACTGTAATAGGTTACAAACTTAATTTATTCCTATTATTTACAGTCTCGGAAATTCCAAGAAAAACTAAGTTAAAAACAGAGGCGAGAAAAGTTTTCTTTTAATACCGCGCTGTTGTATAAAAACAATCTCTCTTTTCTGTGACAATAATTTGATAATTTGCATGTACTTTGGTTCTTCTTTCAAAATTACTTTTTTATTGTATGACGCAATTTTAATAAGACAATTCCCTAAGGTAGAATAAGGCTTGATATTCCTTCCTACATTTAACGCATCGAAAAACGTCATATAAGTTTGAATAAGTACGTGAAATGGCTAATATTTTTAATATAAAGTAATAAATTCACAGCAGAAATTAAATGACTACGAATAAAGAATTAATTATATAGATTAAATTATTACTAGACTTAAATAGTTGATATGTTGATAAGGAAGATACGGACAGTCAATTAGATAATTTTCGTATTAATTGACAGAAGCACTAAGGACTACTCAAAAGAGTAATTAGAGAGTCTTACGAGGGAGCATATATTCTGCATTTTTCGCACAGCTACTTTGCTTACTGGTCATTATCCCATTTGGGTTGTATTGGAGACAGTATTATGTACTTCGTTCTTTTATTATCTTCTCTACAAACATAAAAATGCAATTATCGTTAGATAATGAAAATGTGCAAATGGAAAGAAAGAAATGCTCGTTGTATAGAAAGATTGTACTTTTAATAATGCTGGTATATACTTTCTAGACTCAGTTTTGCACATTATAATTTTGTTTTGTACTTTAATACAGAAGACTGAATACATCACAATATTGAAATATTTATCTTGTCCTGTGATTAAAACCCTTGGATAAATATAGTTTCCTGAAAATAGTAAAACAGCACTTAGATTATTGTTTATCACAAATCATACGTTTACTAATTAGAGAGTGGCTCTACCCTTTATTACATCTACTACATATAAATATTGAAACGTAATTACCATTCATACATAGCAGGGTATCAATGATACAACACTCTTTGGAATTATAATTCTACCATCAATATTACAACAATGGATTAAAATCATTGATAGCTGTAATTATTTACTTTTATTAGTACGAATGATATATTTAACATCGGCATTGTGTTGGTTTTAACGTTATAATTCCTTTTTAATATAAAGGAAACAGAAAAGTTGACATTAGAAAAATATAACAAATTACATTGATTTCATTTGATTTATGGTAAAATTGTATATTCATACTTTATTATGATTTACTAACTTTTAGTAATTTTTTTATTCTACTTCTCTACTTCGAGTACAGTTTAGTAATAATGCAAATGTTTCAAAAAGTCTTTTCATGTCTTTCACAAATGTTTGAAATTTAAATACCATTACATTATTCAAAATATCGTACATATAAGTCATCCATAGATTTATCCCAAAGTTGTAATTCGTATTTAGTTTTTATGTGACATGGAAATAATATAAGAGTAAGTTTTAGTAAAGTGTGAGGCACTTACAAATACATTTCTTAACTCAGGAATATTTCCAAATGATAAACTTCAGGAACACTTAAACAAATTTCCAAGGTTGGATATAAACATTATTGAACTCTGAGTTGACTATATAGATATGAAGGTTAGTAGAAAATCTAATGTATTTACGTTGGTTAGTTTTTGAGTTCAAATTTAAATTTTTCCAGCCCATCTGATGATAGAATTCGCTGATATTCAAAAAAGTTTCTAAACTAGCGTTACAATTTATAAAGTAACTGGTTTATATAAAGGTATATTTTAAATCCGTTTTATCCCAACATGGGTATATTTTAGAGTAGTAATGATCCCGGAAGATTTTACATTATAATGAATTTTAACCTTACAATATGATGCGCTAGTTCTGTTACTGATCCGACTTAAACCCGGTAAAATAATGAAACTTTTTATTATTTTACCGTTAAAAACATAAACTCATATGTTGGTGTGACTGACTTGATATATACGGTATGAAAGATGAAAACCTTTAAGGACCTAAATCTTAGAAATATTGCCCAAAACGACGGATCTACTCTAGTTAGACATATATCAAGAAGCTCTCCTCTGCTGTAAAGTTTATATCAAAGGAAGGGAGAGTTAAGTTTTTCTCCGAACGCTCTAGGGATTGGAAGCAGTTAACCTGTTATCTGGTCCTGGACCACTTACAAAACTTTTTGGTCTTATTTCATTCATAAACAGAACTAAAAATGTTATTTTTTATTATAATTTCGCATATAAAATATCTTCAGTGCCCTACATTTAATCAAAACAGCAACATTCGATTATAAGACAGTGCGGTTTATTGAAAATGACAAACTCTTTCCACACTATTTGTCATTGTAAAAAGTGTATCAATCAAAGACAGTGTTGAAATGAGTTAAAATGGGGGTAAAAAAAAGTCCCAAATTTTAAATAAATCATTAACAAAATTAATTAACTGCAGCTAATTCTAAAATTTAGGGGCTTGACGTTGTGTGAATCATGGATTAAATATTTTATTATTTGTTTATGTTTTTAATTTATTTAATTTTATTAAATGAATAGTCTACAAGATTATGTTTATCTGAAAATAAGGTCTATTTGAGAAATTCAGATGTCTATACTTCCTTGTTTATACTTTTATTTTTATAAAAACCAAAAAATGCAAGGTTTTCGGGAGCACAAGGATATTTATAATGATGTAATCATTATAGAAATATTTAACAGGAAACATTACGAAAATTTAAATATAACCGAAAGTAGCAGTATATCCTGTGAGATCTTTATCTCAGAAACTGAACTGGTCGACAATATATCACAGGCTTGTGTTTAGTATGGCTTATGGCGAGGTAATAATGGTTTTTACCGGTCCTGTTATTGTTACTGCCCGCTCGTACACACAGATGGGTGGACGTTCACGCATGTACATCGACGAAAGGGATATCGGTATATCGCTTGACGTTACCCTCTATACCGTGATCAAGACAGGTATTCTATAAAGACTTTTCTATATAGTATCCTGCTCAGTTTGACTTTATCGTTTCGACTAAAAAATTGTCATTTTAGTTTTAATAAGCCACTAGGAAAATTTTTTTCTATAAAACAAAATACATTGATAATAATGAATTTAAGGAAAGTTTTCTAAACGGTACAGTAAAATGTACTGGAGTCTATCGGATTTTCTAATGTATCTGTACAATTACTAAATTGTTAAAAATAACTGATGCTCTTCTATGTATTATGCAAAAAAAGTTAAAACAGATTGTTACAATATTAGTGTAAATTCAAAACAAATTTATTTATAAAGTAATGCATTGAAAAATAACCAAGTTATTATATTAATGTTCTTAATATATAAGGCGTTTTAAATAACATTTAATGAGATACGGCAAATATATTGCTGACACTATCTTGCTATATATAGGCCTATTTAAAATACAATCTATTTTTTTCTTTATTTTTACTAATTTACAACAATCATTTTAACGTAACGATTTAGATTATTAGTGAAATTAATGCGTTTAAAACGTGCATTTTTATGCGACACATATATAATAATGTATCTTACCAAACGATAACATAAAAAATAATTTTATTTAATAGCATTTAATAATTTTTACAAAAGTTTCAAAAGACTAAAAACGAGTCTGTTAACTAAGAAGTGTCTTTGCTCTCTGATAAATATAGAAATTTAACGGATTTTTGCATTTGATATGGTATTATAATAGCAGTTCTCAAGTTTTATGCTATATATCTGAGTTTTTCAAGTAGTTAAGACATAGAAATCGTGGTTATGAGTTTTGCTTACTTCTGATCTACGTCTAGTTCTCAAAATATTATGCGGACATACAGACAAAAGTGAATTTTTCAGATTTATCGGCTTAAATAACCAATTATCGGATAGCATAAATTAGAATCCTTCATTAAAAGACTATCTACTGATACTGAAAATAAAATAGCTAATTCTTCTCTAACCCATCGTACATAAAACGTTGATGGGATTATCATCGCAGCTTTTGTAGATGTGAACAAAAACTATATAGCTCCTTATACTATTGAATATTGCAATATTACAGTGCTATCATACCCATAACATCATCTTCAAGCGTGACGGAGAGGGATATTATGTCACCCTGATATGGCAATATGGAACACATGTGAAACACATTTCTTGGCGAACTCGTATATCAGTTGTCATCAATGACATATACTTTCCTTACTGCACAGAATAATCCTTACGCAAGTAGACGATAAGTGAAAATTAAATAGTGTTTCTCTTAAGATATTTAATTTTCTAAATCTCCTTGCATGATACGCTATTAATTGTTATGTATTCGTAAACACAAAGGGCCCTTACTTAAAAGTTAAAATCAGTCAATAATATTTGAAGTAGCTTTAACTAAAATTATAGATTAAATGAAATACTAAGACCCAATCATGTACAGTTTGAAATCAGGCCTTCCTATACTTTCAAAAAAACGAATATTTACGTACTAGATAAAGACATTAATATTTCGAAGTTACGTAATTTCTAAAGTTTATGTAAGATTAACCCCGTAATGCTATTCAGGAAGAATTAAGTACCATACTTTAGTTTACCATATATTCCAGTACTACACATCCGCCTTTGCAGGTCTCTTTTACATGTAATACATAGTTATGTTACTAACTAATAAATAATTGGGAATTGATTGGGAATATTGAATGTTTTAAGGCATTTAATATTTGTACACTATTTAGTGTAAACCATCAGAGTATTTAACTTTTATAAACGTTTTTCAAATTAAATATTTTCAGAATTATCTTCCTGCTACATTCAAAGTGATATAATTACAAATAAAAACTTCTATAATGAGTTAGAGGAATTCTACTTTGTCCAATCTACTAAAGTCGGTACTTTGAGAACGGCCCGGTGATTTAGCGAATACTTAAGCTTTAAACGGTACTAATTATTCTGTTTAAGGGGAGATGTACGCCCATAAGCCCGTAATGTTAAACATATGCATATATATAACCCATTATCTCAGAAAGTATCAGAGTTATAAGATTGAAATTTTTACCCTGAAATAAACATAGTATTCTAAAGACACCCTACTAATTTCATTGAATTCCATTAACTTTTTGGCATTATTTTTATTTTTATTTTTTAAATATTTGTAAATTTTTTTGCTTATAATTTTGGATTACTATTTTAAAATAATTTTTTATTGTTGAGCTAGAAGTTTAAATCTAGTAGGGGTTGTGTAAACAGACATTCTTAATAACCTGTAAAAATTTGAAATGAATTGGCCTTCTACTTTCTGAGATAATGGGACTTTTGTGTAAAAAAAATAGATTTTCGGGAAATCGCGAAAACATGATAAACATATATTTACTTACATTTCAAAACATTCCAGCTTCGTAATTCTGATCATTTTCCTTCTCAACATCAAGGAGTTTCTTCCTGATCATCCTGGTCCTTTTTCTGGCTAGCTTTGTCTTCTCTTCACATGCTATATCTGATTTTATCATCCGACCTCGATCAATTTCACTAAGGCAACTTTGCACAATTTTTGCCAATTTTGACCCCAAGCCCTTTTAAGACTGCTAATCTCCCCTGAATGCCCTCATTAAAAGTAATAACTGCATCATATGTACCTAACTTTAGAGTTTGTAGTCCTACAAAGTTATTTTTTTGGCACTCTGGACCAGAGAACAGAATTGAAGCTTTCGTTAATATTTTGAGTGCGGACGTGCAGACTAACAACTCTAACAACTCAGTTTTTGCCAGGTCCCTGAATATAGGTTTTATCAGATCAATTATGGGCTGGTCCAGTGAATTTTTATGTTCATATGTTTTAGCATCCCGAATGGCTTGCTTATACCTACACCATGATATGTCGCAAAGCTGATGCTGTGGGTTGTCGTCCGTGGACGCTTTATGCAAGAAAAAAATATTATTTTTATATTATTTAGGATCCGTATATGCATGTATTATATATCATTTTAATCAGAACAAACTAAACAATACAAAAAAAATATAAAAAAAATAAATCAAAATTTTTAATTTTCGGGCGTACATCTCCCCTTAAAAACTCTTCCACTTCTTATCTCTACTTGAGAAACTTTAAATTTTCAATGAAACTAATTTACTCTTCTGCTGATCTTAACATGCATTAAATTAAATTTTGGACATAATACAATGATTCTTTGCATAAAACAAAAAAAATTAAGTAGGATTGACTAACTTATCCAACGACCATAATAAGTTATTGGTGTGAACATATGCCTAAATGAAGTACTACAAAAATAGCAGCAAAGCTGGTATTGCAGTTATATACTTAACATGTCGTATTTTATCAGCTGCTTGAATACGCAACATAGGAATAAAGATATTTTACTTCCCAAAGTTCATTGTAAAGGCTCTTTTCCCCATTGTTTTTACAGTTCGCTGTTATAATAGCATCGTTAATGTTGAGGCAAGTAAAGTTCTTTGTTTGTGCATCAGCCCATATGCCATTTTCAACTTGCATTCCCCAAGGAAAAACTGTTATTAAGTTCAAGATTTAACGCTATAACACGTTATCAATAGATTTATGTCGTCGACGAAGATGCATCGAACACTTTTGTATCAATCTTTAAAAAGTAGCTTGTAACATAAATTTAAATACGTGTGATAATTAAAGGGAAACTGATAGGTTTACTTTTTTCACCCCAGTGATTCCTCATATTATTAACAATATGGTCCCGTCCTATTAAACACATGGAAAGAGTAACTAAAATTACTCTGTTAATATTATCCTTTTAGTTAAATAGTTCCACATATCCTAAAGCAAACTGATAATTATAAAAACCGTATAAGATTATTATTTTTTTATAACTATGAAAACCGATTCATCCGAACAATTACGTAACATAAAATTACCTTTGTAAATTATAACTATTTAAATAATTTACAATAATATTTTTATAAACTCCGTACAGAATTACTGTTTATTAGTAAGGTTGTGCAGTGTTTTTGTTCTTTATTTTCTGTAAGAGTAAAATTAGCGTGCTCCCATTGTAAAGCATAATATTTACAAAAATGAACTTAAGTTATTTGATACGTAGTAAGGTAATTGATAAGTTTAATATCATTAAACAGCTGTTAAAAATTAAAATCACCCATTACCTAATCATAGTTTTCGTTAAGACTGTGGTTTTGTCCCTTATTGTATACCTTACTAATACTATACTCTGAGGCCTGATGCTCTACTCTGATATTCAGGCCTTGAATTCTAGTGTTGGTATTTACTATAAGTCAAAGCTAAAAAATCGTCGTAAAACTGCGTTATGTTTATTAAGTGCTCCAAGGCCCCGTTGATCTCAAGTTACGCCTTCTTTTATAACACTAATATTATTTACTTTATTTAAAACAAATATTACGAGTCGAATAAATGTACAGAAATAGTAATGAGATTGCTTTTAATTTAAAATTGTTCACATATTTCAAGTGAGCTCATACGAAACCACTAAATTACCAATTAAAGAAATGAGATATGCGTTATCATTAAATATAACATTTTATTTAATCTGGAATGAGTTCACTCCAGTTCTACTAGTTTTCCACAGATTGTTGGATTAGCTGCGCAAACTGTTTAGTTCCTGTTGTATTGGTAATTCTTGTATTTTTACGCTCAATAACTTTTGAAGGAAACCAATTTCAGATAAGCAAATTATTTAACCGGCACTGTTATTGGTATCAGTAAATGTGTTCTACTAAAAAAACAAGATATTTAGTATGTTTTTCATAAAATAAACTTTTAGGTACACCGTTACAAAGTGTTATTCACCTTCGATGGAGAATAACTACGTTTTATGTAGTTTCCAGGGAAAAAATGCAAAAATAATGCAAAATATTTCATGAGCATTACCAAAAATAATGATACTAAGTAATGATTTTATTCAATATTTTGGGTAGTCAAAAATTTCACCTTAATGGGTGAGCTTAAAATGTAGACAAGACAGGGAGATCACTCATATATAACATGTTCATATAGACACCTAAAATATAAATAAATAAATAAAGTATTAAATACCATAATAATTTAAAACCATCTGGCTATAAACTCGTAACGTATAAAGTTTGACATGTTATAAACTTTTAATTATGTCCTCGGTAGTAAATAATTAGTACAGGATTATGTGCAGAATGTACCGCGCCAGTGTCAAGTAGCTGCAGGAAAGTTTCCAGCAGAACTAATTATCATAATTTTAACTTCCTTATATTTTGAAGGAAATTTCAGTGTAAACTAGCCACTTTTCGTTAAAGGCATTCAATTTTATTTCGTAATACGTTCATCTCTGTATACTATTAAAATATGTTACAAAGCATATATTATAATTACTGCAAACATTTACATAATTTAGTTTATTTCTGTGCACTTTTATTAAACAATGTTGTTAAAATTTGTGTGTTTATTGATATTATCAAGTGTAAAATATGAAATATAATCTACATAACATAAATACGGCTACCAGGTTTCTTATTCCGACACATAATTATATCTCACGTGTTTTTTTGAATAGGTACTTATTTTCTAGTTTTTTTGTCAATAGATATCAAAACTAACAAGGGTGCATATAGATGAAAACTCTTGCATAGAATACCTTCATATTTATCTCGATCCATTGATGTCTTCTCAAGCACGTCTATACAGTAGACTAAGAGTACATAATGTTAGAAAGCAACTATTTATTGAACATCTGACACTCGTGAGTCAAATCACTGCACCAGTAATATTCAGTAAGTTCCTGTATTACCAGTAAGATGAACCTAAATATTTTCACCATCGTTCTGTCACATCCCAGGGAATGATGCACCATTATCATACTCAATGTTACCTATTGAGAAATGAAACTTCATGCAAGAGTTCTTCTATAATTGAGATATTTTATGAGAAATTGAGCGGATATATGGAGAGACCAATACTTTTACAGCCCCTCAATGATATACTGTGTTACGTGCTATACTATATAGGTGCTCCACCAACCATATCGTATTTATCAATTATTTAAGGAAATTCCTTATCTAACCCAATAAAGAACGCAGCTGTGATTTCATACTAATGACTTAATGAACGATACATGGTTAAACGCCCACTAATTATTCTGTATAAAGCCTTAAAACCTCTTTTACTTCTTATCAAAAGTCATTACGAAATTTTGAATGTCCAAGTTATCTAAATCAATCCTGTCCTCCTGTATAATGCTATTGAATTGAGCTTGTTAAAAGCTTAATGGATATAAATCTAGCACTTTAACAAGAAATTTTATTTTTTACGATTTACAATACAAAGGCTTATGCTGTAGAATTGTTTACACAAGAAATATTCTGATATCAAAGACTGCCGACAGAACGTACAGCTGTTGCCGCTTTCATTTTTATGGCCATATTCCGTCAACGGTCCGAATACAAAACAAACAAAGCTTTCTTGTTCTCCATACTCCATTGTATAGATAGTCTTAACTTCTGTGTATGAAGCCATTTGAGACAGGGAAAACAGTATAGTCATTTTCTCAATACGCATTGAACGTAAAGTGACCTTGTACTGAATTCGGCATGTTAGCGCCATTCATAAAATATTTATTTTTTCATTATATAATTCAATAGGTGCGAGTCGAAAGGGTATGTATGTGAAAAGAACAGTGATATAGGAAAGACGTGATAATGGGTCACAAACATGAGGATTACATCTTATTTCTGATATTAAAAAATATAGTTAATTAACTTCCATATGGCAGCCATTTATCTGTCTTAACAGTTTTAAGAGTTATTGAAAGGGATGGATTACTATTTTTATCGGATAAAATAACACAGGATTCAATGCATCAACTTATTCTTTTAAACCGGGTGATTCTGATAAAATTTTGTATTTTTTGGGTTGATATAGGATGTAGTTACAATTATTTTTGTCCAATACAAATGGCTTCACATTGCTCCAGTATATGTCGCTGGAATGTTCGAAGTTGTGGAATACTTATCTTTTAATTTTTAGTTTAACTCCAGTTCACATTCCTTTTTATTACAGCGTCTGGTATCTGATGATGATATCCAATGAAAGTCGACGATGAAAACGAAACATTTACATCGTTTCGACATCATTCTACCTACAAACAGGTGAAGGGGTGGTCTCATTGTCTCATCAGATACACAATTGTTAAACGTTAATAAGGAAATATAAAAAAATATATTCCAAGTAACATTATATAGTCTAAATATCATAGAAATTTGATTTATTGCAATTTAAAATTGATTTTATGACGATTGTCAAATGTGAAATACACTGTCACGTTTGCCGTACTGTGTTTACAGACAAAGCTTTGGTACCCATTTCCAGCTCAAACAAGAGTTCTCATGTCGAGAGTTTCCAAGTTGTGTAGAACAAGGACACATTATCATATACATCGTGTCTTTGTCACTTTCCTCTCTTTTGTTGGTTCACTTTTATCGTTTGAATGTTTATTACCATCAGTCAAGTATGATGTAATTGCAAGTGAGTGATAATGTACATATCATTAATACTTATTAAAATAATACAAATAAAACATCATTATAGAGAATACTAAAACATTGCACCTGATAATTTGCTTTTTCCAGAACAGTATCCTTTACATGTCTAAGAATATGAGGAAGTTGTTTTTGCTTGTGTAAAATTGCCTTTGGTGTTAGATTTCTAAATACAAATTCAGTGATATTTCGGTTCTTGTTTATATTGTCATTTTTGTACGTAGGGTTTGATATGAAAAAAAACAGACTCAGTACTTTACATATACAAAACATTTATATTCTACTGGGTGTTTTCATTATGCTCATTCTTGCACATAAGTATGTAAGAGTTAGCGAAGCGCGAGGAGCTGGAAAAACTTAATTTAGTTTTTGTATCGTGTAATTATAGTGTAGTACATGTATGCTATTAACCCTGTTTTAGAATGTTAATCTAAGTTGTAATATCTAAGTGCTAAATAACATTAGAAAAAATTGTAGAATTTTACTATCCGGCTTTGTTTTATTTACTAATTGTAAGCGAAGGCTATTTAATGGAATGGCGGGATATATGTGTGTCTGTCTGCAAGATATCTCAAAAACTGAATTTCATATACACAAGGAGCTCAGGTGGTGTACGTCGCTGCCTTGAATGTGGATGAGCGTTATTGAATACTTTTACATTAGCCTTATGAGTAACTATGATGGCAACATAGTAAATCAAAAAAGGGAAGCAAACTGAGTACAATCATATGACATTATGATATTGACACTTTTATTCAGATATTAATAATTAAAAAAATTAAACTTAAAAATATTTTCTTTTAATACCCCCTGGCAATTAGTTCACTGCCTAAGCACTGGAACTTTATTTTCTTTAAATACTGCTTTGAAACATTGCCAGAATACTAATTTATAATGTGGCAAGAAATTTAATAAATATTGAAATTATAATAAGGCGTTTCTAAGTCAATGCTGTCATCAATATCACTCCGTAGGCTAGTAAAATTTCTCCTTCTTCTGGCGAGGGGGAAGTGTTCCAATTTATTTTATATGATTATCATTTGAAATTGAAACATTTAGTAATTTATAGTCAGATCTCTTTAAAACTGTTATCCTTTCAATGCAAAGCTTGGAGGGGATCAAAGCTGCTAAATGTCCGGGATATTTTTTAATATAATAAGCTACAGATTTAAAACATTTCAATGATTATATAAGAATCCTTTTACTGAATGTTAGTGTGGCATTATTTCACCCTTGAGCTGTCTGACGTACAGACCTGGTTGTTGGTTTTTTTGACAACTATGAATTTATTTCACCCTTCTCTTAGTACACAATTTCAAGGGAAAGTCAGGGATGACTAAAAAAACACGGATATTAATATGAAGAAAACTTGAAGATATAAATTTTATTAAAAAATTTCATTAAAATAAATATGTACGTAAATGTTATCATAAAGTAAATGTTTGTCCAAATTCATAGTGTAAAGCAGTACTTTTAAATGATTATTTCATTATACCTATGAAAAATATTAAAAACTGAATTTATATGTGTATAGTATACTTTTTACAACAACCAACTATCTTTATTATTCATAGTGATAGTTATAGTGAAGGCTTAAGCTGCAAACATTTTGTCTAAGGTAAATAATAAATTATTGATTATGTTTTGAACAGCTGTACGAAAATATCCATGGGAGTTAGTATCAATGTGAATACCTATTATTATTTAGTTAACTTTCAATTTCTTTCAAGAGTTTCCAAGAAAGCAATTCCTTTTAAATTATTTTCAATTAGTCTTACTTTTTTGTCATAAATTATTAGTTATATATTCTTCACATAACAAAGAGCTAGTGTTTCAATTATATTACTACCTTTGTCGCTGCCTATCAGTTTCCAGTAATTATAAATTTGTAAACAATGAATGAGTGAAGATTTAAGATGTATTTATTGAACATGTGAATTTGAAATTTAAATAAAAAACTAATCATGTTATGTTTATTTTCATGAAAACCGATTTCAAAAATGAAACCGTGGTACATACATGAACGTTAATTATATGAAGTCTTCATCACTTCAAATAAAACTTAAAAACCAAATACAAAAAACTTCGTGTATTTTGCTTAAAATACTTAGTACTACATATACTATAATAATATACTGGTAATACTTCAGTAGCTACACCTTTCCACAAAAGGTAATATATTTAATTATAAAACGTTTCTAAAACAAAGAGATCAACAAATATTTTCGTATGTATTTATAAATTCAAAAATTAAATTTTTAATTTCTGCATAACAAAATAACTCATGGGATTTAATGTTTATGCATATAAAGAAAATATTGCAGAAAACGATAAAATAATTATTTTTTTGAAATTTTGTTATTAAATTAAACATACGAGAAAGTTGTATTAAAGGCATAGTTTAGAAACAACGAAATAACTATATTTTACACGAAACACATTTTTGGTTACTTTTTTATTATAGGCCTATGTTTGGTATTGTTAACGGTTTATTTTCAATAAAAACTATATTCAATGATCTCGGAAAATGACTATATTAGTTTTTATCCTTACCTTATTAAATTTATTAACAACACTAAAAAATAACGCAATATACGTATTAAATATACACCGAGTTTCACCGAGGCAAGTAAATTAAATACTAATCAAACTGAAATAGTTATTTATTTGAAAAGTTGAGTTACAAATTATACGGGATTTGTTGGCCAAATGCAGAGGGAGAGAGATTATATACGATTATGTACCGATCCGGCCGTGGTAGAAATTGTGTTTACACTTTTTCAGTAAACTTTCATTTTCTTTCCACAGAGTAACTTAAAATGTTCCTATGAAATGTTCGTAACTTTAATTTTACTGAAATTAGGAAAGTTCCGAGTTACAAGTTTGTTGTAATCAAAGTGAACTTAAATATCCATGTTGGCTTAGTTAAACGAAAATGTTG
Source organism: Homalodisca vitripennis (assembly GCF_021130785.1). Classification (NCBI taxonomy): domain Eukaryota; kingdom Metazoa; phylum Arthropoda; class Insecta; order Hemiptera; family Cicadellidae; genus Homalodisca; species Homalodisca vitripennis. The sequence goes on from NC_060213.1 coordinate 3,480,106, forward strand.
AGATTTCTGTTGGGGTTTATACAGAATGAAGATGAATTTAAATTTATATGATTTCACGGCTTTTTAAATATAGCTATCAAAAATAAAATATGTACAAAATATAATAATCCTAAAACAAATGATAAAAATCATTGTTTCGTTAGAATTTCTTTCAAAATTCCAACATAGTCTTTTTTAAGTAACTACGAATAAAAAAGAATAAGAAATAATCAATTAAAAATAGCCTTATCGAAACATAAACAACAATATTTTGTTTTTGGATTTGAAACCACCCTATTTGGGCGTTAGAATGAATAAAAATAAACTATTGAAACTGCTATAACACTTTTGTGTTCCAAGCACAAAACAAAAGTGGGATATCCATGAATGTTACTTTAAATTTTATTTAACAACAACACAGTAGATTTAAATCTGAAGTAGAATTATTTTTGTTTAATATTTTACTTTGATATGTAATACATTTGAACGTAAACTTTTTAAGATACAATTGCAATTAATTATTTCATGTCTTTTTTTATAATTTTTCTGAATCTAACCAGATGATGGAAACTTGTTTTTGGCCTTTCCGTATGAGATACGGTAAAATTGTTGTTGAATGTTGAATGAACTTAAAAGATTCCGAATTTGAATTTGAGTTATCCTGGGTTACCCAGATACGAAAACTTGGATAAAAGTACACTAGTCATTATTCTTTTTTTTATATGGTAAAAATGAAAAATTACGAGGGTTCAGTAATTTAGAACAAGGAAGACGTGTTCTTGTAAAAACAGGACCACCAGTTATCTATTGGTCCATGTTCTTGTAGCTACTATTGTACTCCTAGTTTATAGAATAACATAGTTGTCTTACTTTCGCAATGAACTAATATTGTAGATGGCACATTTTTATGTGTTAATTGACTACCCTTGTAGAAATACAATACCTAAATATAACAGTATAGACTAAGAAAGAATATGAGGTAAATACTAACCATCGTATCAATAAATATTATAGAGTTGTATGTGTAACCACACAAACAGTACAGTTGAAAAGGAAAAAAACACATTATTCTATACACGGTTATTTTTCAGTAGGCAATCAACAAAAGTCATATTTAAATTTTATTTAGCTTTATGAGTAACACGAAAAGTAATAATTTATTCTACAGGTGTGATATGTATATTCATATACCTTGACAGCTAATTAAAAATATCGAGTTGGATATTCGCTCTTGATTACTCCTGAGAAATTCAGCAATCATCTGTTGTCTTAGATTCCGAGAACTTCAACGAAAACTAGATTCAAAGAGTAACTACAATTTAAACCCTAGTAAAAATGTCGAGCTAGATATTGGTTCATTATTACTCTTGAGACTTTAACAAATCTTTTAGTATTGAAGCCTCATAAAGTTTCGACTTAATCTAGTTTCACAACGTAATTGTAATTTTCTGAGCTTTAGCGAAGCTTAATACCACTCATGAGGCTGAACAAATTTCAATTCTCACTGTTTTACAATATATTTGTTAACAATTGTACACATGTAGCCTAACTACTCCAACACAACCAACATAATTTTATGGTACCACCTTGTTGTGTAGACTTACGAATATATTATATATTGATATAAACAGTTTCAATAATATGATTGTAATCAGTTCATTGACAAATCTATCAACTCTGCTACTTATCGCTGCTATCATGATGACCCATAACACCATTGTATAAATGTTCAAATCCCTTTGAGTGACATATATCATAGTCAGCTTGATGCTGCTTGAAGCAGACAGACAGATAGATAGAAAGCCTCACATGTGGAGAGAAATTATAACATTCAGACTGTCGAATATTGTATCGATTGTTGTATTGTGTGAATGTTGTTGTGTCTAGAAATTTGCCGTTGAAGTAGGGATTGTTCACAAGGAAATCTGCCTGGGCCTAATGTAATTCAGTATATTTTTTATTTATTTCAATATTATAATTTTTTAACCAAATACATTAGGTATCAGCGTAGTAATTGATTTCTAACTAGTTTAAATAGGGTGAAAGTTCTCGCATATACTCTTGTTACCAAATCAGTGTAAGAGGATAATCGGGATTCACACAAAACTTGAAGCTCTTATTAGATAAAGAATCTTGGACTAGATGCAAAGTATTAGAGTTTTACTCAGCTTTGAAGTGGTTACTTATAAAACTCACATTTTTGTAAAATATAAAGATGGCAAGTTTCAAAAATCCTACTAACCTTTGAAATGTTCCTCCATTAATAAAAATATTGTAACAAAGAAGATAATGTGGTGAATTAGTGCAGTTGCAATGCCATAATACCTACGTCATGTCCCACATAATTTACAATTCCATATTTTATAGCATTGTTATAAATAAATCAGTTAAAATTTGATTGAACAAATGTTAATAAACTGTAAGAACATTATTTCTTTTTGTATATTATATGTGGTATACACTAATCCAACCCAAGATTGTAAAATAATGTTTATTATAACGTTAAAAATATAAATATAAAACTTTGTAAGACATAAATAAAGGGAAACAATGCCATTGTAAATATAGAATCATAGGAACCAGGAAGACAAATTTTATACTACACAGATTTCTGAAACCTTATATTGGTATGAAAATAACTTCAAAAGAAAAATGTTTATTATCCTGGATGTATCCTGGAAAAAATAAAACATTGATTTTCGTAGGTTAAATATAAATAGTGTACAATTTATCTTTCTACTAAGTAAGTATACTTGTCACGATCTCCTTAACTGTCAACTAGGAAGACAGGTTATCTCAGGCGAATACCAGAGTGGTTCAACGATACCACCCTCTACACAACCTAAATGTACTGTAGTAGTAGCTCGACACACAGAAATCTAAATGTTTAAATATTTCTGTTAAAATGTTTCAACTCCTAGATACAAAACACAAAAGAATTCGAACAAAACATTTTAACTCTAAAAAACGTTCAGGTCAAAATGCTTTTATTTATAAAGTTAAATTAGTACCATTTGACTTGCTTTATTTAAAAAATACAAAATATTTATTTTTTAGCTGTAGAAAAGTATAGGCTTATATACTCGTATATAAAAATTATATCTAGTAATCTATTATATAAAGTATCACCTCTCTGCTATTTTTTGTGTATGACAAGGACCTAACCTTCGAGTTTGAAAAGTTACTTGATTTGAAACGTATTTACCTGCCTATTAATAACCAAAGTTATTATAAATGCATACAATTCTGGGAGAATGTCACTTTTTGTAAAATGGTACTCAGGTAACATTCTGAAAACATGATTGATTAGCCACCGATAGTAGTCCACTGCTCCACCACAGCAGCCACAAAGAACAGGGTGTAAATCTTTTGTCTAATCACCAAAGTTTTGCAATCACCTGCGCGACACGTATTTATGATGCCTTCATTGTTCAAAACTCTATTTAACGCTAATTACTTGCTTCTAGTCACTATACATAGAAGGTAAAGCCCTCACCTTCTCACTCACTCACTCACTCACCACTGATTCTCAAATTTCTCTATATCCCAGAATGGTGAATTTTGGTACACATATGCCACTTAAATAGAGAATATAAAATCAGTTGTGCAAAGATTAAACACCCTAAGGGGTGTGTAATATGATTACAACCTCTCGAAGAACTATATTTAGGTGTTAAAAACAAAAATCTGATCCCAAAAGGGTGACCGGGCTCTAAGAGCTTTCGGATCCCAAAAGGGTCAAAGAAAAAAGTCTGATTTGCGAAATGCTGTACTTTTGCAAGGTAATGTTATTGTTTATTACCTTAGAAAACTTGGTTACTCAACCGTGATTACAGATCGTGTCTAAACTTCGTAACACTCTTAACAAACTTCTGAAGGTAATATGAGAATACCTCTTAGCCTCCATTACATTGTACTTTATAGTAAGGCTGTCTCTGATGTCGAAACTATTTAAATAGTTCATTTAGAGCTATTTCAGTACTGCCATGTTTAGATTTGTCCAGAC